>NW_004524632.1:3234567-3265321 GCF_000260255.1 Octodon degus
TGTTCTTTCTTAGAGTATATAATGACACCTACTAGTAGATGGTTAATTGTATATATTAAATCAATGCATATGTGTAATTATACATAACAGTGTGGAAATTTAAAGGTTTTTTGTTTTTTTTTTTTGTTTTTGTATTTTAGTACAGGGTCTACAGGCCTACAGGATCTCATTATGCAAATCAGACTCGCAGTGGTCCACCAGTGTTCAGCCTCCCAAGAGCTGGGATTACAGGCATGCTACACCATGCCCAGTCTCAGTTGCAGTCTCAGCATTCCTTAGAGGAAGGGCTGGCATTGCACACTGAGGTTTGAACCCCTGCTGCTGCTTCTGCCTCAGCAGGTACTTCAATCTGCTGAGCTATTTGGCTGGCCTAAGAAACTTTAAGGATAACAACAAATAGTGCAGATAAGATGCACAAGGTAATCAGGAAGATGGGTCCACATTCTGTCTCAAATCTTAATTAATTAGATAACTGTAAGCCAACTTATAACTCTTTTGAAATACATTTTCCTAGTGATATTGCATTTACCTAACGATATTGCAGTCTTCATAAGTTAGTTATGTCTGGCTATATTAGTTTGGGTTAAATTTGAGCTGTACACACATCATCTTAGGATCTTTTCTGAAGCAAACAATTATTTGAGAGGGCTTAGGTAGAACTTGAGAGAATCTATTACTAAAATCCTACTCGTTGCCTTTGTTGCTGCTAGATTTTTGGATCACAGGTTGCAAAGATGGAAGGCTTTCTTATCTTTCAGACTATTGACATTTTGGGCCACCGAATTCTTTGGTATGGACGTTGTCCCATGTATTACAGGATGTGCAACTGTTTCCTTGGCATATTTCTTGAGACCCAGTGGACACAAAATGTGTATTTCTTGTCTTTTCACCTCATCTTCTGCTTTGATTTGGTACTAGTCCAAGAACTTAGACTGAAAGTAAGTGCCAAGATACAGTGCAGGTCTCGTGGACAAGGAAATCAGGACATATCTCACACCCTGAATTTAGCCAACTCCCTAGTTTTACAAAATCAACAGTATATCTATAGCTTTTAGTTTTTTTTCTTCTTCTTCTTCTTTATGTGTTGGATACAAGGTCTCACTACTCAGCTTAGACTCCTAGAAATCCTCCTGTCTCAGCTTCCCCAGCACTGGGATTACAGACATGCGCCACCACACCCGGTTTAGAAGTCCAGCAGGGTATGTGGTACAGGTGATGAAACTAGGTCTTTGCACCTAGACCAATGAGCTATCTCTTTGGCGCTTCTATAGCCTTTATGCTACCAGTTCTTTTCTTTATAACTTCTTTTGCATCAAAGCAGAAAATTGAATAGTTTCATCAGACTATTTCACCCACAGATTTAAAATATTTACTACCTCGCTCTTAATAGAGCAAATTTGTCAAGACCTGTTCTTAAAACATCAAAACCCCAGACCTTTAACTTGCCTAAAATACAAGGTAGAGTTTCATAGAAGGCCTCTGAGTATAATTCAATAGATGCTAAGTCAAGAACATGTTCTTTGGGTCAGTCCCAAAGAGACTGACAAGCGCTTTCCATTTTCCAAGTGAGTCATTGGCTTGCACAGCTCGGATATTAAACAACCTCTTCAGAAACAATGGAAATCAGAACAAACCCCTGGAGCCAGCAATCACTGGCTAGGTTTCCTTTTAAAGAATCTTATTTAAAGCCTAGTAATTTATGTGCCTAATTACAACTGACACAAGTCAGTCATGGGAGGAAAAGGTATCCTCCATGGCCTCCAACTTTACCTAACCTCTTGTGTTTGTGCTGATGATCACAAATTTGCATTTGTGTGAGGTCTCCTAAGTCTTAAAGGGGCAAGACCCTTTTTCTAAAGCAAACTCAGAAAATTTGGAATGGAAAGCACCCAGGCAGGAACTTTTCTGAGGAGACATGGTGAATGCTTGGTCCATAAGGTAAGATTTTGTGAGAATTACACTAAGAAACTGCAATCTTTTGGCACATGTACCACTGGAATGGGATGGGTAACTGGGATGGGACAATGGGATTCTAGTGTGACCTCTGAAGGTGCTCAGAATAGGTGAAACACTACAACTGCTTTATACACTCTCAGGCATTGAAGTGGGCGTTGGAGTAAGGTAGAATAGGTGTTATGGTTTACATCTAGGTGCTTCCCCAAAGCCTTATGGATTTACTGGGGTGGGCTTCCAGAGTTTGTGCTTAACTCATGATCCTATGCTGGGATTATGGGCATGAGTGCTACGCCTTGTCTGGGGCAGATAATCTGAAGACAATATAAGGAAAGGAGCGAGGCTTGCCTCTGTCGCTGCTGTTGCTGCCACCCCTCCCTTGGCTCTATGCTGCCTTCTGCCGCCATGAGCTGCTGACCTCTGCCATGCGCCACTCTACCTCGGAGCCAGCCAAGTACAGACTGAAACCTTTACAAACTGTACACTACATAAACCTTTCCTTTGTTAATTTTTGGTTTCTTGTCCCAACAGGGAGAGACAAGTAACCAAGACACCAGGATTACCCTACCTCAGCATTGCTGACATTTTGGCCCAGCTAAAACTGTGTTGCAGAGTTTGCACTGTGCATATTAAATGCTGGGCAACACCTCTGGCTTTTATTCACTAGATGCCAGTGGGGGCTCCTTCCCTAATTATGACAAACGAAGCTGTCTTTGGCCACCACCAATATCCCCTGGCAGGTAAAATCACCTCTGTCTGAGAATCCCTGGGTTGTACTATGCTGCAAGAAGAAGAAATGAACTCCACAGTTGAAGTGGCTTAAGCCCCCCGAAACATTTATTTCTGGCTTATACAAAGTATACTGGGCAGGTTTCCAGGGAGATTGTCCTCTCAGTGATGACTCAGGATCCTGAACCACTTTGATTTAATGATGCTTCCAATCAGCACACACTGTTTACCTCCTGGTAGAAAATAAAGGACTGTAAAGTTGAGTAAATCTCTTCAATATTTATGTCCAGAAGTGACATTTTCCACTTCTGCATACCTTTTATCGATCAGAATAATTCACATGGCCATTTCTACCTTCAAGAAAGTGAGGAGTTAAGATTTTAGCAGATTTCTAAACAAGATTATAATCTGTTGATATTCTGTGTCTCCAATAATCTCTGGCTGTTAGTAGAAACTACAATGTGGTAAGGGGCAGAGAGTCATGACAGAGTCCTGAGGAGAACATAGTGTTCTGGAGGCAAAGTAGTTGACGCTGAATTCTAGATACACATCTGTGATCTCAGATAAGATAAGAAACCTCATGGGGTCCCTATTTCCTCATCTGTACAGCAACTGCTAGTACAAGTTATTCTTTTCTAAGGATGCTGTGAAAGATAAATATGTTGGGGCTGAAGAGATAGCTCAGTGGTCTACAAGCCTGCCTGGCAAGGACAAGAACCTGGATTTGATCCCCAGTACGACATGACCTGATGACCTCAAGTTCCCCAAGTGGGCCATGCTGGCAGCTGAAACTGGGCATAGTGTCACATGTCTGTAATCTCAGCGCTTGGGAGGCTGGGAGAAGAGGATCACTGTGAGTCCGAGCTGTGTAGCAAGACCTTGTACCAAATAAATACATGATTAAAAAGAAGAAAGAAAGACAAATATATTTGCATTTGTAAAGCACAAATGTGGCACCTATCATGTACATTGTAGATCATTTAAAATAAGAGAAAAGAAATCACACATATACAATGAAAAAATAATTTATTTTCTGCAAATTTTATTGAGAGACTGGAAAGAGAACAGAAAGTGCCATGCATTGAGAGGAATTTCTTCACTCTCTGTGAGGACATCTCCATAGCTGTGACTTAGAAGCACATTGTATAAATGTAAATCTCCATCAGGGCAAGTTTTTAATATGATTTGGAACTGTTTACCAAGTTCAAAGGAACAAATCAGTATTGTTAAAAAATGTTTGAAAAAAAATCGAAATTATATTTAAAAAGCTCAGTCTGGGCAAAATGAGATAGCAACATCCTAGCTATCTGCTTATCAGCGCATTCCACATTCAGTAATTCTGGAAATATTCAGTGTTGGCCTCAGATGAAAATGTGTCTTCTTATAAGAGATTCCAGGGACTGGGGAGATGGCTCAGTAGAATAAGCGCTTCCCTGGCAAGTGCAAGGGTCTGAGTTCAATTCCTGGTTCAGGAAAAAGAGCTTCCCTCAACACTATTCCTTAGCAGTATTCATGAAGTACTAAATGCCTATTACTTCCATCTGTAGTAGCATTTCAGCATTTGCTCTCATGTTCTGATACCGTTTAACATAGTGACGTCTATCACTATTGTCCCCTTACCACTTCCAACCAGGCTGTAGAACCATGCCATTGATGCAAAATACCTAAATTACGTCAGAATTTTCTGTGGTGGCAGTTATGGTCCTGTAAAAAGTCATTAAAGAAGTTATTTTCATTCTAGATGGAGGAAAATCAATATATTCCCTCAGTATTTAAACTCAATTTATTGTTTCTCAGATTTGACTGTGGAACTCTCAGATCATTTGGTAAGCTTTGCCATGGAACGCTATCATAGTCATCAATGTGTCCTTTTGTCTCCTTTTCAGTAGAATCCATATGCAGTTCTTATCTCCTTGTCTTCTCTTTCTTTTTTTACCTTTTGATTCTCAGAATCATAAACACCATCCGATGAACAAATTCCCTGTTACAGCCTAACTTCCAAAAATTAACATTGCCTGCTTGAGCTGAGATGAGCGGATTAAATAGGAGGGCAAAAAAAGATCTTTCGTTAGGTTGTGTTTTCAAAAGGTGTACCAAATATCTTTGTGAGGATCATATAATGAGCTTGTTGAAAATACACGTTGTGATTGTGCATTCCAAAGTAGCTAACAGTTCAGAGTCTGAATGTCCCCAATTCAAAGGAAGTGTAAATAACTGAGATGATAGGCAGGCTAATTATTCTGACCTTATCATTATATAACATATACATATAGTAAAATGTTGCATTCTCCCAAGCAAATGTGTACAGTGACATGAAAATTTAAAATAAAAATATATTTAATATATGCCCCCAAGATTGAGTGTAGGCCCAGCAAATCAAAATTTCTTGGAATAAAGCCAAAAATCTGTGTTATTACCCAGCTTCTACACACAACACATCATCACACCCAATTTTTTTAAGAAGCTCTCTTCTCATAGAATTCTACTATATATCTCAACTTTCTTTCTAAAATGTGAACACAGTATAAATTATTTGAATTATTTGATTATTATCATACAAAATGATTACTCCATTTCCTTCATAATATTATACTTACATGTATGCATCATAACTAGTCAACTCTCAGGTAATTGACTTGTTCAATATTTTTCTTATGAGTAAATACCAGATGAATATGCTTCAAAAAAGAAAAACAGTAATATGTCTGTGTGCATGAAGATTTTAGTATATTTTCCACTTCCCTGTGGCTTTATCTTCACAAAAATTTCAGAAACATTTCTAAATAATAGATCATAAGCTCTTGTAGAGAAGAACCAGTGCTTCTTTCCATCTGGAAAATTTCCTAGTGTGATGAAATGTCCTGAATTCTCGTTAAACATTAATAGTGATAAACAAGCTCTTCTAAACAGTCCTACTCCAAACCATTGTTACCAGAAATTCCTCTTGGAAGGATCACCTGTAATCCATTAACATATTATTGTTATTGACAAGGGGAAAAAAATGCTTGTCTGAAATGTCTGTTTGACCATGAGCTGGAAATTCACTTCTCTTTCAATAATTAAGGTCTTAGATCGGGCCTCATTAAGATATAAGAAGATAGACTTTAGAATGCAGACAGTTAGTGTTTTAAAGATCAGATTACCAAAGTAAACTTCAACAAAAATATGAGGTTATGACTTTTCCTATGTTATAACATTTTCTGCAATCAATCACACTTTATATCATGCAAACAATTACAGCCTTTAAGAAGCAGTGACAGTATGAGAAATACTAATTAAACCTACCTCACCATGTTTGTCCTGGGACTTTTTTTTTGACTTCTTAGGAGTCCTGTCCTCCATGATATGCCATCAGCTCATCAGCTTTCTGAAAAGCCTTCGCTAGAACATTTCCTAGATCTTCATGGGTCTTTTACACAGGTTCAGCATTAGTAAGGATGGATCCTAAAACCAAACTAATTATAGATATCAACAGGCAGATAAAGGATCAGACTCTCACAAAATACAAAAATGATTCCAGAAAAAAAATAGAGGTTAGATGTGAATATGTCCTAACAGTACATGACAAAATATAAGCTTCCTTGGGGTTTTTTTATGTTTACTGTTTTAGTTCCAAGATGTCCCTTTGTGTGCACACTTGGATTACCACCAACTCTACCAAAGTCATTTAAAATGTGCCATCAATTGCTGAAATGGGTTGACAATAGTTTAAACAATAATAGGCGTATAATAAAGTTCAGTAAATCTTAGTTGGCCAGCATTGTTGTCATCATGTCATTATTATTTTCCCCCTCCTGCACCGTTTTATGTATTTGGTACAGGGTCTCACTATGCAGCTTGGACTCATAATGATCCTCCTGTTCTCAGTCTCCCAGCACTGGGAGTAGAGGAATGCACCACCATGCCTGGTCTTAGCGGCCAGCTCAGCACTTCCTGGGGTGGGGCTGGCACTGCATGTGTTGCCAGGGAGGGAATCCCAGTTCCTGCACTTGCCTAAGCAGATGCTTAGTCCGCTGAGCTATCTTGCCGGCCCTTCATTATTCTTAAATATTGTGAATATATTCCTACATATATAATATATATTCTAATGAAATTTATCCATTGATTTAATGAACTGTTTTATTTATGTACACGTGCAATTTAAATCAACTTTCAGAAAAGTACACATAATTTTCTATGAAATCTGATTGGGATAAAAGTTAAAGATATGTTGATTATGTGTGTGTGTGTGTGTGTGTGTGTGTGTGTGTGTGTGTGTTGCAATATTATTGCTATAGCTAGCTTTAAGTTTTAAGTTCAAAATTTCCACCAGTATGGGGCTGGTGAGATGGCTCAGTGGTCTAAAGCACCTACTTGGAACAAGCTTAGCAAAGCACAGGGACCGCGGTTCAATCCCCCAGCACCACATGCCAGCCAGCCCCGCCCCCTGGTGGGCTGAGCTGGCCACACACACACACACACACACACACACACACACAAATACGTAAATAAATGAAATTAAAAAAAAAAACAAGATGAACTCATTAAAAATTAAAAAAAAATTTTGGCCAGTATGTTTTCTCAGGGATTGCATCCCCAAATCCATCACAGAACCCCAAGTACTTTGGGTACAATGAATGATGTATTCTCTTTCTTTTCTTTTTTCTTTTTTCTTTTTCTTTTCTTTTTTCTTTTTTTTTTTTTTTTTTTTTTTGTTGGAACCAGAGATTGAACTCAGGCCCTTACGCTTGCCAGGGAAGCGCTTACTCCACTGAGCCATCTCCCCGGCCCCCTGAATGATGTATTCTTAGCAGATGGACTACTACAAAAGATGAAATGGGGGCAATTTATTGTCATTGTATTTCTCTCTGTTTCTTTATTGTCACTATATTGGTTGAGCACCTCATCTCTTCCTACAATTTCTGTAGAGATCTCCTTCTGTTTTCCGTGTTGTCAGACTCTTTCACTAGTCACTTTTGTGTATTTCAGCTCTGTGATTCCTCCTGATTCAAATATTTTGCATTTCTCTGAGGTCTTTAATTAGAATACCCAGATTCTCAATAACATGCAAGAATTCGTCTGATCTGATTCACATCCTGTTGTGTAGCCACAGAGTTCAGTCCCTATTCCGTGTATCCACCAGGCACGCAAGTCTCACACACACACAAACACACATTACATATTGTGGCTAGCCCTACTGTACAGTGTTTAAATGTGCTGTGTTCTTTTCCCCCATATTTGCATGCTATGTTTCACAGTCTCTTCTGAATGGAATCTTCTACTTTAACTTACCCTGCTAGATTAATTTTTATCATTTGCTACTCAACATCCAATCACCTCTGGAAAAAGAATTTTCTAGCTTAAGCGTGGGAAGCTTAAGGGTATCCATTTTATAATAGTGTCAACCATTTTCTTAAGTTTCTATTCCCCTGCTGAGTTAAGTTTCTGGTCCTTCCCGCCTTGCCCATTCCCTGTGAATCACGTGCTATGCCCCAGGGGTGGGACCTTCCTCCGTTGCCTAGATACCTGCTGACCTCAAGAGCTGAGACTTCCTCATTCCTACACTCTCTATATATACCCAGCACCTCCCCTGAATAAACGAGACTTGATCAGACTCTCCTGTCTTGTCTCCATTTCTCGCATGTCCTGTGCTTTGTCCCCTCCTCCATTCCCCGCTCCTCTCCCAGGTGACCTTCGTTGACTGACCCCCTGGACGGGACACTTAAGCAAGATGAATTAGTCTCTCTTCATCATAGGCTTTGAGATCTGCACACACCTCTAGTAGAAAGTTTTCCACACTGTACTCACTGTACTGAAAGAATTGATAACTTACATTTGTGTTCTACAGGATGTGGGGTTTGCAAAAGGGAGGAATGAGCGCTCTCTGTTGGTGTCTCCAGAGGCTGTTTTGATGCTTCCAGGTAACAGAAATTCAATGAATTGTCACCTAGGGTGTGAACATGGTAGTGCTTGATTATCTGGGATGGGAGATGGGGGTGGGGAGGGGAGAGATGTGACAACCTGAATTTGCAAATGCAGTACTCTTTATCTTTCTTACAAACTTTTTTTCTTTTTTGCAGAACCAGGGATTGAACTCAGGCGCTTGTACTTGCCAGGCAAGTGCTTATTCTACTAAGCCATCTCCCCAGCCCTATTTTTAATTTTTTTTTTCTTACAAACAATTTAGATAGGATGATAAATGTTCACTGGTGCTCCTGAGAGTAACTAGGTCCCTCAGTTTTTGAAACTATCAGGCCAAAAGCCTTGAATAAAACATACATGTCCCGACTACCACTGTTCAAAGCCCTATTTTTGTTTCTACGGTACTGTGGCTCTGGAAACATGGTTGCTGCATGTGCCACTTGCTTAATGATAACTGGGTGTCAGAATAGTAATATTATATGATTAGTTGCCAACCCTAGCATTCCTGAGGTTATTTCCCATAGAGAACTAGTTGCAATGTTACTATTGTTGTTCTTTCACGGGGAAGATAGCGAGGCATTCTGCAATCAGATACACTTGAATAATATTTAAATGGAATTACGCATGTTATTGTAGGGTAGGATTTGGGAGTTATGGTTAAGTTAGATTTGGAATCTAAAAGCAAGTGTAGGATTTTTTAAAAAATTTTTATTTATTTGTGTGTGTGTGTGTGTGTGTGTGTGTGTGGCCAGTTCAGTCCACCAGGGGGCGGGGCTGGCTGGCATGTGGTGCTGGGGGATTGAACCGCGGCCCCTGTGCTTTGCTAAGCTTGTTCTAAGTAGGTGCTTTAGACCACTGAGCCATCTCAGCAGCCCAAGTGTAGGATTTGAGAGCTATGGTTAGGTTGTATTGTGACTCTACAAGCAAATAAGAAGAACTCTACAATGAGTTCCAAATTTGTTTAACTGTGACCACTTTTATTCTTATTTATTTTTACCCCAGAGGAAATCTGAAAATAATACATTCTATAGATATATTTTAGAATATTTAGGAACATGCTCTTGGGAATGAATCCATGAACACAATACAAATTATTCACTTTTCTAAGACTCCACTTACTGAGTTTTTGTTTGTATATAACCTGTACAAAAAAAAAAAAAAAAAAAAAAAAAAGAAACTTTTTAAACTGGTTATTTGAATTCTTCTCTTTTGTTTTGCTAAACTGATAGAGGAGATTTGTTCAGGCTAGAAATCAGAGGAACTAGCTCAATCTCAGTCCTACCTATTTCTGATTTCATGGGATAGGCAACGTGTAAGCCCTTTCTCATCTTCATTTCTGCTTTTTATTTAGTTTTGAATTGATCAGGATATTACCTGACTCAGCAGGTTTTGGAGGCATAAACTGAAACATGCTATCATAATGTGTTAATGTATCTTATCAGCATCTGGAAATTTTCATATGCTTGTAGTCCATCCATTATTTCAGCGAGTTAGACAATTATCTACTCATTCAATAACCTGTAAAGATATGTTTCCTCAGTAGCTTGTTCCCATGATTAGGTTTCCTTCTCCCTTGCACTATGATAAGGACATATCCACACATCTCTCTCCTGTGCTGGTCAGAGGACTTCTTACTTCAGCCCTGATTTCTCATTATCTATCCTCATATTACTTTTTCTAATGAATACTTCTTTTACGATGAATTAATTTGATGGACAAGCACAATTCTAAAGTCTAGCTTTATGCTAGATTTTATCTGTTTCAAATGATTGGCTTTTAAAAATAGAAAAGATAAGCCTACTTTTTAAAGGGATAGTCCTACTTAGTATGTTTTGAATAAAAGGCAATGAGTGATACAGCCTTTGCTTTCATGACTCAGCAGGGTTTTCTGAACAAGGGAAAGAATATTGTAAGTTGGAGGACAATTAATATTTTTGAACATCCCATTATTGTGCAAGGTATTTTATATGTGAGGTTCTACTTGGATCCTCCCAATTTAACATTGTAATAGGTACCACTGTTTCACTTCCCAATGAGAAAGTCTAGTGTGTGAGTTTCTGAAAGATCCAGTGATCTGCTAATACCCTACAGCTAGTGAATGATAGAGTTCAGGCCTAAGCCAAGTCAAAATTCACCTGTATTAAACTCTACCACATTATATCAAGAGCTCGAACAGAGGACAGAATTTGGCCTCCACAACTCTATGCAACTGATATATTTGACCAGAAGTTACAATTGCAAGGTTACTGTAAGTGTTCACCTTAAGGTGAAAAACTTTATCAAGAAGAGAAACAGAAAAATAACAAGATGAGAAAATTGAGAACAAAATGGGGGATCGTATTGAAAGCCTTTCCTAGGCCTTGCTGTGGTCTGGGAAATTTATACTTGTAACCCCATAAGAAGTCATTGGAATTCAAATGTTAATGACAATGTCATGTACCAGTTGCAGTGCTACCCATGGAGAGAAAAAAAGATTCTAAGGCATATTGGTAATTGTGAGAAGCCAAGGGAGTCCTAAGTCCAGCTAGGGTGATGGCTAACCAGAACAAAGGCCTCAACCCAAGGCCAAAATAATTTTACTAATTATGAAGGATGGAATTTCTTGGGGATGAGTAACAGTGAGAAGGGCCAGAAGTATGTGAGGGCTGAGAGCTCAGCTAGTGATGACCTGAAATATGCAAAATACAAAGAGAAGCATATGCAAAATCTACGTAGCACAGTTCACAATTCAAGCTAGTATCTAATGTTTTGGGGTTGATGCTTCAGCTCTGATGTGTGATGTTTTGTGTCCTAGGAGATCATAGCCTGAGGCTCAATCCCAGGAGACCAAGACAGGTTAAGAGTGGCTCTCAGTCCCTCCTGTGTGTCTCACACATACCTCATGGAAGCTATAGGATGGGGCAGCACTGACCTGTCTCTATACTTCAAAGACTACCATCAGCACTTTGGATGGATGATTTGCATGACTTAAAGCCAATTGAGGGGGTAAGGAAAAGTCCTAACATGGTCTGTGCAGATCAGTACATGGAAATGGGGCCAGGTGTATCCAAGATGTAGATAATCTTCTTCTTTCAAGAAGAGTCATCCAGGTTGGTCTTCCACCATATTGAAAGAAAGAAACTACAAAACTCTTCAGAGCTTAAAAGGACAGTGATTTCATTCTATAGGAAAACTGGACTAGCTGTGCTTAATGAAAATTTCAGCCCTCAGCATTTTATCATGTTTTGCGGAGGTAGTGCTTAATTCCTTGATCATTTCATGGGCCATCCTAAATCACACTCTGATTTCAAATTTATGCAGCTGCTGTACAGTTAATCAAGTTTTTAATACTTCGGACTTTGTATAATTATTTTAATGGGTGTATAGAAATATAGACCTATCAAACACGATAGTTTAATAGACTGGTTAATATCTTAAATTAAATATTGTGTCATGCTGAAGTTGAAGAATTTTGGATTTGAAGTAAGATCACTCAACTTTTTAAGTTTGAATGAATAGACTGGGTATTTGAGTTTGGACACTCTGTAGGCTTTGGAAGGCTATCATCCTGGTGGTTGTCTCGGACATAATGGTATATAAATTAAGCTGTCCTTTACCCAATATATCCGAGCAACTTCTTTCTTACTGAGAGAGGAGTTTAGAATACAAGCTGAAAGTTGAGAGGGATCTGAACTCTGTGTGACCTTTATTGATATAATACCTTCTAAATTATATTTCCATGGAAACTGGTATAAAGATATTTGATGGAGGTGCAGAAAGAATTTCCACACATGTTGTATTAAGCTGACCACAACAACAACAGTCCTGTGAGACCAAGACCCAACCCCACATGCAGCAAATCTCTGAAGCTTTGGATCTAATGCTGCCTGTATCACAATAATCCACTGATAACAAGCCCACCATGTCTTGTGTTTCTGTCTGCTAGAATTATTGAAAGAAGTCTAACACTTCCTTTCTCTATAGTATATCTTAAATTTTCCCCAATTCTTGTTTTCATGCTAGTACTCACATTTCTGTTTATTAATAACCTGCCTTCACCCCGCCCCTCAACCTTAATTCTCACAGTTGGATCACTGAGAGTCTCATTCAATGACCATAATTCTCTTATATCTTCATCTTCCTTTAAATTACCCCAAGTCTGTAAACTAATGCACACCTAGAATTCCCGGAGCATAATTTTTTTTCCTGCCAGAAAATTTGTTTTTCTTATGCTCTATCTCAGGACCCCAACATAAATTCAAGCTTCTTCAAGTTTCTCATTGCGGATTGCAGACTGCTGAGATCCTTGGCTTTGCAGAAAGTGTTGCTTGTTTGAGTTTTATCTCATTATAATTCTCTCTCTTCCAATAAGTGACTTACCTGCCAGTTCCTTCCCCCCCCCCTTTTTAAAGATTTACCTCAAAAACCTCATATCCTCTCCAAATTCAGTCATCACTGTACTTGTCATTGACGGAAAATCAACATATGGAATCTGTCTCTCTTACACCCTCTGACTACCTTTTTCTACCCCACTTATTCCAAGACTATTCCATTAGTTTTTGTCACTACTTGTGTCTTCTTTTCTTCTGGATACAGGAAGTCAAATACTACCCTGGGGGCCAGGGAGATGGCTCAGTGGAATAAGCACTTCCCTGGCAAGCGTAAGGGCCTGGAGAAAAAAAAAAACAAAAAACAAAAAACTACCCTCTCACCACAGCATTCTGCCCTCTCAGCGAGCTGCTCAACACCAAAAACCACAGCCATCCAATCCCATGAGGGCACCCAGTTCATCATCATGATAATTTCTCTGTATCCTTTAGCCTGCTATTTTATCTTCTGTTCTTTGGTGAGCTGAAGATCTCTTACTCAGCACTATAACCTCTGTGTTTTTTAATTGCTTCAATTACCTTGTCACACTCTTACTTCATTGAACTTTGCTTTAGAAACTTTATCCTTAAATATAATCTACTTATCAATTTCATTACCTTCACTAATTATCAGGGCTGGGGACATAGGTCAGTGGCATAAGCACTTGCCTGGCAAATGCAAGGTCCTGAGTTTGATCCTCCAGTACCTAATTTAAAAAAAAAAAACACCTCACTTATGATCTTATATATGGTGATAAAAAATTACAAAAGTACACAAGCTTGCATAATTAATAATTTAAGGTTTTTCTGCCTCTGACTGTAAAAATAACTTTCAAAATGTTTCCAAACATTATAAGATCATGTTCCTACAATCTATTCTGATCATTTGATATCTACCACTGTTTTTCTTCTCACTCCATTTTGATTAAAGGAGAAACCCTCATTTTCCAATACCCACAAACCTCTCTTTTTATAACACCTTACATTTTTTTCCTCTCTTATTCCTTTAGAGTAATTTTTCTCTACTGAGCAGGGTCCAATCCTTCTCTGTTTCCCATTAAGAAAGAGAAATTGACCTACAGACAGGCTGAAACGAATTGAACACATATGTAGCCTGGTTTGAGACTTCAACAACACCTGCAAACAATGGGAGATTTGTGAATCAGAAAGTAAAGAAAGAACCTTTACATGATTCCCCAAAACATTAATCAGTAAGAAGAGTTATTGAAATATAATTTAAAAAATTGAAATCAAATCTTAAGAAGATCTTTGGGAGGGAAGAAAAACTAGAAAAAAATCAGCTGCTTCAATGGGGTAGTAACCACGAAGATTGACGTATACGCATCCACATTTTGACGAAGTTCATGGTAAATAACTTCATCCTGGTAGGATGATGAACAAATGAAAATATTAGTAACCTTTTTAAAAAATGTATTTATGTATTCAGAACAAGGTCTCACTATGCAGCTCAGACTCATAGTGATCCTCCTGTCTTCAGCTAGTGCTGGGATTACAGGTGTGTGCCACAACACCCGAACTGGTTCGCCAGTTCAGCATGACATGGGGACAGGGCTGGCATGGTGTGCGGGACCAGGTTGGTCCCTGCACTTACCAAAGAAGGCTCTTAAGTCATTGTGCTATCTCACTGGCCCTAAAAATATTGCTAGCAACTGACATTTGTACAAGTCATTTTAGGTGGAAAGGAGAGAAGGAGGTAGGAAAGTAACTGGAAAGAAAGAGTGTAGGAAGGTGGATTATTATTTTCTTTTGTAAGTGACTCAAAGATATTTGATGGTGAAATCAAAGAAGCCAGTCAAGTGGTTAGAGGTAAAAATAAGACAAGGCTTAGTTATTGATGAAATATTACTCATTTGGGTGCAAAGAAGGATTTAATTTTCATTAGGAATTATCTTAGAACAGCATCCTCTGGATCTACAGCATCAGCATCAGCTGAAGCCAGCTAGAAGTGTGCTCTGAGCCCACCCCAGATGCAGAATCTCCACGTGTGTAGCCCCTCAGTTTGCTTTGGCAAGGCACCCCCAGAACTCTAAGGTAGGTTATGTTTGCTAACCAGCAGATTAGAGAAATGAAGCTTCCAGTTCTGTCATAATGGAAAGATAGGAGGAAAAAGTAAAGACGTAGGTAAGTTCGTGATGTCATAGGAAGTGAAAGGATTTCCAGCAATGAGGCTATATTATCTCAGTAAAAGAAGTGGTAAATTTATCCAATGTAATTCATAGGTACTAGAAGAGGCTTAAAGATGCTGAGAAAGTTTTGAAAAAGCTGAAGTTTTGTGAATGGGGCAATTGTATATAGAGAGTAGAATTTTGGGCCATGTGGGAATTTACCTGAATTGAAGACCAAGCGTCTCCTGGGAAGGTAATTTGTAGCATGTTTCAGTTTGCTAGAGGTATTAATATGGCTTTACTTTTTCTACCTCATTTTTATACTTTTCGGCTGAATGGTATGTTTGTTTGTTTGTCTCTTTGTTTGGTTTTAGTACCAGGAATTGAGCTCAGGACCTTGTGCTTTCCAGGAAGGTGGTGTGTGCTGAGTTAAATCTCAGATCTTAGTTTGCTAGTCATCTAAAGCAACACATGTGTAAGGGAAGCAAAGGCGGATGAATACTGAGTCAAAACCTGATAATGAGTTGAAATTTTTTTCCTGGTACCTCTGAAGAAAAAACAACAGGTTTTAAATCCTGGATAATGGCAAGAGAATAACACAGGGATGGACTTCTAACCCTATGTGATTCTAGAAGAGAGTGAACACAACATGGTCCAGACAAATGGTACGAAAATAGAAAGGCCCATGTGCTAACATTCTCTGTGAGCAGAGAAAAAATAGAATGAAAAACACAAGTAGTGTTGTTACCTTTGGAAATGGTACAATAAAATGCACCTTGCAGAACAAGTAGTGTCTCTAGGTAAGAGGTACTTTTGAGTGATGTGTACTTTCAACAAAGGAGTTGAAAATATATATAGGATTGTGTTCAGAGGGGAGGAAAGTTCCAATGGGAATTGCTGAGAAGGAAGAGGACAATAAAATCCAAGGGAGAGGAAGCATAGGCCAAAGTGGCAAATATAAAATACAAAGCAATGAAAGTATAAAGAATCTTGCAGTCTGAGATGTGAACAATGAGAGAAATGAAGACAAACTGGGGAACAAAATTAGTCAATATGACCAAAGGATTAAATTTATGAAATGTTCAGAAAAGATTACTTCAAACCTTTATTCCCTGGAATAGATTGAAATATTTTCTGTGAAAACTTTACTTACATTCAATTCTATTGGGAGTTTGTGCTGATTTGTTTTCTACCAATATAAATAATGCCCTTGCCACAATTTCCTTCAATTTTTACATTTTGTTTACTGTGCCCCCTGAGTTTTCTGAAATAAAATTGGTGAAAAATACAGATTTTCAAGAATCAGAATATACCATAGAAATGAATACTGAACAGAAATAGAGTTTAGAACTATTTCCTTACTTAAAACAGCAGTAGATTTTATATCTTGTGTTTGTATATTTCTGCTGGATGGATAAGACCAAGTTAAGCAAGACCTATATAAGTAAAAAATGTAACTTTTGTAGCTGACAAGGTCAGTCAAATCTCCTCAGGATTTACCTTGAAACCATGTACAGCACCTTGTACATCCTTTGTCAGTGTCAGCCATCTGGATGAATCAAGGCCATTGCTTGACCAGTTTGCTCTCTGTGAAAGCCTGAGATAATGTTTTATCTCTAGGTGACCCCCCTTAAGCACACTATAAACCATCAATCACTTTCCTCTGTGGTCCCATAATCTCCTTGATCAGAAAATTTGGGACACCACTGAGTTACGAGATGTCACAGCAAAGGTTCTCTTATGTCCTGAGTCCTCACTGACCTTGAAGGGCTAGAGCCAACATATTGGCTATCCTTGTAGCCCCTCTTTTTCTCTAATTTTTGGTCTGCAAATTTTAGTTGTTAAACATTCAGAAGAGCAACTTTTATTTTTTAAAAAAATTTTGTTTATTTTTTTCTTTGTATTTTATGGAAGGGTCTACAGATTGTTCAGGGTTTCACTACTAGATCAAACTCCTAGTGATATGCCTGTTTACAGCCTCCCAAGAGCTGGAATCACAGGTGCACACTACCATGCCCAGTCTCAGTTGCCATATCAGCATGCCCCAGGAGTAGGGCCAGCACGGCACACAAGGAATTGAACCCCCAGCCCCTGCACCTGCTTGCAGGTGCTTTAATCCAGTGAACTATTTGGCCAGCCCCAGAAGAGAAGCTTAATGATATTATTACCCTGTAACAGAGGTAGTTGAGCTTAACATCACTATCTGTCTGAATATCAAACACCTTAGACATAACATGGAACTGTTATTGTCCAACAACCATGGCTGTTCTAAATATTATGTCCCTATAGAATGTGAAAAAAAGTTACACATTTTTACACAAAAATTTAGAAATCAAACCATATATGTAGCAGGACATTGTAACATTGTAGCAGGACAATCCTATGACTTTTTTTTTCCTAGTGTCTTATTTTCTTTTCTCATTTTCTCTTATTTTCTTTTCTTATTTTCTTTTTTTAACAAACATTTACTTTAAAGAAAGTATAGCAATAATTGATATGACATTAGAAACAGTACACATTTAGAAGAACAAAATGATAGGTATTTCAAGTGTGGTTTTAGTATTATACATTGCTATCCTCAGTGTAGTTGCTTAGTTTACAGATACCAGCATATATAGTTAGGATGAGAATTCTACCCATTAACTGCTATTTTCAAAAACCTGATGGAGATTCTTAGGACCATTGGCACTAACCATCTTTTTTATATAAATGTATGGTTTTACCCCTGCCATATTTCCTAACTAAAAGTAATGTCATATTAATATGCTGATCTGTAAAATGCTCAAATCAACAACTTCAGACAATTGACAGTTCTGCTGATAACCTACTATTGTTATGAACTATTTGACTATATTGGGTTGTTTTGATGGACTCAAGTTCCTACAATATTTGAACTGGCATCAAGTATGAAAAGGTCCTTTAAAGACCTCTCCAAAAATGCCTTCTCTAACAATAATGGACCACTCATCTCTGACAAAACAAAACAAAAAAGGGGGATATAAATAAAGGATCATTTTGTGGTGAGAAAAATGCATGTTTATAAAAATAGGATAGGTAGGGGCCGGGGAGATGGCTTAGTGGAATATGCGCTTCCCTGGCAAGTATAAAGGCTGAGTTCAATCCCTGGTTCTGAAAAAAAAAAAAAAAAAAGATATACAAGATATACAGCTATCTTCTATTAATTCAACAAGAAAGGTTTGTACTAATATTGTTTAGACAAGATATCAGGCCTGCATCTTGTCCTCTGAATAACTACTAAAAAACACAACAATATGCAAGTTATTAATTATTGCAACTGTCCTACTAGCTTGTTTTGAAACTGTTTCATTGCTATTTTTTTCTCATTAAAATTAATAAAAATTAAATAAATATAAAACAGCAGTAGAAATAGAGCTTTAGTAAATAAAGAGGAAAAGAAGTGTTGAAGAGAAGAGAGAAATATGAGAAAAAAGAATTAAAATATGCTATATACAAGTTCCTCATGAGGAATGTGATCAATATGTATGGAAAATTTGCACTGATGAAAATTTAGAAAACAAAGAAATAAAACTATTTCTTTCCAAATTATTTGCTTTTATATTTTAAATTCATTGTGAAGAGCAGTGAATATTCTGGTTATTTTATCGGTTCATTTAGCTGCATATTTGTGTTCCAAATATTTTGATAAAGCTTCATACAGAAATGAAACTGAGACTGCATCTCATTTGTATATAAGGAGACTCAATATCATAGAGTTATTCTTTCACTTCAAGTTAATCTATGGGTATTAAACAAGTGAGATAAAAACCTTAGTAGAATTGTTTTATGTAACACTTGAAAAGCTATATTCTAAGATGTATAGAGTTGTTGAGAACAAAACATCACTAAGACACTTGAAAAAATAAGAAGAGCCTTAGACAAGGAGATTTGAGAGAGAAGATTAAATTAATTTTAAAATTGTTGTCTCAGTATATAAACATAGATGCAGTGAGAAAGAAAGTATTACAGCAGGCCAACAAAGATACGGACTAAGTTTTTGATCATTGATAGGGATTTTGAAAGATGACCAAAAAAAATACGCTATTCACTAGGGATTCATAAATGATTATTTAAAATAAATATTTCTGATGAAAACATGATAACACTAATAAGTGACCTGTAAATTTTCCATAACTTAAAATATGGTCCAACAGAAAGAAAATAGTCGCTTGTATAAATACTTACCTCACCTATAGAAGATATTGAATTGAAAACAAAGAAATATAAAAAATACCTATTCCTTCTCTAAAGAATAACACTGAAAATTAAAATAAAATTCTACTCACTCCTATTCATGATATTGTTAGCAATTAATATTGCTGACAACAAGTGTTAGCAATAATAAGTGGAAACTGGTGCTGTTATGCAAGGTGGATGGGGATATTACTTGCTGCTACTAACTTGGAGAAAAGCTGAATGACCTGTGCAAAGAGAACACATGATTTGTCCAGGATCAAGCAAGTCTAGTTCTCAGTGCTTCCCAAAAGGCATTTTTGAGCATGTACCCCGTAGTTACTGCAGTGCTTTGTAAATGCAAGACATCTTCAATAATATAACTTTTCTCTAAGGGGATGGATAAGGATACTATGCTTTATTTATGATAGAGTACTTTCAGCAATTAAAAAGTGTTACTTTGTTCCATGCTTTAAAAATAGAATTTTTTAAAGTATAATTATAGTGAAAAGGAAAATTGAAAAAGACGGTAATGACATAGTATTACTTCTATAAACTTTAAAAATACACAACACTATCGCTATGTATAAGCAAATGCAATTAAAGTATAAAAATGCACATGTTGATATATAGTAATATCAGGTTATTGGTTAGCTCTGGGAGAGAAAATCAAGGAAATGAATTTAGATGTACAACACAGGGCTTTTGATATATCTAAACATTCATCCTTTAAATAAAAAATAAAGATATTAAACTAATAACAAAATAACTGATAGTGGGTAAATATATATTTATTATATTAACTTTTGTCTGTGTAAGCTGCCTGATAATTAAAAATCTAAATAAAACCTGGCAAAAAAAAGAGAGGAAGCACAGAAGCAGCAAATTATGTGCTCTTCACACACTGATCTATGCTCAGAGAACGAATAGTGTCCCATCGCAATGGTTCACAGTCAGCTCTTAACAGCTTTCTAGGAATCAGGGTTGGAAAATCACAGAAGAGAACAGAACTCAGCTGCCTCACGCAAAGATTCGGAGATGGCACTTCATTCGTCTAGAGCTACGGGATGGATATGATAATGAAATGAATTCCTATCTGCAAAGAAATTAAAACAGCCTGGCATAGTATGCAGTCAATAGATGCTGATTCTGATTTCTGGTGTGGTGCTAGAAAGAGACCAGAGAGAGGATTCGCCCTGCAGAATCCCTAAAACCCCAGCCTCAGCATAGCACAGCTGCGACAGGTCCTTGATATTGTGAGGCACAAGCAATCTGTCCTTCCATGTCATTCAGTGTGTGTATCTCAGGCAAATAATTTTGATGACCAGATACTTAATTTTATTATCTTGCAAATAAGTGAAAGGAATAGGAACAGAAATGTTGGCATCAGCAACAACTCAGAGCCAGCAGCGAGCTATTTTGAACTCTCATAATTATGTGCATATTATCCCTCCCAGCCCTGGCAAAGTGCAAGGATGGGTGGTCTTGCAAACATGGAAGAAGTGTAATTTTGAAGTTGATCATTTCAGGAGTTAAATCAGAACAATTATCCTTGACTAGGCAAATAATATTGGGGAAATGTTCAAGCAATCTGCTTTTCAGAAAATTGACCTTATTAAAATAATGTGATTACTAACTTTTCACAATTGTAAGGTTTATAGTACAGAACATAAATTAAAAGTCACACTCACAGAGCCTAGGGCTGATGGAGGTATCATCAATCCCTTATTTTGAAATGTGATCTTTCTTCTCTTTATTTAAAGTTCCACTGCTCCTATGTACAACTATTATGACTCAGCCATTTTTGTAAAATTACCTTTTCAATCACAGTATCTCTCTGTAGCTACCTACTTTCATAATACTCTCTAGTAATGGGACATAGATTTGCAAATATTTATTGTTGCTATAATGACATTTTCTAATATACAGCATTAAGCATTCCCCTGTACACACACACACACACACACACACACACACACACACACAGGACTAATTTTCTATTTTAAGCTAATGGAAATTCACCAGTATAAATGGTAGTTTTGCAAACCTCTCAATGCATGAGAGATGACTTGCAATACATTTAAAGATGTTTGTCCTGCCATGTGTGTCAGCCAAGAAAGCTAGAGCTGTCACTGATGCTCCCTGAAAAAACCTTCTATGGTCCTCACTCTGTATTCTTTTCTGTGTTCTTCACTCCAAGTCAGAACCACAAGAGGACCATGGCTGATTGTTGCACCCATGTAGACTTGAAGCACAGTTGCTTCTTTACCAGGGTGTATAGACCACTCATTCAGATATGTGTATTTCACCTATTAATACACTAACAGCACCACAAAATAATACTAGTGACTTTCCTTCTCAGTTCTTTAATTCTGCTCAGATGCCTAAGTTATTAGATGGAACCAAGTAGAGGCAAGTATATTGGCAACTGTGACCTGAAAGAGAAACTGCAAACACACAAAGACTTACATTTTAAAGTATAAAACCAGAACAATTTCAATATGAATTTTATTAAAACTAAAATATGAGAATATTGGGAAATTAGTAAGAAACTAAAGATCAATATGACAGAACTTATTTCCCCTAAATGGCAGCCTTGAACGACTATTTAAATTTTATAAAGAAATGCATACTATCAATAATTATGTAGGCAGCACTGTGCTCCCAAGTGAACTTCCATTCTGACAATAATGATTAATTGGTTAAGGACTCTGGTTATTTTCATTTTAAAACAACTTTTAAACAAATTTGTGAAAAATAAATCTGCTTTCTCATAACTTGAGTACCGCAAAATCTTAAACATGGAAGAAAAGGCAGAGGACGTCGAATCAAAAGTCCTCAGTGATGCAAAGTATGACCCTCAGTGCTACGTTGGCAGAGCCCAGCAAAGGCTTTCTCACAGTTGGTGTTCAGAAAGTATTTTTATCCTCTTATTCTGTCAATCCTGCTGTAGAAATGGGCCTACTACATCAATTGAGCAGAATCTTTTTAAAAAGACCTGAGGACAGACTTGCTTTGGTTGAATGTTCTTGTTAGAAATTCTATTTCTCTTTCTAAGATTTTATTGTCAAAGCCATTGATAATCTATCTAACAGGGTGTGCAGCTGTAATCATCAAGATCAACCAAAAATCTTCTGTTTTCCAGCTAATTTAAAGTATTTTTGTTGTTAAACCATCCCTTAACACTGTCTCTTCACCCAGTCATAATTTGAACTCCCTCCCCATACACACAATAATTTCTTAAGCAAGTTACTCATCCCTAATTTCTAGTTCAGGTTCTTTGCTTTTAGCTTCTCCTTTTTCACTTTTCTGCATCCCTTGTGTCCACAAATAAATGCAGAACAGTCAGTACTAGAAGAGCTAACTTCTAGCTGTTGATTTTCTTCTTTGGGGATACCTTGTTAATTTATCAAGGATGATCTCTTGAAGACATTCCATTTCCTTTAACCTGATTTCCATGTTCAAACTGTCACCTTTGTTAGTGTCCGTTCTCAATTTGTTAACAAATCCACAAAGTATCTCAGTCATAGAGAAGTATAGATAATAACCATGTGGAAAGTAAAAAATCTAGTGTGCACACATGCATCAGCATTAAAAGCCCAAATTGCCTTCCTTTCACCTTGATTTTAGAAGAAACTCTGTGTCTTCCCAATGAACTCAAATCAGTGATAGAATGAGTTGGTGAATTCCTCTAATTTATTCTAAATACAATTCTTCACTCATGTGTGTGTTCCAACCTTGAGTCCATGCTATGATTACTTGACAATAAATACTGCAAGAGAGAGAGTGTCTTAGTTACCTTCTCATTGCTGAAACACAACATTCAGCACTTACAGGGTGAAGCAGAAAAGCTTTATTTTTGATTCATCATTTGAAGAGGTTTCAGTGCATAGTTGGCTGACCCCATGGCAAAGGAGAAGAAAAATAATTCAGGCCATCCTGGGCGGAAGCAGAAAGACCTAAGGAAGAGGAAGGGGAATAGATTCTGAAAGGCCATTTGCCCTGTGATCTACATACCTACAACTAGGCTTCTCCTGTCAACATCACATTTACCTATAAACCCATTCATAGATTAATTTACTGGTAAGTGTCACACATATGTGGTCCAACCATGTTTCCTGAGCCTCCTCTGTGATCACAGGAGGCTTCAGAGGAGACATCTAGATATAAACCCTAATAAATAGCATGTGAGACAATTGTCAATTCTTCCACTAGGAGTGGATGATATTTCCATGTGGTTCCACCATTGACTACTTTGCTAAATTTCCTCCATCCTTCAGATAGTTCCTGTTGATTGTTGAGATTCCACCTTTTTCTAACAAATGGCTTAACATATTTCTGTGAATAACATGGCAAAATTATGATGTAAGACAAAATTAAGGTGTAATATATCATAATCCTCTCCTGTGTATTCCCCACACTTCACCATCAGTGTGCACAGAAATTTACCTAATTGTATGATGAGTTAAATTATTTTCCTATTGGTTCTGCTGTTGATTTCCCACCTGGGAATCTGTGTTGACATGAAAATTTGTTTCAGCATTTCTGTCTAATGTCAGCACAGTAACTAGTTCAATCTACTCAAGCATTCCATAGCATCTGTACTTGTAATCATTTGTGTCTAAGTGTCCCCACAAACACTCATGCAGTCATTTGGGCAGGTTTCTAGAGTTTTTGGTTAATTTATGATCCAGTGCTGGGATTATAGGTGTGAGTGCTACACAACCCTGGGGCAGAGACCGAGTACAACATAAGGAAGTGAGAGGGGTTTGCTAACTGCACCATCCTCTGTTCTTCCCTTTGGACTCTTGCTGTTTTTCTGTTTTCACCTCAATAAATGGCTGCCCTCTGCCATGTACCTTTCTGCCTTAGCACCAGCCAAATATGGACTGAAAATTCCACAAACTCTGAGCCAAATAAATCTTACCTTCTTTACTTTGGGGTGTCGGGTATTTTATCACAGCAATGAGAGAAAAGTAACAAAGACTGAATTTGGTACCAAGAAATGGGGTCATTACTGTGATAGTATCTGACCACGTGTATTACAAGCCTTTGGGAATGGCTTATAGGAAGGGAAGGTTCAGGGTGTCACTTCAAAGAGAAGCACTGGAATGCCTTCAAATGTTCTATATGGGAGATTCTTGTCAGAGCTCAGAAGACCAGAATGCTGATAGAAATCCTAACTGTAAAGACCAAGCTAGGAGGTTTCTTCTAGGAAGAAGGACTGAATTCATTGTTGGACTTCAGACAATGTGTGCTATGACTTGGTAGGACATTTGTCTGCATTTTTTCTCATCCAAAGACTTTGCCTGAGGCTGAGATTAAGCATAGAGGACTGAATAATCTTGCAAAACAAATTTCAAGTCAGTCTAATATTGAAGCAGTGGCATGGCTATTATTGGGAGCTTTTAGTAAGATTTATGTTGAGAATCAAGAGCAAAGAACCCTGCAGGATGATTTAAAATATTGTGAGTTGGGCCAGAATGGAGGCTCCAATAAAGCTGTGGGCTGCAAAGGTAGAGCTGAATGGATCTCCACTGCTGATAAGAAACAGGAGAATAGAAAAGATGGCCTGAAGGTATCACAGGGAGGAGCAGGACTCCATTCTTTCCAAACTCAAAATTGCCAAAGTAAAATATTTTGCTTTGAGGAGAAACCTGCAGACCACCATGCTCCAGAATGGTGGTGGTGTCCACACCAGCATCTGGAATGGCAGCAGCATAGAGAATTTGTTCCTGAAAATTTGATTCAGAGTACTCAGCAATCCAGGAACTCTACACCTACAGCCAAGAGAGAAGAAAACTTGGCTAGTGTGCCAACTGATAGCAGATCTTGTTATCATCCAAATGGTGTTGATTTTGTGTGCATGCAGAATGCAGGAGTTCTGAGGTTAAGAAGGCTCCCCTAAGTTTCAGAAGACCTGGGAGGCCAGGCAGTGTGCCTCTGAGAGGGCAGTGTATGAAGCTGTGTAAAATATCCTGCAGTGTAATGAAGACTCCAAAAGTTTGGAAAAACCAGGAATGTGGATCATCTAAGGAAAACTGAAAGGAGGGAGCAAAGCTAGTCTAAGACAGAAGCCATGAGAGCCAACACCATGAGTGGCATAGAGGTGGAGCCACGCAGAGCTCATGATTTGCCACACATTGCTTTGGATGTTCCACATGGAACTACAGGACTTAATGTTTGCCCTTCTGGATTTTGGACTTGTGTTGGTCCCAATGGTTGTGTTCTGCTGTTTGTATCTGTTCGTATGGTAATGTTTTTCTTGTGCCATTGAATGTTGAAAATGTTTAACTTTTCATATGTCCAGGGACTCACAGCTAAGACTTTGCCTTAGATCTTGGAGGAGACTTGGGACTTTGACTTTTCAGGAATTCTGAAACTGTTAAGATTTTGGCAATTCTTAGAGATGGACTAAAATATCTTTTGCATACAGGGACGTGCATGAGTCTTTGTAGGGCCAGTGGCAGAGTGTTATGGTTTGTGTCTAGTTGCCCCCCCAAAGCCTTATATGGTCACTGGGGTAGCCGCTAGAGTTTGTGGTTGATTCATGAACCAATGCTGGGATTACGGGTGTGAATACTACACCCACCCTGGGGCTGATAGTCTGTTGGAAAGGGAGAGAAATTTGCTAGCTGCCACAGCTGCTGCTCCTCCCTGTTGGCTCTTGTTGTTTTCCACCTCCATGAATGGCTGTCATCCGCCATGCGCCACTCTGCCTAGGAGACAGCCAAGTATGTACTGAAAGCTCATTAACTGTGAGCTAAATAAACCTTTCCTTCCTTAATTTTGGGTGTCAGGTATTTTTGTCCCAGCAATGAGAGAAAAGGAGCTGAGACAGTACTCAAAAAAGGAAGCAACAGAAATCATCTCTGAAACAACCACAGTAAAAAATAATAATAAATAATAAAAGGATAGCTTGCAACATTCATGAAAGAACTCAGTTAATAACACTGAAGGTGAAATCAATGTCTGGTCTGTGAGTTCGGCCTCACAAGGTCGGGTGGGCAGCCTTCTCTGTGTCACCAGCATTCCTTCTGCCACCCTTCAGTGTCTTGGGATATTGTGTTTGTTCTTTTTCAACTATACTTGTGGTTTATTCTTGGGCAAACAGGAACTGTTGGAGGTTCCTTCTCAGAGCAGGGGACATATGAAACACTTCCACATCTCTAATTAATTTATCTGTTAACTACATTGTGATTGTAGTTCACATTTCTTTCCTCTAAGTATTCCAGGCTTGCTCAGACGAATAATCCACTCACTACTAATGATTTATTCTTTAACCAGAATAAGATTCAAAGCACCTCATCAATGTAAATTATCTCATTTTCTTTCCATCTTTGAGAAATTCTCTGCTATTGTTAGTTTGTTGAGGAGACCCTCCCTGAATTTCCAGTAGAGATATGGATTTATTTTATTTATATTTTTTTCACATAAATCACAACACAGTTTTCTTAGACAAGAGTAAAAAAATGTGTTGTTCAACTGCTGGATATTTTAATTGTATATTGACAAGATTTTAAAAAATCCTGCTTAGTTGCTAAGGAATTACATCACATATTATGTATATGGCCTCATGGTTGGTTGACATTTTCTCCTATTTTGAAGATATCAAAAAGAAGCTTATTCATTCCAAATACTTTTAACATAAATAAGAATAGATTTGTTAGCTTGTTGGGAAAGGATTGGATTATGGAAGTAAGAGTACTATTATAACATCAAGGATCTTTGCTGAAGAAATTCTCCATAATTAGCAGAAAATAGAAACTAGAAATCAGTTATGTGATGACAGCAGCCCAGGGCCAGAGCAAAGGTAGCAAGAACGTGGGTGTGGGAGAAAGTGTGTGTGAAAAGCTTCTGAAAGCAGTTAAGCACTGTGGAGGACAGCAATGGATACAGAGAAAAGCAATGCTGAAATAACAGACATTTATGTTTAAAGCAACCTCTGCATCATGCAAGAAAGTGTTTCATAAAAGGACTCGAAATATCAATAATAAGGTTTTTAAATGGTGTCTTATAAAGATTATAATAAGAGAAAAATGAAAATGTGTTTGTTTCAGATAAAAAAAAATATCCATTATTGTCTGTGTTGAAGATGCTCAGAGAACAACTGACTGACTAGCGTTGATTAATGCCTACCTCAAGATCTTTCAGGCTTGTACGGACCTGGGTGTCTATTAAGTGGGAAGGGTAACTACTTTGAACTTTTGTAACATTGAAATCCTAGAAATGCCAATTCATTAATAAGAAGAAGGGCCTCTAGTGACATGGTGACAGAGTTCTCACTTTCGCTCACCTTATGATCAACCCAGAAGGACTCTAGTACCCCCTGCTGGTCTGTTCTCTGGTTCCCTGTGTGTGGTGACACAAAAGCCTTCAGCAACAGACAGAAACATAGCCTCATCATCTTACCTAAAAGTTAGGATGATAATAACACCAATTTGAAGCTGCTGGGATTTGTTTTACCTATGAGAGCAGTCCATCAAAACAGATGTTGCACCCTTGATGAAATCAAGAAGACATCTTCGAAGATTTGAAAGCCATAAGGTAAAAATTCCAAACTAATTCCCATTTACTTCTTTAGGTTTTCCTGGTGTATCTGTTTGACATTTCCTCAAAATAATAGGATTATGGAGAACTTAATCAGGTGATAACTTTGACTGAAGTTAATGTTCCCTAAATAAACACTAGAATGGAACAAATTGATAAAGCTCCTAGCATTTAATATAAAATAATTGACCCAGCAAATGGATTTTTGTCCCAATTTTCGAGTATATTTTCACCTTATCAAAATAGTAAGTGATGCTTAAAATCCTGATGCAGACGTAGATCAGTTGCCTTCTGTTTTGATAACAATAGCGACAATAAGGACCCTAAGTATCTCAACACATACAAGGAGTCCACTGCAGGGAATGGAGAGTGCTATGATAAGATCTAGAAAGCTTTGAAGAGTAGATACTATACAAATCTCTGCAAGATTCCTGCATCATATAGTTGTATTCACATTTTTGTAAATCATATTGCCTCGTGGAGTTCTAAGTAGATTTTGTGTTCATATATGTTATGTAGAATAAGTCCTCCAAAGAGAAGGCAAGTTGAGTGGGGTTTCTTTGTTTGTGTGTTTATAAACACTTGATTTTTTTTTTTTCAGAAAAAGCACATCACAATCATGAACATTGTTACAGTGAGAGTCCCTCTTGGTTCTCCACAATGATAACTGAGCATGCTCACAAGGGTTTCCTTTGTTAAATCTTAAACAACCATCTTTAAAAGAAGGGGAAAAAAAATAACTCAGCACACTACCATTTAACTTGATTTAATGTTTCTTCACAAATGGTGAAAAATACTAAAGTACAGACAAGGAATAATCATAATGTTGTGGCCAACATCGTAATATGGAATTACAAATTTGAAATATTTTCTGGTTTAAAAAATAAATCCAGTACTCAATGCAGCTCTGCAGGGTCTCTGCTCTAGTAGGGCCGGTCTCTGCACTCCTGACAGTGCTCACTTTTATTTATTTTCCAGGTTCTCCATATCCACCTCTTCTTCCTCCCATTTGTTCCATCAAAAGTCCCAGAAGGCCACCTGGACCACCTTGTCTTCCTCTACCAAAGCCACCTTGGTCCATGCCACCCACCATGGAAACCACCTCTGTTTGCACCACAGCTACCCCTGAACATTCCACCAGGACCACCGTGGTCCACGAGGCCACCTCTTCCTCCCTGATGCCAATAGGGCCACCTCTGCCACCATCATCACTCAGGAGAAGGAAGGGTGATGGCAGGAAAAATTCAGGTTTTTGAGGCTTTAATTCTATTGCATTCTGTTCTCCAGACAAAGTTCTGCTTTTCACAACCTGGATTGGGGTATTGCCAATCTCCAGCTCCATGTTGGACGTTTCCTCCTCCAAAGGTGTTTCCAAGGGAACCACTGGCATCTCTTGGAGGGATGCCTCCTCTGTCTCCTCCATGACCTCCCATGTGACCCATGGTTTCCCCAGGACCTCCTGGGCCACCCGGACCTTCACAGAGTGGTGGTGACATCGCAAGGTGGCATGGTACCTCACATGATGTTCATTGGAGGCTTCTTCCAAGCAAGGGAGACTTTAAGTTTGGTTCCTTGAAAATCTTTCCCATCCAACCACTCCACAGCAGCCCTGGCAGTCGACAGATCTTCACAGGACACCGTGGCATCACCTCTGGGCTTTCCTGTTTCCTTGTCCAGGTAGATGTGGATCATGGGTTGCCCAGTTCTCTTGTTAATCTTCACAACCCCACATTGCTTAGAGAAGTCTGCCAGGTCACCAAGTGTCACATTGTCGATTAATCCCTGTTCATAAATTTCACTGTTGTCAGTCTTCATCAGGATGTATGGGGGGCCTAGATCAAGATCTGGCCCTTCCTCCATGAGTCACCAGGCTTATTTAAGCCACCTCACTCTCCAGCACTGCCCAGTCCACCACGCCTATCTCCCTGCCCACCTCCACTCATGTCTCCAAGATCAAATCCCCTTCTTCCCCTGTCCCAGCTATCAGGGTCACTCATACTCTGTTTTCTCCTGGTCCAGAAAGTCCTCCAGACTCCTGCCCCAAAACACCTATGTTACAGGGGCTGTCCTGTCAGAATGAACTCTGCTGCCTGCAGCTGCTGCTCTGTTGGCTACACTGACTTGAGGCCTGGCCACAGGATCAGCTCTAGTGGTAGGCTGCTGCCCATAGCTGCTTTGCTGAACATACTTACTCGGCTGTACATAGCTGCTCAGCTGCCCATAGGCATTCTGCTGAGAGTAACTGCTCTGATCATAACTAGTTGGCTGTGTAGAAGAATAGCTCTTAGGAGGATAGGATGGAAGTACAGTGACTGGCTGCATCGGGTAGCTTCCAGGAACCTGAGGATAACAGTAGTTCTTCTGTCCATAGCGTAGGCTGGGCTGGTTATAAACCCCTGAGCTAGACTGAGGTTGGTTAGTCTCAGTGGGCTTGTTACCATCCTGTGGTCTTGCAGTGGCAGTAGCTGGGTAAGCAGGCTGAGTGCTGTGTGCAGACTGAGCTGCGTAAGAAGCCTGGGTGGTGGTGACTGCAGCAGTGGTGGCAACATAAGAACCAGCGCCACACCCCTGGACAGGTTGGCTCTACGCCTGGGGGCAGCTGGAGCAGTATAACCAGTGGGAGGCTGTCAGTAAGAAGTTGCACATGCAGTCTGCCCATAGGTGGCAGTGGTCTGAGCCTGGGCACAGCTGACACCAGTAGGCTGTCCATAGGGTCCACAGCATTGCATGCCTGGGTGGTCTGTGCATACCCTTGAGGTGGCTGGGCAGTATAAGCCCTGTAGCCCTGCTGGGCTGCAGCTTGGCTGTAGGCACTGTAATCCATGGATGCCATTTTCTCTTCTTCTTCTTCCTCGTTCTCTCAACATCTGTCACCTTCTGGCTTTCCCTCTCAAGTTGAGTGTTTTTAATCTTACTGAAATATGCCCTCAAAAGTGAAGGGTCTCTCTCTCTCTCTCT
>NW_004524632.1:3273486-3275585 GCF_000260255.1 Octodon degus
CTCTCCGCACACTCACCGGACCTGGGCTAGGACTGGGTCTTCTCAAGCCTTATGAATCAAGTAATTTCTTCTATGTTGAGTTATTATATTTTAATCCATTCACAATTGCACAAAATTGCGCATGTTTTGTAAACTGAAAAATTGTTAAACATGCCATGTATAACTTTATTAACAATTCATTTTAATAAGATGAATAGGTTGTGTCCTTCTTAATGAATTTCGGAGTTTGTGAAAAAATAATACTACAAAGATGAGACAATTCAAGATTAATTATATGCATTTTATTTGTTTTTAAGTATTTGCGCAGAAAAAATACTACTCATATATACAAAGGCACAGAAAATAAAGCCATTTTTTACTGTACTTCACTGACTGTTTTTGGTGTCCGGGTCATTCAAGTTTTTAAAGTCCTTCTAAAACATATAAAACCCTCAAAACAAAATGACAAAGTAATGATATGGTATCAAAAATTAGCCTTAATTATCTAGCAGCAGGCAGCAAATTATGTCCTTTCAATTTTATTAAGACTAAGTCATTTCATATCCTATTACTCACAAAAATATAGTCCATAAAAACTCAATTATTTCTATAACTCATTTTCTACATTTTGGGGAGAAAGTTTTACCCGAATTTATTAAATGACTGTTGATTATACTTTCTATATTTTTTTGCCTAGAGGCACTTTATTTCAACCTGGTACAGCCAGAAAGTGTTGGAAAACTGACCGCATTATTCATTTAAAGCATTTTTTCCATAAAATATTTTGATCAACTTTTTTTTTTCATATTGCTGGGATGAGAATGTTGCCATCAACACTCTGAAACTGCAATCTCAATTTATGGGGTGTGGAAATTTGTACAAGAGACCCTGGCGTTCAGTTGCACTCTCTTTCTGCCCACAGGCTGACCTTGCTCAGAGAAATCGAGTAACTCTTCTGCCTAGTGATGCCTAGCAGGTGCTAAATACTGACCTTCCCCAGATTTAACAACGCTCAGCATCAGTGCACACTAACAGTCACAGTAATCTATTCCTCCGTACTAGGTACTGGTGCTAAGTCAGTTTAGATTTCCAAATCTAAGAGAAATACATGTAGAAACAGCAGAACATAAGAAAAAGAAGGAATGCAAGGAGATGATGAGAGAGAAAACACAAAACAAAGGGGAGGAGGAGGAGGAAGAGGAGAAGGAGGAGGAGGACGACGAAGGAGGAGGAGGAGGACGAAGAGGAGGAGGAGGAGACAAAGGAAAGCTTCTGTCAAGCAGAAGGCATCCGGATAAAATACATAACCTTCAGTATGGTTTAATAACACTTTCTTTGGTTTTATTTTACATTATTCTTCCCTGAAAGATTCATGTTTTGACCTTGGTCTAGGGAAAGTGGGGAGAGGTGTTGTTGTCAAATAAAAACAGTGATTGCCCCTATGATCCCAACCTACACACCAATTCAGAAAATGCTGCATCATGCCAAAATATCTCATTTATGATGTTTCATTTACGTTTTAAAAGAAATATGTACAGAGAGACATTTTGTAGGTTTCTGGTACACCTGGATTAGAAAAGATGTCCAGGATGGCAATATTTGAACTCATCTTTGTTTTAGGGTTCCCCAAGGAATGAGTCATAATACACCTAAGATGTGAACGAGGCATGGATATTTTCGTGTGTGTGGTACTGGAGATCAAACTCAGGATCTTGCGCTTGACAGACAGGCGCTTATACTGCTGAACTATATCCCCAGACCCTAGGTATGGCTTTTTTGTATAGCATGGGAGATGGAGGTGTTGAGAATAGAAAGTAGGAAGAGTAGAAAAGCAAAATCTTCCTGTTACCTTCACAGGTGTATTTTCAGGGATATTAATCTCTAAAAAAAAATCATATAGACTTCACGTAGAATTAATTTATCTATACCCACATCTCCTCAGTAGGACTTTGCATCTTTAATTAACCAGTGGGAATGTGTGTATCCCAGCTTGCAAGGATGACTAAAATCTAAACAGTTTTCCTGCTCTACACATATATCCCATTAGACCCTGTGCTATTTAGAATGTCTGCAATAGTCTAGAATATTAAACGAAGCCCACAGAAAGTTCCATAGGAAAA
>NW_004524632.1:3276795-3286451 GCF_000260255.1 Octodon degus
AAAAAAAAAAAAAAAAAAAGTATCCTGCATTTTTGAGGACAGCCTCCTGAGCCTAAATGGCTGTCGCCTGCCACGTGAACATGTAAATTCTCTTAAAGGTGTAAACTTTGAGTCTAGATCCCGCCGATCTGTTCTCATCGGAAGTATATTTATAAGCTAATACGAGCAAGTCCATTCCTTACTTATAACCCTCTAATCCTTCTTCATTGCACTTAAATAACAAGCTCGGGTTACAGTTTTCAGGATCCTATGTGGTGGCTTTCGCGCAGCTTCTAGCGTAACTTCAGGTTATAGGTGCTTCAGACGCCTTGGCGACAAGCACTCTGTCTTCCAAACACTTGCTAGTCATCCCAGCTTTATAGAGCTTGCCGGCCTAGTGAACTTCAGGCAAATGGTCCTTTCTAATTCTCTACATATTACTCTTTATTACCAACCTTAATTCAGTTTACTTTTGCCTGTATTAATGAGTGCTATTATGCATGTATATATGTATATATAAATATAGATATGTAAGTGTGCATATTCATTTCATTTCTGTTATCATCTCTATAGTAAGGTAGTGTGAGATAGCTCAGTGGTCTAAAGTGCTGGATTTGGCAAGCTTAGGCAGGAGCAGGGGACTGAGCTGGCAAAAATAAAGGACACACTATTTTTATTTAGATTCTATCTGTTGCCAGTAGAAAGCTAAAAAGGAATATCAAAGAAGAGTGCCAATATCATTCGTAATGTATTTAAATTTAATAATCTCCAACATCTATGTAAACTCAGGCTTGATATTGTTGGATTGAATAGTGTCTTCATCTGTTTTTTCTCAGTAATACCAATCAAGTGCCTAGAACCTGGTAAATGGTTGAATGCCCAATAAATATTTCGGCAACAAGTTTGAGCAATTGATGAATGCATCTCCTGTAGAGTCTCCCACTAGATTTACTATGAAGGGTACATAGTCTAGTTCTTCTCCATATCCTTAGCATTCACGTCATTTTCTGTAACTATTGAAAGAATAAATAATTAGAAATCATAACTAAAACCATTTGAGAGCAAGGTTTTACTCCATGTTTCTTATTTAATCTGCATAATATGTGCGATAGATCCAAAGACGATCACCATAAATAAATGAGGAGCTAGAGGCAAAGCATTGGTAGGTGTGATAAAACATAAATTGTGCAAAGAACAATATTCTTCCACAGCCAAGCCTTCTACTACATTCTGTGAGAACGCATAAGTGGTAGTTGAGGAAGACACACTGTTCTATTTAGATTCTAACAGTTGCTAGTAGAAAGCTAAAAAGGAATATCAAAGTAGAGTGTCAATATCGTTCATAATGCATGTAAATTTAATAATCTCCAACATCTATGCAAACTCAGGCTTGCTACTGTTGGATTGAATAGTGGAACTTCTAAATGTGATGAGAACAAGAGCTTTTCTTTCTTCGCCTCTGTCATAAAACCCATCCGTGAGAAAATAGAATCCGCAAGGCAGATCTTTACACATTACTAAGTAGAAACGTGGCAAGACGTGGTCTCACTGTGATTATTTCTGATACAGAATGTAACGGGGAGAGTCTGCGCCATATAGCCACATTTAGAATGTGATCTACAGCTCTTCCACCTATTGAAATGAGTCAGTTTCTTTGCAAGACATGACTAAAGATGTTCCGAGAAGAAACTGAACACTACATTTTATCTTCGCAGCCAGAGAGATAGCTCAGTGGCTGAAGCACTTGCCTGGCAAATGCAAGGTCCTGAGTTTAATCCCCAGTAGCAAATGAATGAATGAATGAATGAATGAATGAATGAATGAATGAACATTGAATGAATGAATGAATGAATGAATGAATTTTGTCCTAGCTAGGAAGAACAAGTTGGAGAGAAGAAAGAGAGCAAAAGGGGTTTCTCATAAAATTAGTCTAAGAATGTTCATGTTGAAGATCATCTGACAAAGAAGGTAGAGTTGAAGGAGGAAACCAGAGGCAGAAAACAGTAAAGAGGCCAAAGTGCAGCCTCTTTTAGGACTTACTGGAGTTTTCCAAGGAAGACAAGGCAAGGATTCGCTTATTTGCATAGCTCCTGAGGGTCCAGAATGATAGGATTTGTCATAACGCCATGCATTCCTTGTCCAGGGCCACATATGTTCAGAGAGCTACTAGCTTGTTATGTGAGAAATATATATATATATGTATATATATATATACATATATATGTATATATGTATATCATATATACATACATATATATATGATAGTTAAGATAGATATATAGCTTTCTCTTATTTTATTGAGAAGAGAGGTGAAAAGTTTGTACTAATATTGTTTGGACAAGATACCATGTCTGCATCCTGTCCTCTGAAAAACTACTATGAAGACAACAATATGCAATGCATTAATTATTATAACTGTCCTACTAACCTGTTTTAAAACTGCTTCCTTGACATTTTATCTTTTTCTCATTAAAATGAATAAAAGAATAGAGGAAAAAAAGCCTTGGACTTGGAAAAAAAAAAAAAAGAAGTACTTATGGGACTTACGAGTACTTGTTCTCTACTGTTTGGTTTACATGACCTAGGCAAACTTACTAAGAATTAGCTACCTTGAGCAAGGGTAGTATTTCTCCTTAGATGTATAAGGCCCACAAATACCAGAGGGTCCCAAATACTACATAAGAGAGAAAGTATAGTGGACATTATTAGCCTGGTGAGGGACAGATGCCAAAGAGCAAATACCAAGTCTAAGGAAGCACAGTTAAACACACTCCTGTGCCATCACAGCAGAAGCAGTGAATCTGTAGCTTCAAGTATGTGTTCATGATACTTACACAAAGATAATTTCACTGATAACAGAAGAAAAGGAATATACAATTTTGGTGCATACATTACAAAGATTATGTCCAAAGTGTTAGAAATAATTATCAGCCTTTATTTTTAGAACTTTTAGCTCTCTGGGAATGCCACTGATATGTGCTGTTCACGTGTAATTTCGGTAGCTGTTTTCAGAAATGGAATATTTATTAAATAAAAAGGTTTCACTTGCAAAGGCCATGCATGGTCTTTCCTTCAAGAAATTTTCAACTATTATAGGCAAAAGCACTTGACATACAAATGTGGATACTATAAGAGAAGCTAAAGCAAAAGTTGTATGAGCACGAATATATGCTGTAATACTGAAATGAAGAATGTAAGGCAAGATGATTCCATTGAGTGCTGAGAAAAACATTTGATGAGCAGGGCATCACAGATGGAAGACCTTGTACACTGAGGGAGAGCAGCATAAGGCAGGTCCCATGCAGCGGGTCTCCTAGTACAGGGTTGGCCAGAGGACAGTGGGGACGAAGTGTGCCTACTCTTTTTTGCTAAATAGTGTATTGGCAGTATTGAAGGAAGACTACACTTTTTTTTTTTTTTTGAACCAGGGATTGATCTCAGGCCCTTGTGCTTGCCAGGGAAGCGTTTATTCTACTGAGCCATCTCCCCTGCCCCTGTCTGCTCTTGTTTTACCCACTAAAGATGACACATGGTATGAAATGAGGAACATACGGGAGAGACGGCCAGTGCTTTTATACAGGTCAACAAACAAATAAAAGAACAAAGCAACTGAGAAATCAAATTGAGAAGGTGAAGTAGAGATGATCCTCTTTTTCTTTTTCTTTTTCTTTTTCTCTTCTTCCCCTTTTCTTCTTCTTATTCCCTCCTCATTTTCCTCTCTGTCTCTTTCTTTCTGATTACAATTTGCTTTTTCCTTGTTTGTTTTTTAAGGGTGGGTGCTAGGAACTAAACTAAGGGCCACATGCTTTACATTTTGGTTTTATTTATTTTCATTTATGTCTTTGGTACAGGGTCTCACTATGCAGCTCAGACTCATAGTGATCCTCATGTTTTCCACCACCTCAGCACTGGGAAGGCCTGTGCAACCAGGCCCGGACTCAGTCACTGGCTCAGCATGCGCTGGGGAGGGCGGGGCCAGCACAGCATGTGGGACCAGGAATCGGACACTGGTCCCTGCAATTGCCACAGCAGGCACTTTAGTCCACTGAGTGATCTCATGGGCCCTGACATTTTATTTTTATAGGAAGAACATTTTGCAATATAGATGTAAATCATTTCTTTTCCTCAATCTCACTTGCTCTTCCACTTTCCCATCGCCTACTATATTTCTAATTCATTGTATATGCAACCTACATTTTTCACTTCCTTCCTAGATAGATCTGTATCCATTTATCCTGTAATAGTTTTGGGGGCTTATAGAAATTTTGTTGGACATCTATACATATATATTTAATCTTCAATATTTGCAGTTAGAGTTTCTTTACGCCCTGGTCACAATCAACGCAAAAAGTTGTACTGTGTTTATTTCTGTTCAAGAATAATTTATGTAATATATAATTGTCAGCTCATCAATATCAAATTCATAGCCTACAGCCCTATGACTGTCACCTGAACAGAAGTTATTCTGCATGCACATTGTCTCCATGCAGGCACATAGCAACATGCATAGGCTTAGAAATACTGGACAGCATTTTAGCACTATATTTACACCTGAATCTGCAAAACTACCCAAAAAAATCCACAAAAATGTGGAAAAGGTGACACTAAATGTACTATGAGAAGGACACTTAAACGCAGGTTGGGAAGTAACACAGTAAGCCAGAGTGTAGTCCCGCTTAGTCTCTCGTAGGTACCTGTAGACTCGGGCACTCAAATGTTGCTCTTCACATGCTGAGTACAATAAATATTGACTTATAGACGAGTTAGTAAAGAAAGGACCTGGAAATAAAAAGGCATTGACTCATGGTGGTTCCTTGTGTCTTCAAGCACGGAAATGGCTTGAAATTTAGGTGTTAAGATTAGGACGGTGGTTTTAAGAGTAAGACAGATAGCTCAGCAGATTAAAGAACCTGCTTAGGCAGACACAGGGATTGGGGTTTGATCCCCAGCGTGCCGTGCCAGCCCTGTCCCTGGGGCACTGTGAGACAGTGACTGAGACTGGGCGCTTGAACACAGGCAGATCACTACCAGTGAAAGAAGAGCTTGGAGGGCGTGGTTAGGTAAGGAGCCGGAATGCAAAGAAGGAGCCTATTCCAACAGCCCTGACAAGGGAAGATGAGAAATGAAACAGTACTGGCTCCTGATGGAGGTGCACTCCACCTTCTAGCAAACTCCAAGACCGAGAGCATTGAGTTTGCGCTATCAGTTCATCACTCATTCGTTGCGTTTGTGAGCGATTTGGGCCACTATTCTTTCAAAATTGTATTTCTCCATTAAGCCGACTCTTATCCATCTGCACAGGTAGAAATGTGACATCTCAATGGGCCATGGCAAGCGCATTGTCTCTACATTATCCTCCTTTTATTGTATCATTTAAAGATTTATTTGGCCCTCACGCTTGACTGCCTTTACCCTCTACCTTTCATGAAGACGAGTTGCTATTTTTCTGCTGCCCAGCCCACATCATTCAGTTTGGCTTAACTCTCCTCACCCTCAAATATCAAAAGTAAAAGTAAATGCCAAAGCGAAGGAAAACATATCTCTTCTTGAAATAACCAGCAACCAAACTCAGATGCTAATGAGAGAAAATCTTTTTTTTTTTTTTTCTGATTGCAAGAGGGTTGAGGCTATTTTCTAATTATTCGTGGACAAAGCATTTGTTACCCTTTACAGGGGTCTGAGGTCGGCATACAGTGGAAAGAAACCTATATGGAACGACAGACTGGATTCCCTGCATTCCGTCTCTGCAAATGTGAAACCAGGTCTTTGCATCAACTCCACGTCCTTATCAAGTTGTTTTATTCCCTCACCTCATTCATCATTGCAAGACTTCAAGACCCTGGATTAAACTCCAAATCACCTGACAAGAGGCTCCATTTCTACAGTGAGCTATCAGTACCATAAAGTCACCAACTGTATATTGATATCACTCATTTTTTATCTTCTCTTCCTTTAGCACAAGTCTCTGAGAGAACTGCTTCTCATGACTGCAGCTTTAATTACAGTCCCTTGCAAACAAGAAATTCAGTTTATTTATAATCACATCACATGCTAATCTAATATTTTAGCATCCAAACTACGATCAGAGACTAAAACCTATAATAGCCTAGTGTAAAATTCTTTAATTGAATCACAAAGGGGGAAAAGCTGTAATCCTATAAATCAGCCTTAGGAATTTGACATGCTGAGAATGCTTTTCTGGAACTTTTTAATTGCATGACACAGCAGGCATCATAAGTCTATAAAAGGGGCAGTGTTTCCTATTAGCAATCACATTACATAATTTAAAATGCTGTGCTAATAGTGCTAGTTTTTGAGCCCACTGCATCATTTTTGTTGGTCAAGACAAATCTTTCAGGCTTATGAAATGTCTGTGTGAGCCAAAGCAAAGATACTTGTCACACTCAGGTGAAACATTTTGGATAAGCTCAAGGTCTGAAATTCAACAGAAAAAAAAAAATAAACAAAACATGACCTTTGGAGAAAAATCTCAGACCTGTGTCAGCCCTGCTACATTCTACCGGATGGTTTTGGTCATTCTCTACCTTATCCAGCAGGATCAACCCTGGAATTTCTGTAGGGACAGTACATAAACCTAACAATTTGAAAGGGGGAGGCAATGGGCATTGTTTTGGATCTGCCTTTGCAAGAAAAATTTGCTTTTTCTTTCTCTTACAGGTTTACTTGGGGTATCTGGATGAAAAAATATGATGCATATATAGGTAAGTCATTCAGCGATCCCTTGGTCATAAACATCAGTTATAAAATTCTGGCTTCTAGGCGTGAGAGGTTGTCAGAGTTATCTCATGTGTTCTGTGCCTAATATTGGCCATGAGCTCAGGACAGGTCTGCTTCGATTCTACTCCCCTCTCATCTCCTCATCCTCAGGGCAGGTTTAAGATGAAACATTCTGATAGTTCTCTTGATCAAGGACAACTATACTGAATAATTACTAGGAAGATGACAATACACAGGGTATCAACTGTTACAATTGACCTACCAACTTATTTTGAAACTTGGTATGGAGAGAAAAGAAAAGGAAATTTCTCTCTCTCTCTCTCTCTCTCTCTCTCTCTCTCTCTCTCTTCTCTCTCTCTCTTTCTCTCTCTCTTGCTTACACACACACACATATACAAAATATCTAAAATAATGGTACCGCCAATTTCTGCTGGTTTATTGAAAGGAACAGTTAAGGTTTAATTGTTTGATCAATCAGTCTTATATTCTTGCATCTGGTAATCCGTGCAATTGGATTGTTACGTAGCATAGCCGTTGTTAATTTCCTACCATCATATTTTGAAGCTCTGTATTGTTTTTGTGCTTTTTTTGTCTTTGTTGCTGTTAATGTCTTTTTTTCTGTTTTTTTTTTAATTGAAATGATTGAGGACAATTTATTTTCTCTACCATCCATGTTGGAATTTGTGATACCCGTGACAAAAACGATAGTGTCCTATGCAGTTGTTTTCCATACTTCATTAGTAAAACCATTCAAAATTAGCAATACTAAGCATTTATGCACCTACAGGGTTGCACCATTTAGGAAAATGTATTAGTTGTTTCTTGTTGCTTTGGACTACTATGACAAAATATTATAGACTAAGTAGCTTATGGACAGTAGCAATGAATTTTTACCTTTTTGGAGACTGCAAGTTCAATATCAAAGTATCAACCCACTCACTGTCTGCTGAAGTGCTGTTTTGATTAATTTTCTTTCTCATTCCTGAGACAAAATACCTGATGCCCAGAACTAAGGAATCTAAACTGTTATTGTGAAGTGTTGAAGGTTTCAATCTGTACCCAGCTGGCTCCAAGGCAGTGTGGCTTATGGCAGTGAGCAGAAATTTATGGTGACAGAAAACAGCAAAAACAGAGCAAAAGGGTGGAGTGACCCAGAGAAAGCATCTTTCACTCACTTATATTGTATGCAGGCTCCCTGCCCCAGGGGAGGAGTAGCACTCATACCCATAACCCCAGCATTGGACCATGAGTCATTCATACACTCTAGAAACCCACCCATGACTACATGAGGCCTTGGAGGGCCACCTAGACACACACCATAAGGAGTACTATTTCCTAGTTCACAGATCACAGCTCCTTGCTCCACCCGGTAGAGGGGAAAATCACTTGGCTCTACTGGGATACTTTAAAAATTACACTAATTCCATTCATGAGAGTTCTACTGCATGAGCTAGTCTCCTCCCTTTAGGTCCAATCTCCTGACAATCTCATCTCAGAGGTTGGAATTTCAACACAGAAAGTTTTGGAAAAAGAAAGCATTGTAGTTACTGTAATTGGTAACTCAGAAAACTAAATATGGGACAGAAATTCGATAATGGCACCTAGATTTGTTAATTATTTTTTATTTTGTGGGATTTTTTACCCAATAAGCTAATAACATCAGCAATATTTGAACCATATTGAAAATTATTTTTAAGTGCTCAACAGGTATGATAGGCAGATCCTGAATTAGGTCTTCGTAAATGCCTTACTCAATAACTCCTTCATAATATGTGATGACCTTTATACTACATGATTCATATTGAATCCCAAACAAAAATGACACTTTATGTAATTAAATTTATCAGAATTATCTGACAGCTATTGCAAAGGATACTTATCATTATATTGACGCCATTTAGAAACTGCCTGTCAATCAAGATTTATTTTTGCTCATCAACATATGCATCATGTATACAAAAGTTACATTTCTTGTTGTATAGGTCTTGCTTTATCTTGATCTCAACCATCCAGCAGAAAAGTATAAAAATTAAGTATAAAAAGTAAATCCATAATAATATGCTGAGCTGTAAAAGGCTCAAGTCAACAACTTCTGACATTGCCAGTCCTACGGACAACCCACTACTATTAAGGACTACTAGACTATATTGGAATATTTTGCTGAATTCACATACCTACAATATTTAAATGACAATGGAATACCCTTCTCTGACAAAACTAAACAAAAAAAGAGATACAAAGGAATGACCATTTTGTATCTGTATATTCAAAATAGTTAGGATACATATACAGCTACTTTCTCTTAATTCAATGAATAGAAAGATTTGTTCTAATAGTGTCTGTGGACAAGATATCATGTCTGCATCTTGTACAATGAATAACCACTAACACAACAATGTGCAATGTATTAATTATTGAAACTGTCCTACTAATCAGTTTTGAAACTGTCTCATTGCTATCTGTTTCTCAATAAAATTACTAAAAAAATAAAATAAATTAATAAAAAGGTAGTTATGCAGGACTACCTTTTTATATATGTAAAATATATTGGATGAACCCACATAAAAGGTCATTGACAACTAGTTTCTCTTAATTCAGTGAGAATAAAGGTTTGTACTAATAGTGTTCAGACAAGATATCATGTCCACATCTTGTATTATAATAACTGCTATGAAGACAGCAATATGCAATGTATTAATTATTGTAACTGTCCTACTAATCTGTTTTGTAACCATCTCATTGCCATTTCTTTCTCAATAAAATTAATTAAAAAATGAAAAACATACATAGCATGTAGATGTATGGATATATAATAAATACTCATCTAAACATATATGTGCAAATTATATACGCAACTCTTCAACAATACATTTGATGAAAGCCATTTGGCTTCTACTGAGCAGAGTGACTAAATTCTTGAATTTCTTCTAAGTCCCATA
>NW_004524632.1:3286797-3287980 GCF_000260255.1 Octodon degus
GAAGAGAAAAATCCATATTAAATTCTCAGACAAGTCATTATAAGAGCAAAACTCTAGTGTGTGTTGCAATTGTACAAAGCTAATTTCCTACGAATACACAAGAAGGCAAACTAGACTTGGTTATAAGGATGAAGAAAAGCTTTCAGAAATAAGGGACAGTCGAATGGAGGGATGAATTAATACATAGGCTACGGGAGAAGAGAGTTGTAGAACTGTTCTGCCTAACAGTCTTTCGATGACAAGCACTTCTGGAAATATGCATATACACATATATGTGTGCACCCATAACCACAGAGCCAGGTGTGATCACACGGGCTTAAGCGTGCTGTCACAAAAAGTGAGTAGTCAGCGAACATTTGCTCTTTTTTTTTTTTTTTTTTTTTTTTTTCGGAACCTGGGATTGAACTCTGGCCCTTGCACTTTCCGGGGAAGTGCTTATTCCACTGAGCCATCTCCCCGGCCCCAAACGTTTGCTCTTGTCAGGTTAGCAAACTCTTCTCATGCATCCTTGCTGCTTTTCCATCTGAAGCTCACATTGTTATCTAGTTTTAGTTCCTAGGACTTTCTTTTGTTCCCCAGGAGTTTACTTTACCACGGCAGCACAGTCCATGATCAAAAGAGTGACAGAAGGTGACAGATAGGGGCTGGAGAGATAGCTCAGTGATCTAAGCGTGTCATAGTTTGTCTCTAGGTGCCCCCCCCAAAGCCTCATACAGTCTTGGGGCAAACTTCTAGGGTTTTTGATTAACTCATGATCCACTGGGATTATGGGTGACCCAAGCCTAGAATTATGGGGCTGAGTACTTCTGGGATTATGGGTGTGAGTACCACACTCAGCCTGAGACAGATATCCTAAATGGAATATAAGAGAGATGTGGTGACAGACTTCCTCTCTGTTGCCATTGTTGCTGCTACTCCTCCACTTTGCTCTCCTTCTCTTTGCTGTCACCATGGAGGGAAGCTCTCTGCCCTGTGTTGCTCTGCCTTGAAGCCAGCCAAGTATGAAGCGAAACCTCCAGTAACTGTGAGCTAAATAAACTTTTTTCTTCCTTCATTTTGAATGTAAGGTACTTGTCCCCGCCATGAGAGAAGAGTAACTGAGACAAATTGCCTGACTGGTAAGCGCAAGGACCTGGGTTGGATCCCTGGTATCTGATACCCTGCTGGCCCCAGAACCCCAGGC
>NW_004524632.1:3288270-3295021 GCF_000260255.1 Octodon degus
CGTTTCCAGTCCTTGCTGTACTTGCCTGGGCTCTGTCCTCCCCAAACTCTACTGTCTCTACTTACTAATCTGTTTCTTATAGTTGTGATGGACTGACAACTGGTGGACAACTTGTAACACCCAGCTAAACTGAACCACGTGGTGCTGGGTGTGGTAGACCCACCTGAGAGGATTGTTGCCAGCAGCATGAAGCAGAACTGAAGCGGAAGAAGTTCAGAAGCTATTGGAGCTGTTGGTGTGCCTCTGGCTCCTGTTGGTTCTCTTGGAGGAGCTTGTCATGAGATCTCACCTGTTCTCATCAACATAGGAGCTTGGACCTTGGTATCACTGGAAATGGCTACAGTTCATTTGGGGGGAGCACTGGTCCTTGCTTTGAGCATCACTTCCTGGTTCTACAGGGAAAGATGGTTCTCAGTCTCCTGGAGAAGCTTATTGTTCTGGCTTTCCTGCTAGGAGCTCAGCTGTTGTCACTGGAGGTACTCAGGACCTCACTGTCACTGAGGATGGCTGTGGCACCGTTTGGGGAGCTCTGGTTCTTACTTTGAGCATTGCTTCCAAGCTTGAGAAGATGCCTGAGCCTGCTAGCATCTCAGTGGCATTACTCCAGAATATTATTTTTGGAGTATTTTCTCTTGGAAACGAAGGATACAGGAGACAAAAGTCCTGATATAGTGTAATTCCCCCTTGACCCGAAGAGGGTGCTCAACTCACTGATGTCTTAACACCTATTCCTGTGGCTCTGTCCGTTTGTTGTCAAACAGGACATTTTGAGCTTTGTCTAGTTGGTCTTTGTGAAGGATATATCTAGAAAATGAACACTGTACCTGTTGAATTTCTGTAAGATCAAATTGAGCGTTTGTTGCATGTCCGCCTTGTGCTAAGCCATGAGAATACGATCTTTCTCTGGCTGCCCCGTTTAATTCCCGTGCCAAGCATGTGTTAGACACATGACCATCTCATGGTTTGGATAAAGACTCTGACTTAGAATTCTTAAGCTGCCACCACTGGGTAAGTTGCCACGACTGCACTAAGTTGCAACGCAAGGAATTGGACATAAACCCAGAGTTTTCCGTAGCAGCTTCTGCGTCAGTAGAGGTGAGGACATGCGATTCGGTGAGAGATTAATAGTACTTACAGTCATTGCATTTCTCCTCTTTTGGACTGTTGGAAAATTGTTTCTCTTTTTAATTATTTTTCTTATCATCTGGAGATAACTCTTAGCATGGTGTCTTACACCAGGATTTGTATGAAAGCTAACGATGTAATTTAGACTTCCCTATCCTCAATGTTGAACATAGCAGGGCTGTTTTTACTGATGTAGAACAGTTTTGGCGGCACGGAGGCAATAGAACCCAATCGCAAAATCTAGCTGACGGTGAGTCTCAAAGGGGAAGCGAATGATGCAACCGCGGGATGTGAACCCCAACTCCCAGCACACAAAGCTGACCTTCGCCTAAATAGCTGCAAACCGGCTGCCCCCACACAGACTAGAGCTTTTAAAAGAGAGTCATCATGTCTCAATACTTTAATATACATGATTTATTATTATGTGTTAAGTGATAGCCCCATAAAAATAAACATGCTGTTTATGGAGATTAGTATAATGTGTTCTGTAAAAATTCATGACAGGAGGCCCCCTAAGACAATAATATATTATCCAAAATGTTGATGCTTGCTAAGATACACAGAATTTTCAGGGGCTCAGGTTTATATTTATTTTTGTCATATCGTGTTGTTTGAAAAATGTGAGATCCTTGAGTACGGTGTGAAAAGCAATCTTTTCCTTAGTGCCATTAATGTTAAAAATGTGTATTAACATTTGCCATAAAGAGACTTTTGAAAGTCTTCAATTCTTTTATTTACAAAAACAGAAAGCAGATTGCCACATACAGACCAAAATTAGAGTATCACTCACCACTTGACGAGGAAGAGAAGGTCACTAACTTGTGTTGTTAACTCTCTCCTCCACTAAAGGAAACAGCAGACAATGAAGACAACTAGTTAATTAAGATAATCTGTGCATCATCAATTAAAGTCAGAAATCAGCTGTCATCAGACACAATTCTACTTGGGAGATTACATCTCTTTATTTTAGGATGTAACATTTGGCAAGTGAAGGACACAATTCTTATTATGTATTTTTGTGGAAAGGGAGTTGCTACCAAAAGAATCAGTTCCAGATGGCTAGGCATTTTGATATGTCCTTGAAGGCTCATACCCATTGCTTTATTAGAACACACTGGTTATTAGTATCTAAATTTTAAATGAGCAGCTAATGTGGGCTTATAAGTGACAAAGCCTAATGACACAAGAAGCATTGCTTTAAGGGCCCATAGAATTTTTAATATCAACAGGATATTTAGATAATTTCAAATGTGGTGGACAACCTAAAAGCTTATCAGCTCACAGATTTGAGTCTCATGTCAGATCTGGAAAGTAGCTCAGTAGAATGGAAAATATTTTTTGAAATATTTTCATATTTTTTGAAACACAGTAGTACAGCATCATAGAGAAAATCTTCAGCATTTCAAGTTAGAAATCATGAATGCTAATCTTATCCCTTCATCTACTTACTGGAGACATCAAGATATTTATTCTTGACCTTCTCAGACCAAAAGCTACAACTCTTGTTGCATAGGTCCTGCTTTACCTTGGTCTTAACCATCCAGTAGAAAAGTATGAAGACGAAATATAGGAAGTAAAGCTATGCTGTTATGTTGAGCTGTGGGGGACTCAGGTCAATAATTTCTGACATTGCCAGTTAAACAGAAGACCCAATGCTATTATGGGCTACTGGACTCTTTTAGAATATTTTGCTGAGTTGACACACCTATAATATTCAATAACGGAACTTAGAAAAAAAGGGGTATACCAATGAATGTCCATTTTGTATCTGTGTATTCAAAGTGGTTAGGATAGATATATAGTTGCATTCTCTTAATGAATAGAATGATTTGTTCTAATGGTGTTTGTAAATAGGATATCAAGTCCGCATCTTGTACAGCAATTAGCCACTAAGAAGAATATACGCAGTGTGTTATTTGTTGAAACTGTACTTCCACTTTGATTTGAAACTGTCTCATTGCTATCTGTTTATCAATAAACTTTTGAAAAAAAAGATATTTATTCTATGACTTTATTGTGTTATTTACAAAGTTGGACCCAGCCAAATAGCTCAGTGGATTAAAGAGCCTATGAGCAGATGCAGTGGCCAGGGGTTCAATCTCCGGGCCTGCCGGCCCTCCCCCCAGGGCACACTGAGACAGCAACCAAAACTGGGCGTGGTGTCACAAGACTGTAATCCCAGATCTTGGGAGGCTGTAAACAGGTGGATCAATATGAGTGTGATCTAGTAGTGAGACCCCAAAAACCCTGTAGACCCTTCCCTAAAATACAAAAAAAAAAGAAAAGAAAGAAAGAAAAAAGGAAAAACCAAAGTTGTCATAATTATAACACCTAGTGCGGGGGCATTTGTTGTGATAAATAACAATTATATAATAACAAATATATTTTTGATAAATAACAAGAATAAAATTTGCTAACGAACTTAAACATTTTATCCACATAAAGCTCGCGGTTGCTAATTCTGTCTATATTAAAAAAAAAAAAAAAAAAAGACAACGTTATTCCTGCATTATCTTGGGGAAAAATGAGGGCAAAGATTTTGAGAACTGTCCTTTCTCTATCATTGTCAAAAGTCCATGTGTATGCCAATAAAATGCAGCACCTAATATAGAAAGAAATTAGAATAAAGAAATATCCTAATCACAATAAAATGAAAGCCATAAGCACATTTCCGACTCAAATATGTAATTAGTGAATCACGTAGGTAAAATTTCCAAATATTTTGCTTTTATGTAAGACTCACCAGTTTAACTGTGCTATATGTAATGCAATATATTTAACATATAGTATATAAAACATGTTAATCTTAAGTATATCTTTCTTTTCATTCACAAATTCACTTTCAATATCAACACCAATTAGCACTATTAGTGTTAGTCTTGGAGTCTAGCAGGTCTCAAGAGTGTATTTCCCTTCATTTTATCTATGCAGTTTTATATACAACATGGCTAAATCTATGATTGGTCCTTGATCACTGGAAAATTTATCTTCAGCCACATCAATGTAGCTAATACCTTTGTAGGAACTTCAGGTTTTCATTTGTTCCATAGGCTTATGTGACCCTTTCTTTTTTATTTGTTCTCAAATGTGAAAGGAGGTTAGCTGAAGCAACTAGTTTAGGCGTCAGACAAGGTGGCTTCTCCGACAGGGTGGAGTATGAATTGAGCCCTAAAATATGAGAATGTTCAGGGGAATGTGGTGGCAATCATTTCTACAATACTTTAATGGCGAGAGACCACGGAAAGCTGTAGTACTAAGCTCCAAATGACATGTAAGAGGCATCGAGCCACAGAAAAATAGAACAAAATTCAAATAAAAATGTCACATCACAGACGACACACAAACATTTCACCAGAGAGAAAAATGGGCAGTGAACAACTGAACACTAGAGGTGAAAGAAAGGTCAGAGGAGGCATTAACATTTATTTCTGAAATGAAGGAGAAAATAATCATAAATAAGCAGGGGAGATGGCTGAGCAGCATAAGCACCTGTCTGGTAAGCACAAGGTCATGAGTTTGATTTCTGGTACAAAAAAGAAAAAAAAATCAAGCATAAACTCATAGTCTCAAGTCAGAAATGAGCCAGTAGGCAAAAGGAGCTCCTTCAGTGCTCATGAAGGTAGGCTTTCCAGTAGAACATTGGTAATAGGGATGAAAGAACAAGAATTAAGGCACTATTATGAAGATTTAGATATAGAAATCATCCATTGGTTGTTGAATAGGGTGTTGTTTAATTTCCATGTATTTATGGGGTTTCTCTGTCTTCTTTTCTCATTTATTTCCAGTTTCATTGCACTGTGGTCAGATAATAAGCATGGGATAATATCTGTTTCTTGTACATACTTAAGCATGACCTATGGACCAATATGTGGTCTATTTTAGAAAATAACCCATGGGCAGCTGAAAAAAATTGTGTATTTAGCTGTAGTTGGGTGGAACACTCTGTATATGTCTACTAAGTCCATTTGTTCGAAGCTCTGGTTCAGTGCTGCTATTCTTTGCTAATTTTTTGTCTGCTTAACCTATCTTTTTGGGATAAGGGGGTGTTAAGGTCTCCTGTGAAGACTGTGGTATTGGATATTAAATTTTTCTTATATAGTAGGGTGCTCCTGTGTTTGGTACGAATGCATTTATGAGTGTTACCTCTTCCTCTTGAACTTTTCCCCTAACCAGTATATAGTGGCCTTCCTTATTTCATTTGATCATTCTTGGTTTGAAGTTGAGACTGTCTGAGAACCCTTGCTTTGTTCTGAGGTGCTGGGGCATGTAGTATTGTTTTCCATCCTTTGACTTTCACCCTTTGAATTTCTTTTTGAGTTAAGTTTGTTTCTTGTATACAGCATATTGTTGGATCATGTTTCCAAATACACCGTGCTAGTCTATTTCTTTCAGTTGGTGAATTGAGTCCATTTATAGTGATGGCTATAATTGAGATGTATTGATTTATGACCGACATGTTATTGTCCTGCTGTTGTTTTACTCCTTTTTCTCCTGTGTTTAATTGTGTGCCCTATTTAGTGGGTTCCTTCTGTTCTTTTTCGCGGAGTTCTCATCATTTTGGTCCCTCTTTACAACATCATTTCATAGTGTGTATAGAGTTAACTTTGTCATCATAAAATTCTTCAGTTGTTCTTTGTCATGGAAGCATTTCACCTCTCTACCAAGCTTGAAAGAGAGTTTCACAGGGTATAGTAGTCTGGGCTGGAATTTGTTTTCATAGACGACATGAAGTACTCTGCTCCATGCTCTTCTTGCCTTCATGGTTTGTGAAGAGAAATCTGCCATTATTCTGATGGGTTTTCCTTTAAATGTGACCTGTTTCTTTTCTCTAGTGGCTTTCAGTATATTGTTCTTGTGCTGGATTTCTGGGATCTTGAGTATTATTTGTCTCAGTGCATTTTTAATTGGGATGAAGTTATTGGAGTTCTGTATGCTTTGGTTACCTGAATGTCAGATTGTTCCCTTATATTTGGGAAGTTTTCTGCTATTACTTCTGCCCGTATTTTTTATATCATTTGGATTGACTGCTTCTTTCTCATTGATACCTACTAGTCTCATATTGTTAATCTTTGCATCATCTTGCAGGTGATGAATTATTTTTTACTGCATCTTAGTTGTTTCTAAAAGATTTTTTATTACCTTTTTACTAGCTGCAACAGCTTCTTCAAGATCTGAAATTCTATCTTCACTTTCACTCGAATAGTTTTGCAAGCTTGCAATTGAAATTTTAAGTTCATCTACATCTCTTTCACTCTGCTTCATGTGATCTATTTCTCTACCACGAACATACCTAACAGACAAAGAAAAATCATTCCTAAAATTTATTTGGAACCAGAAAACACCTAGAAAAGCAAAGGCAATCCTGGGCAACAAAGGCAAGGCAGGAGGCACTACAATTCCTGACTTGAAATTATACTACAAAGCTACTGTGAAGAAATCAGCATGATACTGGCAACAAAGCAGACCTGAGGATCAAGGGAATAGATTAGAAGATGCAGAGGCCTCAACAAACACACTCAATCATCTGATTTTTGACAAAGGGGACAAACATGCTTACTGGAAGAAAGATAGCCTCTTTAACAAATGGTGCTGGAAAAACTAGCTCTGTACATGCTGAAAACTAAAA
>NW_004524632.1:3296859-3308837 GCF_000260255.1 Octodon degus
GGACATAGGAGAGCTGGTACTGGAACAACATGTAACTCAGTTATGCCCCAGATTTTCTGATAAAGGAGATTATGCGGCCACAGAGGAAAGTGATCAATGATGTAGAGTGTGCCTAAGGAGAGTCACATGGAGAGAAAACATTCTCTCAGACTTTCACAGAGAGCAAATTAGTCAAGCAATGGCCGTGACTCATCCACATGGCTGACACTGACAAAGGATCTGCAAACTGTGGTACAGGGTTACAGGATAAACCCTGAGAGGACTTGTCTGACCTTATGAAATACAAAACTTGCATTTCTTGTTATATAGGTCTTGCTTTATCTTGGTCTTAACCATCCAGCAGAAAAGTATAAAAAACGAGGTAGAAAAAGTAAAGCTATATTACTACATTGAGCTGTGAAAAGCTCAAGTCAACAACCTCTAACATTGGGAATCCTATGGATAATCCACTACTATTGTGGAACTACTGGACTATATTGGAATATTTTGCTGAATTCACACACCTACAATATTTAAATGGCAATGGAATACTTATCTCTAACAAAACTAAACAAAAAAGGGGATATAAACTAAGGACCATTTTGTATCTGTACATACAAAATAGTTAGGATATATATACAGCTACTTTCTCTTAATTCAATGAGAAGAAAGGTATGTACTAATAGTATCTGGACAGGATATCATGTCTGCATCTTATACTATGAATAACCACTAAGAAGATAAAAATATGCAATGTATGAATTATTGAAACTGTCCTATTAATCAATTTTGAAACTGTCTCATTGTTATTTGTTTCTCAATAAAATTAATTTAAAAAAAATAAATCATCCAGATATGAGGACAAGTGTAAAATCCCCAGGATAGGAGAGATTAAAAATTAACTATACATACTATGGCTTGGGCATAACTTTCTACTCCTTTATGAGAGAGTGGTTGTGTCACACATACAGAAAATACAGGTAAGTCATAGAGTAAGAGTCCTGGGCTTAAACTCAAAATCTACGTTTAGATATCACTATGTATGAACAGTGTGATGTTTGTCAGGTAGTTCAGTCTGGCAGCTTGTATATTTCCAAACAGATTGTGAAAAACACCATCTCATGGTGTGCTTGGGACAACGAATGGTATAATCCACGCAAGGGCTACAGCACAGCACCTCTGGCAGAGTAAGCATCCAGCTCCTCTAGCATGTCTACAAATCTGGAAGATAAAACAGTGCAGAATACCTGGCTGCTCCTGGAATATACCTGTTCTGGTGAAGAATCTGGTTTTAACCTACATCAGGGCCAAAAGGGAAGAGTCCGGGGTAGCAGACGCGCACAGGCTGCCAGAGAACCCTCCGCGGCTCTTGTTAGCGATCATCATTATGCGGCAGTCTGTGATGCTCTCCCAGTGATATCTGTACTACTCTCATTTGCTCAGTTAAAAATACCATTCGCTCTCCCTTGGGTGATCATGTAATTCACATTTGCCCAATGGTAGATTATCCCCAAGATTGTGCATAAAACTAGATGAAGACAACTTTTTCTCTTCGGATTGCCGAGCTGCAAAGTTATAAGCTGCTTGGTGCACAAAGTGCTTTCTTCTACTGTGAGCTGCTTTCTATAGGGATAGAACAGTGCTTCCACAGTCATAGAGATTTATAGGGGAAAATGGAAAGTGTTTGACAGTATCTATGTTACATCATTTGATGCAGCCGAAAAGGCCCTTACTAAGGGCAGTTGTGAAGTACTTTGGGTCAGGTACAAAGTGGAACGAAGATGTTAAGTGGCCCAAGGCGAACTGATAAGAGGGTTAGGGAAACACCTAACCCCTACAGTCCCAAATCATATCTGTATTCTTGGTATATGATCCCTCAACATTTGGAAAACCAGCTGGTGCACTGGGGTCAGGAATTGGGCCCCAAGAAACTGGCTGAGATGATCTTAGCTTTCTAAAAATAAACTTCAAGAGTAAAGGTTCTCAATGAGAGGTTGCCACACATCTAAGGCAGTGCTGCAGCAGCTCCACCAGGGAAAGAAGGAGAGAGAAATCCACGGGCATGGTTGGTGGACAGAGACCTTGAAAGGTGGGCTAAGGACAGGTGCTTCCTTTTTTGCCCACTTTCCACTGATGTAAGAGAAGACAAGTTTGGCTTCTTAGCCCCAGGATCTGTTCATGGCAATAAGTTGGGCTCCTGAAACAGTTGTAGTTTCCTTTGTTGCTTGCCAAAATATCATTACTGGGCCTCATTCTGGCCAGTGAACCTGCACTTTCACAAGCTCTGTGGGTACATCTTAGGAACACTGGCCACTGGGAAGCCTCCTTCTTCACTTTCATATAAAGAAAATGATCTAAGACACGACTGGAAAGGGTATAGATTGAATCTGCTAGCGTCTTCCACAAACAGTGGAGTTTCCATTGTTCGTGGAATCTAATGCAGAGATTAAATCGCAAAAGCTTTTTCATGAACACTCTGTTCTCTGAAAAAGTGGAGAGTCTAGGAGCTCTGATTTCTTGCCTTCTTTCATGAAATGAAAGAAAAACAAAGGTTCTTTTATTGCTCCTCTTTCTGGCCTAACAACTGAAGATGTGTTATGCTCCCTTCTTATCACTACAGCTGGATGGGAAGTGAATATCATACTTTGCTCACTGAGCCTGCCCCCAGTCATCTCTTCCCACCTTAGAGAGCCTGGCACAGGCTGCTCAGCAGGAGACCTCAGGTTATCCACATTTCCTCCTAGCAAGCAAAACCTTGTCTGGTCAGCATCTTTATAATCCCTCTGTTCCCGTTCAGTCAGGCAGGAGTCTCGTTTTCTTCCTGCCACTTAGTAAGAGTATCCAGGGTGAGTGACAAACTCTCTAGTCCCTAGCCCTTCCTATGTTGACAAGCTTTTCATAACATCCCCCAGTTGCTTCACATCTCTGCTAAAAGGTGAATACATGTTGACACATCACATTCTTCTTGGACACCTCTCTAACAGCTGTCAGGCAGAACTTGTATTTTCTGCTTGTGTTACGCATCCTGTCATAAAGCCCAGGAGATCTTTGCTTTTTAGTTGTAATGAAATCCACACACTTGGAGTTCTTCAGTATTTCTTTTTTCAAAGTAGTAAGAATAATCCTGGTTGTCAAAAATGCTTTCAGATATGTTCTAATTCAGGATTATTTCTGGTGACCTTTGAAGACTCCTATGCTGTTGAAAAGACTGATACAATAAAGTCGGAATCAATCGCTTGATTAATCCATGTATTCATGTTGTTCCAAGTCTCTGCTTTCTTTCTTTGAAGAAAAATATAAAGGCATACTTTTATTACACAGAAAAAACCGCACATGTTTATCCAAGTATAAAACTTGACACAACCCTTCCCCACATAGTACTCAAAGAAAATTAGCTCAGTGAAATCCTGATTTGGACTTGTAGCCTACTGGAGCATGAAACAATAAACTTCTATTGTTTGCACCTCATGAGTTGGGTTGCTTTGTTAAGGTAACCAACCAACCCCAGGTAGCTAACAGAATTTCTTCCTGCCCTTGTCTTTCACAGGAGTGCAAACAAGAACAAATAAAAGGTATGAGCACTTTTGAAATTTTTTTCCTCTCAGACAGCAATAGTTCGAATTCCCATCACCATTTCATTTCTTTTTATTTATTTATTTTTATATATTTGGTATAGGGTCTCACTAAGCAGCTCAGATTCCTACCCATCCTCTTGTTTTTAGCCTCCCCAGCTCTGGGATTACGGGCGTGCACCACCACACCCAGAATGGGATACCGGCTTAGCATACTTGGGAGCTGGGTTGGGGCATGCAGTACCAGGAATTGAACCCTGGTCCCTGCGCTTGCCTAAGCGGGAACTTAGTCCACTGAGCTATTGCACCTGCCCTCTACTTTTCATATTAAACAAAGACATAACATCTCTTGCTTCAAGTTATGTGAAGACTAAGTTTCTTTCTGAAGTGTGAAATCCAGCTTCTCATTTTCCCAAAGTGTGAACTTGGGTTATACCAGCCCAATGAAATATACTGTTAAAGAGGAGAGTAATGACTTCAGAGCCAAATAGTCTTGGAAAAACTTTGTTAAATCAAAATTTCTCCAAAATATGTAAGTTCAAGTTTAAGAAGGAGAGTATCCCCACTCCCTGTTCTACAGACATAGAGGTGACCAAGGTAGGAGACTTAGTACAGATTGTCCCATGGAAACTCAGAAAGGCCAGGTGAATCCACGTGTAAAACAAAAGGTTCATTTAGCAAAGGGTGAGACTTAAAGATTCAGTGGGTAGTAGGTCAGTTCTCTTGTTCCTCAACTGAATATTTTTCCATTAATAAACACACTCTCTTTTCTAAATGAAGCTTTATGTCTCAGTTACTCTTCGCTCATCGCTGGGATAGATACCCCTCACCCAAAATGAAGGAAGGAAAGGTTTATTTAGCTCACAGTTAATGGAAGTTTCAGCCCATACTCAGCTGGGTCCAAGGTAGAACAGCACAAGGCAGAGAGCAACCTTTCATTGTGGCAGCAAAGAGGAAGCAAGCACAGAGGAGAAGTAGCAACAACAAAATGGCAACAGAAAGGAAGTCTGTCTCCCTCCAGTTGCATTCAGGCTCTCTGCCACAGGCTGGGGGAAGTACACACAGGCATAATCCCAGTAGTGCTAAAACCCATAATCCCAGCCTTGGATCACCCATAATCCCAATGGATCATGAGTTAATCCCAAACTTCAGAAGTCCATGCCCCATGACTGCATGAGGCTTTGGAGGTACAACTAGAAACAAACCATAACACTATATGTGGCATTTCTGCCGTCATCTCTACAGAGACAGTTCTCATACTAATGTTTTTTTTTCAAAGTTTTATTGATAAACAGCAATGAGACAGTTTCAAATCAAATTGGAAGTACAGTTTCAAAAAATAATACACTGCATATATTCTTCTTAGTGGTTAATTACTGTACAAGATGCGGACTTGTGATCCTATTTACAAACACCATTAGAACAAATCATTCTATTCATTAAGAGAATGCAACTATATATCTATCCTAACCACTTTGAATACACAGATACAAAATGGACATTCATCAGTATACCCCATTTTTTCTAAGTTCCGTTATTGAATATTAATGAACCTTTTAACGCTTCAATGAAACTAACGGTCGCTGTGGCCTGCAGGCCATACATTCACCATCACTGTCCTAGAACAAATGCTGAAGAGTTTTTGGAACTCAAGCCCATCCTTTTAGACCCCTCAGTTGGTTGAACACACTATACTGGGTGCTGTTTCAGCCATTCAGGTAGAGAGAAATCCAAGACCATGCCGGTCAACCCATCCCTCTGGCTGAAGTGGCCCAGTGCTGTGCGTCTGAGTCCTAGAAGATTTCTTCATTTTAGCCCCAAAATAATTAAAGCGCTGAGTCTGGAGCATTGCCTGATGGAAGGTCAAAGAAATTTTTTCCCTCTTATGAGGCATTGAGCCACCAATTTCTAGAGACTGGGCTGGGGATAAAATAGGCAGCAGCCTGCTGTCTTATTTTTATTTTTATTTATTTATTACTTTTGGCCATTTTTCCTTTGATTCACAACTCAAGGGCTGGGTTTTTTTTTATCATTTCTAATTTTGGTATCAACAGAGCGCTCAAAGTGTTAAATTTCTTGGGCAGTTTATTTTCCTATTTCATACTTTTAAAAAATTTTATTGGTACATGTTAGATATACATAATGATCATATGCATCATAAGGAATTTCTCCTGTACAAGATATATCATGGGGCCAGCCAAGTAGCTCAGCGGATTAAAGGGCCTGCGTAGGCAGACAGCAGCTAAAGTTGGATCCCTGGCACGCCATGCTGGCCCCACCCCTGGGGCACGCTGAGACTGTGATTGAGATTAGGCATGGTGGTGTATGCCTGTAATCCCAGCTCTTGAAAGGCTAAATATAGGCAGATCACTATGAGTCCAATCTATGTAGTGAGACCCCATAGATCCTGTACTAAAATATAAAAAAAAGAACATATCATGATTCCTCTTTTTTACCATTCCATTCCCCTCTCCTCTCCCCTGATTATTTATAAAAGCTTTGTTTCCATTCTTTTTTGTGTCCCTTCTCCCCCAGCCCCATTTTCCTTCTCACTTGAGCCTATTGTTCCCATTACCCAATGTCTAGTATACATTTTATTTCTTATTTATAATTCCTGTTTCTCAGATTGAGAAAGTGTAGAAAATAAATATGTCTGTTCCACTTATTGCACTTAAGGGCATGTCTCAAGGTACATCCAATTAGTTACAAATATTGCAAGTTTGTCCTTCTATGTGGCAGAGTAGTGCTCTGCTGTATAAAAAGGAACATACATGTTCTTTACACATTCACCGATTAGTGGGCATGCGGGCTTCTTCCAAGATTTAGCTATTACAAACTGAACGGATGCTAACATGAATTTGAGTGAAATACTGGGGCATAGTATTTTTATTTCCTTCAAAAAAATACCAAGAAGAGAATGCCTGGGTCAAATGGAACTAATTTAATGTTTGTGTGTTTGCGGTTTTTTTCAGTGCAGGGTCTCACTATGCAGCTCAGCCTCATAGTAATCTTCCTGTTTTCAGCCTCCCTACTGCTGGGATTACAGGCCTGTGCCACCACACCTGGACTCCATCACCAGTTCAGCAGGCCCGGGGATGAGGCCGGTGCGACATGCGGTGCCCGCTGTCAAACACTGGCCCCTGAGCTTTCCTAAACAGCCACTTAGTTCACTGAGCTGTCTCACCAGCCCTGGAACTAGTTTCAGATTTCTGAAGAATTTCTACACTGATATCCATAGTGGTGCACTAGTGCACGCTCCCACAAAATGTGGAGATGGGTTAACTTTTTTCTCATAGCCACACAAGCATTCCTTATTGCTTTCTTGAAATTATCCATTCTTTCAGGATTGGGGTGGAAACTCAGCATTGTTTAATTTACCTCTCTCAAGTGACCAATGATGTTGAACATTATTTCATGTGTCAATTTGCTATTTCTTCTCCATCTTAGAAGTGTGTATTCATTTCAGATTCCCATCTTTTAATTTTGGTCTTTAAATTCCAGGCTGTGTTTTTGTTTTGCTTTGGTTTTAATCCTCTACTCATACCTTCCACTATGCACTAGGGTAGAAATGTATCAGAGATCTAAATATTAGAACAGAAACACTAAATCTTCTGGAAAATAGATTAGGTTCAATTCTGGAAGATATTGCTGTAGGGCAAGACTTTATAGACAAAATTTCATTCACACAATAACTATCACAAAGAATCAATAGTTTGGATCTAGTATTATTAAAAAGCTTTTGCACAACAAGAGGAACCACTGACAGAGTGAAGAGACAACTCACAGTGTGGGAAAAAGAATTTTGCCACTTGTTTCTCAGACAGAAGACGACTATCTAGAATATATATACTCTAAGCTCTCCTTTACTTGAGGATTTGTGTTGAGCAGTCTGCTGTTATTCTATGGGCTTTCATGTGTAGCTGACCTGTATGTTTTCTTGAACAACATTTAATATCCTGTTCTTGTGTTGAATTTTGGGAATTATGATTATTACATGCATTGCTGTATTTTTATCATGACTAATCAGTGTCCTATGTCTCAATTATCTATACGTCATGTTTTTGGAAATTTGTGACTTCTGTGAATAATTCTTTGTTGGTTGGTGGTTTCTGTTTTCGTGTTTTGTGGTTGGCCCTATCTCCTGTATTCTCATTGACTGTAATCATTCTTACATGCTTCTTTGTGCTATCTAGCAGCTGCTAGATTGATCCGTTATGGCCCTTTTTATTTTTCATTTTAATATATTTTTAAAAAAATATTTATTTATTTATAAATTTATTCATTATAGGGTCTCATTGCACAGTTCAGACTCATAGGGATCTTCCTGTGTCAGCCTCCTCGATGCTGGGATTACAGGTTTGTGCCACCATGCCTGGCTTTGAGACCGGAATAGCATGTAGTACTGGGGATCAAACTTGGGTTCTTGTGCTTGACAGGCAGACGCATAGACCGCTGAGCTATCTCCCCATCCTAGCCCCTTTTAAGAAATCTCTCTTTCAGGATTGCTAACTACAGTCCTGTGTTCTATATCTGATATTCCGTCCCCTCACTGGTTCATTCTGCTGCATATACTTTCAATGGAATTTTTAATTCCTAAATATATTTTTAAATCTGTTGCATTGATTTCACTTATTTACTGAGTTGGATGTTCATGATTTCCATCCTTTACCTAAGTTTCTCTATTTTGTAAGTTTGTATCTGCTCTAAAATCTTCAAGCGTGTCATTCATTTTGATCACCATTTCTGTAGTTATCTGAGAAATAATTTCGGATGTGATTTTTTTTTTTCTACAGCCTCATTCATCAGTGTTGTTACTTTTGCTGTCACCACCTCAGAGAATCCTGGTGGATGTCTTTTAAATTGTTTGACATCTTTAGCCCTAATTTTGGCTTTGGTGAGCTGGTTGGCCAGGGCTGTATCTTCTTTAAGTAGCCTCTCATTTTTTTTTAGATTAATTCTTCAGTTGATCCTTATAAATTGCTCATGTTGAGTAGCACAGTTGCTGGTATTCAGAACCCCTAGGGAATGACTACTTAGAAATGTCTTCCTGATATAACTAGCTTTGGAATTTTGAGTCTTTTGCAAGATCTTAGCTCATCAATTTATTGGGGTTCAGCTTTGCTTCCTACTTGACCCCAGGAATTTGGGCACCAGCCTACTACACTGTTTATAACCCTTGGATAATATCAGTCTTTGCATATGAGGAAGAATAATAGATTTGAAAAACTGTGTCACCTTAGTTAAGGTAGTACAAAGGGCAATAACAATAGTACCAAACACAGTCTATAAAATGAGAAACTGAGGTACAATTAATTTATCACCTTTAATGATCTGAACTTCTTTTATCATTCTATAGCAAACCTTAAAACAAACCAGGAAGGTGTATACAGCAAATCAGCTCTCAGTATGGTGGTTTTAACCTCAGGAGACCATTTGAAAAGAACTGGGATAAAACAGAGAAATAGAAGAAGAGATGTAATGAAAGGGTGGAGAACAAAGAAGGAAAAAATAGTCACATCAATGTCTCTTGTCGCTGGTAGACAGAACAGTCAGGCAGAGTCTTAATCTGTGCTGATTAATCCTTATGATCCATAGATTTACAGTGGGGTAATAGATAATTCCCATAAGTCTGTATCTTTAATTTCACTGAATTTTGGGTTGGCTTTTGGCTGTGAATCTGGAATCTGATTTGTTCAGCTTGTGTCTTTGTTACTCTTCTCTCATTGCTGGGACAAATACCCAACACCCAAAATGAAGGAAGGAAAGGTTTATTTAGCTCACAGTTACCGGAGGTTTCAGTCCATACTCAGCTGGCTCCAAGGCCTAATTGCACAAGGCACTGAGCAGTCTTTCTTGGAGGTAGCAAAAAGCAGAGAGCAAAGGGAGTGGCTGCAGCTCAGGCAGCTAGCTGGCCTCTCCTCTCCTTATATTATAATGTAAATTACCTGCCCCTGGGCTGGTGAAGCATCCACACCCACAATAATCAATCACAATCTCCAGAAGCCACCCCATGACTGCAAGAGACTTTGTGGGGGTCACCTATACACAAACCATACAGTGGGAAGCACTAGATTTGGTCTGTGCTTTTTGTGTGTGGTGTGTGTTTATACGACAATGGAAAAACAGATACCTGTTAATGAGGATTTATTTTATACCAGAAAAGTAACTTGCTCAATTTAAAATAATTATGTGAAGGGAAATGTGTGTATGAGAGAGAGAGAGAGAGAGAGAGAGAGAGAGAGAGAGAGAGAGAGAGAGAGAGAATGCCTGAAATGGCACACTATACCTAATCAATATTTAAAAGCCTCTAAATATTAATCTAGAAATAACTGCCCTAACAGAGGGTGAGAATTAAAATAATGCTGATTTAAAAATAAGCATTTGAGGCCATTCTTTCAAATGAAAAATTATGTCTGGAGAAAGAATAAATAGTGAGAAGAGACAAGCAAGAAACCAAGAGGGAAAAAAGGAAAAGCAAGGCAGAAAATGCCAGGGTGTCACTGAAAAAAAAAAACACTAACTTGAAAGCTTTGGGCAAAGGCTTGAGTCCTAGCTGATGTTCGAATCCCTTGAGTATGTTACATAGTATCAGTGATCATGTCACCCAGAGTTTTCTTGTTTTTCTTATTGTACAGTATAAGTGATAATTACTATTGAATGAAAGTTCTTAGAACTAGATTATCTTAGTTAAATCACGAAGGAGAATAATTTATTGATGAGATATTAACAAATTCCTGAAGTCTTAAAGAGATGGGAAAACCAGCAAAATGCAAAGAAATTACGTGCCACCTTGATCCTACCAGGATGAGTCCCTTGTGGAACAGCAGCAGGGTTTTGCTGAAGCTTTCCTGTCACAGCCACTAAAGTAATGTCCCTTTTGAGGCAGCACAGTTTATTTGTGTCAACTTTTTTGACCTAGGAATTACCTAGGGGATTAATCAAGTGCACCTCTGGGTCTGTCTGGGTGGGTAACAGGGGAATGACACTGGATGTTGTGCATGATCTCTGGCCACTCCGTCTTTGGCAGTGTTTCTCTGTGCTACCTTCCAGCCAGTAAGATGAGCTAAGTATCTTGGCTCTACCAGTTCTCTTCAGGATGATGCATCTGCATTGGGGCCAGTTAACCATAGACTGAACATGCTGAAACCGCAAGCCAAATTAAACCATGTTTTCTTTAAATTGCAGGTACCAACCACTCATGCATATGCATCTTTGTATAACCTCAAGAGGTAATTGTGCCAGAGGAGGACAAACTTAGACACTTCACATCCCTAACTGAAAATAAGACGTAAATCTTGCCTCACTTCTCTTTGAAGTTCCATAAATTAGTAAATGTCAGATGCTGAATAGACTAGCAGCACAAAATTTTATTCCATGGTATCCCGGATTATTAAAAAGGAAATAGTATCAAAAGCGATATTTTGATAGAAGTGCCTGTTATCTCACATATGATTGCTAAACAAAATTTGAATGGCTCATTTTCCTGGTCCTCAATTCACACTTTCAGACATGGAAGGAGATTTTCTATTTGCACACTAACTATGAGAAAATTGAGGTAATGTAAGTATTTGCCCTAGGATGCTTGGTAAATTTACGGCACAATTCAGAAGGAACTCAAGTTCCTGAGTAGTACTTAGACTTGCTTATGCCCGAGAGGAACAGTAAACAAGGAAAAACTATTTATGTTTCTCCCACTGAATTACAGAAATGATTCAAATTCCGATTCAATTATTTACTTTCCACCTTTGTCCCCAGTGTTTGCTGAAAGGAGATAAAGATTTCTTGCAAGGAATACTACAAAGCAGTGATTGTAAGCTTTGGCAGCTTCCAGTCCTCTGCTGCCTGCACACCATAGATTTGCCACCACTGGTATAGGGAGTCTCAGATTTCTTTTAATGTATAGTACAGCAGGAAATCAGGAAGAAAGAGTTAATATTTAGCCATAAGATATTGACTGCCAAGGCAAGCCTCAATTCATGGGTGTACCTGTGAAGTCCTCTGGTTCCATGTTATCCTGAGTCCCTTTAGATGTCGGGAACTGGGGAAATTACGAACGACTTATTGTTTACAGAAACCTAAAGTTTCTGAGTAGATTAAAGACAGATACAGAAGCAAAAAGAAGCAAAGAGGAATCATTTATTCTATAGTGATTTATCCCTTAACAACGCTTTACTGTAGAACCATAAATACAAATAAACACATTAATAACTCTTTCAGTTTTGAGTCATGTTATCCTAAGCTATAGTGCCATTTTACACCACCCTAGAAGCTGTATACTCAAGTGGTCATGCATGTATTTAGTCATAGTCTTCTGATAAAAACCAAATCAGACTAGACGTGGTGGCACATGCCTACAATCCCAGCACCGGGAAGGCTAAAAACAGTCCATGCTTCATAATGAGACCCTGTGCCAAATATATATATATA
>NW_004524632.1:3309077-3331974 GCF_000260255.1 Octodon degus
AAAAAAAAAAAAAAAGAAAACCAAATCACATATCTGAAGTTTTTATAGTTGCAAGAGCCATGAACTGGCTAGTGTTTCTCTGACGTGTCTGCCACATTGAGCCGTGAAGTACTTCGCTCTGTCTTAACTGCTTCTTTCAGTTTTGTTTCCTGTACTAATCATTCAGATGGCCCCGCCAATTCCCAGAGGCTCGAGCTAGTACCCCTGTGGTTACTAATCACAAATTTCTTTATTTTTTCCATAAATTTTTTGAGAAACAAATAGCAATGAGACAGTTTCAAACCAAATTGGTAGGACAGTTTCAATAATTAATGCATTGCATACTCTCTTCCTAGTGGTTATTTGCTGTACAAGATGCAGACATGAGATCCTATTTACAAACACTATTAGAGCAAATCCTTCTATTCATTAAGAGAATGTAACTATATATCTATCCTAATCACTTTGAATACACAGATACAAAATGGATATTCATCTGTATCCCCTTTTGTGTTTAGTTCCATCATTTGAATATTATAGGTGTGTTAACTCAGCAAAATATTCTAAAAGAGTCTAGTAGTCTATAATAGTATTGGTTCTTCACAAATTTCAACTGCATTAACATGAGAAATGCTTGGAAAATTAATAAAGCCTGCTGCTGAACTTGGAAACTTGATGGAGAAATTACTGTACTTATGCACAGAACAGTTGTACCACTTTGGGTAGAATGACAACCTTATGATCAACACCACATGGAAGATAAGTTTGTTTTGAGGAAATGTGTTCAGGTGGAAAGCTCCAAGCTTTGGACTCATGATTGTTACTCTTAAGAATAAGCTTGATTAGCCTGACAGAAGCCTAGAAGATCCATGAAGCACACTTCTGGGGAAGTCTAGGTGAGTTCTGCGGGTGTGACCTCGGGAACACTGTCTGGTCTATGGCAACTTCCTCTCTTCTAAGCTCTACTGCCTGGCCACCATGTGATGGAAAGCTGTCCTCCAGAGTGTCATCCTACTGCAATGGTTGTGCCTCGCATCCAGCCAAGCATGGACTGAAGTCTCTGAAACATTGGGAGAAAAGAAGCCATTTCTCCTCTAAATTGACTTTTACAGTTGTCTGGTCACAGACACACACATACACACACAAACACACAAACACACGCACATTACACATGCACACATACACACACAGTGGCAAGTGCAATTCCAATGCTGTCTTTTCTCTTCCATGACCACCTACCCGAAGGACATCGTATCTCCTCCTCAGATGCCACTTGTCACCGCACTGTCCCACAGGTGCTCCCATTCAGCTGTCTTTGGGCCAAAAGCATCTTAGGAAGGAATTTCTGCTTCCTTTGGCCATATTTTGATCGAAGGATCCTAGAATTATGCTCCTTGTACCCAGTATTTTATAAATCCTATTCTAACTTTTACAAATAACATATCTTCCCTAATAAGAATAACTTTAGAGACTTCAACTCAGTGAATTTAAATTTTGTCTGCAGCAGATAATTTTAAATTAGTCTCTTCTTGAGTTACACACACACACACACACACACACACACACACACACACAGCATACTGACAATGATGTCTTCCTGACTTTTTAGTTGAATTCTTTATCCTTCATGCAAATAAACAAGTATGTCATTGAAATTCTAGCCACGGACATGGCTTACACTCAGATTTGAACCCTTTCATTTTCCATATCCCATAGTCTAACAAATGAGCATCTAATAAGCCTGTTTCATCTCAAGAATGCGTAGAGATTTTTTGGTATTTTTTTTTTTTTTTTGTGACTTTCCATTACAAGTCTGTGCAACAACGTAGCAGCTTCATTCTCCAGAAAGGACCCACGGTGCTGTCCAACTGGACTGTCTGCTGTGATCATGAGGTTGTTCTTTATCTGTGGTTCAAAAGAGTGGCCACGATCCACATGTGGCAACTGGGCACTTGAGATGTGCTCTAGTATTACAGAGTTATTCACATTTTAATTCTGTTTAATTTTAAAGATGTGAAGTGATTTGAACTAACTACATAGATGCAATAATGAAAATATTAGGGTGAGAGAGATAGCTCAGTAGAATAAGTGCTTGCCTGACAAGCGCAGGGCCCTGCGTTCAATCCCCGGTACCACAAAAAACAAAAACAAACAGAAAAGAAAATATTAGACAATACTGCAGAAGGAAAGAGCAGGCATTTTTCACTCTGCATTCCACTAGAGATAGCTTATAAATTAAAAAATACATTAAACCTAGCATCAGAAATCAAAAAGAAAATCTAGAACTTTAGTAAGACGCATAAAGTAATTGCCTTGATTGGTGTACATCTATCTAATTTCTTGATTTTAATGTCTTAAATACAAGGCCTGCAAGCACTAAACCCAATTTTAAATAAACCAAGTTTTTTTCTTACTTCATTTAGGTATCAAGCACATTCAGAATGGAAAGTTTGAAAATGAAATGGAAGGAAAGACAGCCAAGTTAAGCACATGACCTGTCAAGGAAGTCAAAGCATAATTAGGATGCATATAACCTCATAAAGGGAACAAAGGCTCATCGCCATCTGCAGAATTTTACTGATCCTTCAGTACATCTGATCTGTCAGAATTATTCTCCACGCGAAGCTCTAGGTCGCACTACTTTGCAATCCTGAGGTGGAAAGCTCCAAACAGTTTAAAAATTGAAATCCAGAAATCTGATGTATGCCCAGGACAGGAGATTTGTGTCTGAAGAGCTATGCCAATTTTTCTTTTTCTAAATTGTGCCATCACCACCACAATAGCACTGGGACGCTGGGAGGCGTCTTTACCTCTGTTATGTCCTAGCTAGCTTTTCTGTGGCAGGGAATTATAGATGGGGCACATTGTAAAATGTAGTATGGAGAAAGAGTTGGTAGGGGGAATAAAGCAAGAGACAGATCGATCACAGCAGGTGGCTCTGTTTGTCCTTTTGTCACCCTTGTTGAGTTCCTTGCGTCAACCTGAATCCCAAGGGGGTAGAAGGGAGAGCAAAGGTGAGCAGGATTCCTGTTCATAGCCCGCACGCCATTTTTCAGAGGCAAATTGATTACATAGGCCTCAGCTCCTGGAATTCAGAACACGGAAAGAAACAAAGTATTATAATCCTTGAAGAATAATGATACTCAGCCTTTCGTTTTGGGCCACACACATACGATAAAATCTATTTTTCTATCTCTAAACTATTACACTTCAATTTCCAATTATATGAAATTTCTTCTTTAAATTTTGCCACATAAATGTAAAAAAAAAAGGTTAGACTGTGTTTTATAATGAAAGTTGTTAGTTTGTAGCAGTGAGACCTGAGTTTTGACATTTACTCAATAGTATTTCAGAAATACTTAAGGAATTTATTTAAATCCTTTGAGTCTCAGTTTACTCTACTGTAAAACAGGGTCAAACACCTTTCTTAAAGGATTAGTGTGGGTGTTAAAAGATAAAATACAGAAAGGACATTTCTGATTCACTGTGGGCACTGAACTGAGGCTTGTGGTTTTCCTTGCCTGTCATCTGACCACCAGGCACAAGCCCCAAGGAGACCAAGTTATTGGATACAAATGCATAATGCGTTCGGCCAGTCACAGCCGGAGCCCTGGGGAATCAAGCTCCAACAACTTCAAGGAAAGGTGTAGTTCTCATTCATCAATTTCTTCTTAAGCCTGGAAGTGGGGGCCAGCTCTGAGCTTCAAGATCGTGTTAGCTTTCCCTGGGCCCCTTCTTCTGCTCAGTGGAGCTGCAGAAGTCTCCTCACACCACATACCAACCACAAGTATGTCTTCAAGCCTGCCTGAAAACTTTCAACCCTTTGTGCTCCTTATGAAGGGAGACCATTCCCTTCCCAGTGTAAAACCCTTTCTATCTCCCCAAAGAAAGCAAAACAGTCAGTACTACACTTTCTGCCGAAGCTCTCTGCGAGCGGCTGCTGATTTTCTGGAGTTTTTTCTCTGCTCCCTGGGCACATCTGTGTACCTGTGGGAACCTTAATAGTCACAGAGACAGCAGAAGCGATGCTCCTGCACTCTCTTGTGTGTGACTGTACATCTCTACCGTATGGAAAGTCCGTTTCCTATCCATTATAGAGGGATGTGAAGCTGAGCTTTAGAATTTCTTTTGCCCTTGCACACAGTTAGTAAATGACAAAGCTGGGCTCAAATCTTGATCTGAAATCCAGCCTCATGATGTCATTGCAAAATGGCTTTTAATCCCTTCTAATAAGATTTTGGATTCTGAACACCATAATCTCTAGTTGGTTAGGGAATTAGCAAGGAACAAAGGTATGGCTTCCTCGAGAAAACTGAGGATCTGCTCCAGGACAATAGAAAGTAGAAGATGGGAGAAACTAAAACGTTTGTCACCGTCAATGTGATCTTGAAAAGATCTTTCTTTAGTCTTGGCTACCTTGGCTTCTTTACAATGCAGTGGACAGTCTCTACCCTACTGTCCCAAAGGTTTGTTGATAGATTCCAGCAAGTCATTTATTGTGCAAATTTTTGTAAAATCCATACAATCTTATGCAATGTTGGCTTCATTATTAAAGTTAAGTGGTGTTAAATCTAATATTCTCCTTGTAAGGAGTACTCTACCATTATCCACAGATTGTACTAAGGTGAAATCCTTCTTTGTTTTGAAATTTTCATTCATAGAAAGGTTTTGGCCGTGAAGCTTCAGGTGATGATAAGATGGTAGGTTTTGCAGTCTAGCTGCCCTTAAATGTATACCAGCACCAACACGTAGAGCTCACTCCTCCAGTAATTTACATAATCTCCACCTGATTTTCCTATTTTCTGCAATGAGAATACAATCACCCCCTTTCACAGCAATCCTGTGAAAATTAATGCAACAAGCTTACAAACCATGGATTCCTACACTACGTACACATTAATAGCGGTTGAGTTTTTGTAGCCTTCCTTTTGCAACCTGGGAAGGTCGCTTTCTCTTTAACTGATACAAAATTGTGTTTATGTATCACCAATAATCTGATGTTGTGAAGTACAGCAGTCCTTCACTTGCCACAGAGGCTACATTCCAGATACATGCTCCCATGATAAGCGGAAATCAGCGAAGCAGCGACTTTATATTTATTTTAGTATTTATATGTATTTTAAGGCTTCATAAACCCTTCCCACACTCTTGCAAATCGTTCCCACACTTAAACCCTTCTAATGTTCTTAACCACTTTCTAAGCTTGTAAACCTATGCAATTTTAACAACATACATATACCACGAGGTACTATAAAATCTTGTGATATGGTGAAAAACCTGTAATCAATAATTTAGATTAATATGTTTTAAAACCTGAGAGACAGTGAGTCTGTGAAAATTGAACTGCAAAATAGCAATGGACCATTGTGCTTACATTTAAACTCAAGTTAATTGATACACACTAATGTCCACAAATCAAAGCATATCATGGGAGGGAACTCACACAAGGACAGCTGTACCAGATCATGTCTGAAGATTTTAATTTTCATTTAAAACACAGGTAGTCAATCCCTGTGTGAAAATTCTGATACTTTAAATTAGGAGTGAAGTCTTAGGAATATGAATTTTAAGCATGCATCCAAAGCAAAACTTCCAGTGCAAAAACCTCGGGAAGTCTGATCTTTCTTTGATAAAATTGATATTTCAGAAATGCCTGTAGTTCTTCCTGATAGGTCTTATCCAGGCCAAACTTTTAGAGTATAGCTTACATCAATCTGTTCTTTTGTGGCTTTAAATCCCTGAAATAATATTTTGAAGTGACCCTGCGAATGATAGATTTTGAGAATCAATGGACCCCATTGATTCCATCTTGTCATTTGAAATCTTAGCAGTTTTGTGAGTGACTCACATTCCAGCCTATTAGGGAAAACAAATTCCCCGAGATGCAACGGGCCTTTGTTGCTTCTAGCACTAACCCCTCAGTTTTATGGACATTCTGCCCTCTCAGGACACTGTAGTCACAGTGGAGACTAGGACTCTGTTGTTGGTAGATTGACAATTGCCACCTGTATTGCACTTCTTCTGTTGTGAGTGAAAAGCAATAAAAAAATAGTGAAAATTTGTAATAAAGTTCTCCAAGTCTTGAAATGAAACGTGCCTCACGTTGACACAGCTACAAGATGAAGGCAAAGGTAGATTCCCTTTGATGCCTCCATCTTCCTCTAAATTGTTATCCTGCCTTCACTTCTTCACTGCTAAGTAACAGAACCTAACGAAATACTTGGGTCATGCACCATTTTCATTGAAAGGTATTCTAAGAGGAGTTCCTGTGCTTGTTTCCTAAGAATGTTGCAACAAATTACTATGAACTAATGGCTTAAAATAGTAGATATCCATTCTCTTACACCCTTGAGGTCAGATACTCAAAATCATTACATCAGCCTGGGTAGATTGTTCTAGGCCGCCAAGGGAGGATCAGTGTCAGCCTCACCACCCACGCACCAGCTTTCAATGCTTGGAGATCTTCCTTGCCTCTTGGTTAGCAGATCTATACCCTCAGTCTTTGCTCTGTTCCCACAGCAGCTAAACCAGCCTCTTCTCTCTGCTAATACTGGTTATTGGATCTAAGGTCCATACCAGTCTAGAAAGATTTCACACGTGGATACTTACTCACATCTACAATGGCCATAGTTTGGAAAAAGACCACATTCATGAGTTATTGGTGGACATCCTTTTTGGGAAATTTTCATTTATAATTCACTTTAGTAGTTCACCTGTGATTTCCTATGATTCAAGTTTTAGGAACAATAGTAATACTGCCTGTGCAAAGGAAAATGAACTGAACCAAAATTTGAGTTGTACTAAGGCAAAGCAGGGGCTAGGAAACCAAGGAAAAAGAGCTGAAAAGAATATGGGAAGTATTGATGGAAGATCCAGAAAATTTGCCTTTCAACCAAAATTAACTTAATCCTACAAATATTTTACATCATAGGCCACATCTATTCAAGATCTTGGATGAACCATCTGTAAACATATGTATTAAGGCTTTCTTTGTTTATTTATCACTGACATGTAAAATCTTTTAAGTGCCTAAGTGCTCAAACTTTTATTTTCATGTTCTTCTTTTTGATCTCTCCCTCCCACTAGGTCTAGGAATTAAATGAGTTTTCATCACAAACCACCTCAAGGTGCCTATGTGGGTTTTTACACATTCATTTCTGTTGCCAATATTAAGTTTCATGTTAGATCAAGTTGTTATCTGTGTAACGCAAACATGGGCTCAGAAGGTGAGGTGACCGGGGAGCATGTGACAGAAAAAGTAGAAGGGGACCTGGTATGGGGACTGGATGGTCTCCTGAAGCTGTCATCTCAGAGACTGCACGTGGTATTTTACATCTTTCTAGTCCTTCAATGTCAAAGGGAAATATGTTGAGCTAGATTGATTGTTTTCAGAAGATCAACTGAAATAGGAAGTATATTGAGGAAATGAAGTAAAAAATTAATAACTACCCCTTTATACTCATTGATGATGTTTAAGAAACTATTAGTGTTTTTCTTAATTTTATGGAGACAGTTTAGTAAAATAAAAATAGGAGAATAATAATATGTAATGCTTTACAAATTTTTATCTTTAAAATAGTTACTCAGCATGCAAGATATGGGTATTAAAAAGTCTCCAAATGATATTAGCTCAAATCTTTCTTTTCAACGACATAGAAGAAATCAGTAATATAACTATTTTATTTTTTCCCTTTGCCCTTTCTTCCTCATTTTCTCCACCCTACTTGCTTTTTTCTTTAGAACAATTACAGAGATTACTCAAAAAGGTAGGATTAGAAGTCCCATTCCACCCAGCTATTTTCCATCTAGGTATCTTCCTGGAAGTATTAAAAACATCACACCACAATAATATATGTGCATCCATGTTTATAGCAGCACAATTTGTAATCAGTAAATCTTAAAAACAACTCAAATGCCAATCAGCTAAGAAATGGATGAAAAAGATGGGACCTTGCTCTGCAATGGAATGGTAGTGTTTTTATTGTAATTTATTTAACCTTTATCAATATTTCACTTGACAAATAGGGAAAGTGAAATATAGTTTGAGTAAGTGACACAGCTGAAAAACTATGCTGGGATTTGAACCTCGCCAATATGACTCTAAGGTCAATGAATTTCCCCTTGCTGTGGCTATTTACATATTTTATCATACTTGCTTCAGATATTTTGCTTCAAAAAATGAATTCGAGGTTTCTATTTTCATTCTGCAGAGGAAAGTAGCATCGTGAATATTCTATATATGTGGTGAGTGTTTTTACACATTTCATGCCAATAATCTAAATATATACTTCAAGAAATAATAACAATTTGATATAAAATTGCTTCATTGCCTTAAAGTTAAAGTAACGGGTTGTAATGGCTGACACAGGATGTCAACTTCTCCTTTAGAAACTCAACCAAGTGACTCAGCAGGGGACCAGGGGCTTCTCTTCCTAAACATCCTGAGCTTGTGGAAGAGGAGGGTGTAGGGATGGTGTGGGTGGGTTACCGGCATGCAATCTAAGGGAAGGAAAGAGGCTTGCTTTCCCCCTTTTTGCCTTTGCTGCTTTTGCTGTCTTCTGCCACCTTTGACTGTCGACCCTGTGCCATGCGTCAGAGCCTTGTGGCCAGTGGATTACAGATGAAGCCTGCAGGTAGACTGAGAGCGAAATAAATCTTTCCTGCCTCAATTGTGAGTGTCTGATATTTTGTTCCAGCAATGAAAGAGAAGTAAGCAAGACACTGGTATAATTTCAAGGACAATTCTGTTAATTTCTACATCCACTAAATGTGTTTCGTAGATCTATATTATTAAGACACATGAACGCATGTGTTCTATGTAATCCCTGAGAGTTCAGTTCAATGTGTCACTCTTTATCCAACATTCACTTAGTGGCAGATGTTTGATGTTCCTGTTACAAGTGATTTTAATGTATGTTTTTAAAGCATCGTTTTGATCATATATATCAATTTTTCTTGTAGAAGTAACACTATGCAATCAAAAAGTATTTGTAAACTTTATTACATATTGCAAAACGATTTCCTAAATGTCATTATCTACTCTGCCAAAATCAAGTTATACATTCTTTTTTTCTTCGTATCCTTACCAATATTTAATATTATCAGACTTTTAACTTTTCTTTGACTTTTAATTTCCTTGGTTTTTTTTAACACTAAATATCTTTTTATAAGTTTATTTAGTATTTTTATTTTTATCCATTTTCCACTTATACCCTATCATTTTTCTTTAATATTGTTTTCCTCATTCATGTTGAAGTTCAATTTTCATAGTGTAGCCCTGAGTGCCTTGTTAGTTTTATGCACTGCAAATGTTTTTTAATCACCTGTATTGTGATTTCTAACTGCTTACTGTCTTATTTTTAGAAGTTATATTTTTGTTACTGACTTTCAATCAAAATTTCCTTCTTTCGTGTCTGATTTAGGCAATTCTTCTTGCCTCAAGGTATATATATATATATATATATATATATATATATATATATATATAATTTATATATCTGAGTTTTGTTTTCACATACATAAAATTGTTGAAGATGAATTTTTCTATGATATGTAATGGGAAGTTTGCTGAGTGCCTGAATAATAAATGGTTTACTAATATGTCTCTCAATTAAATTTTATTTTTTTTATTTATTTACTTTTTTTTGCATTTTAAGGAAGGATCTACAGGATGTTCAGGGTCTCATTACTAGATTGGACTCATAGTGATCCACCTGTTTACAGCCTCCCAAGAACTGGGATTATAGGCATGCACCACTATGCCCAGTCTCAACTGCCATCTCAGCATGTCCCATGGGTGGGGCCAGCACTGCAGTCCCCAGGATTGCACCCCCCGGCCCCTGAGCCTGCTTGCAGGTGCTTTAATCTGCTGAGCTATTTGGCCGGCCCTTAAATTTTAATGCCTCCTCTGTTCTAAACAAGGTATAATATGTGCTTCAATCTGTTTCTAAACTGCTGCTCAAACTCTTTGATTTATTTACTTGTCACCATGCCAACATCATACTGTATTAATTAGTATATATTTTTTGTTTGTTTTGTTCACTTGTTTGTTTGCTTTAATGGTGCTGGGGATTGAGTGCAGGGGTTCTGATCTGCCAGGCAAGTGCCTTGGCACTGAGTACAGCCTCAGCCCACCTCATTAGTACAGCACTAGAAATATTGCAAATATTCTTGCTGTAAATATTCTTTCCAGCTCCCTATTTCCTCCTTCAAAATTGCATTAAAATTCCGTAAAATTAGTGTTTCATATATATAGTAACAATCAGTTTATTGTATTTAATGAATACGACTTTTATTGCAATTTAAATTAAATTTAGGCATTAACTGAGAGATTACATTCATATATTTGTTAATGATGTAGCCACCCATACCTGGGGTTATCACATCTGCCATTCAGGTCCTTTTGCTTCCCAGATAATGAAACACATTTGTAGTATGCTGCATAAGAACCTGTCTATTTTTGTTAAATTTACTCTTGGATATATATGTTATATTTATATTATTCCCATGAATGGCAATTTTAAAATTACAAGTTCTATTTTTATTACTGGTATTAAAAGGCAAAATTAAGTTTCTGCCTACAAAGTATGCTGTGTTCTATTGTATGCTCTATTAGCGTGTCTATATTTTATGTTGAATTCATTATGCTGAAAATAGAATTATAGGCATATAATAGCACATTTGTATCTTTAAATCTTTATAATGTTTCTTTTCTGTATTTTAGTTCGTTTGTTAGGACATGTTTTTCATTATTGAGTATCAAGGCTAGTGGTAATTATTCTTACCTTCTCCCTACCTAAAATCAGAGCTCTAAAGCTTCACAATTGGGCACATTCCAGAAATTTTTAAGAAATTTTTTCCAAATTAGATGATTATTATTTTTTTCCTGAAGAGTTTGCTTGGATGTATGCTATAAGTTAATTTTAATGGTAATTTGCCTTATCTTTTAAGTACCATATTTTAACTGTAATTTTATGTTTAATATGTATTTTGTAAATTAATATTTTGCATGCATATGAAGTTTCTTTGAATTCAGTGGAAGACAGTTGTTGATGCTGTTACTTTGAAATTAAAGAAAATTGCCTGTCGATTATCATAGTTTGGTAATTATTTTAGACTTACACTAAAATCTTCATTGAAACTTCAAAATTTTATATGCATGCCAGGAAAAATATTTTTATCAATGATTTTTATCTCCAGTTCTGTTTTTGTCTGCCATTTGATACCAGGTGCTGTTGTTTTAATACTAGAGTGACGTATCTGTCTTCGTGGAGCTGGTGTGGTCGTGGTCCTTATTAATAGACAATAATGGTTTTTGAGTTCTTTTATCCAAAGTAATATCTGTACATAAAGTAAAGTGGGCTCCTGCAATAGCCATAGTTATTTTGAGACATATGATTATTTGGACCTTTTGTCACTTACTTACTTATATCTCAAGTTTTGTCTTTGACTCTTTCCCCCATTTTCTGTTCTTGCTGCTTCGATAAAGTGCATTTCCTTGAGCTATTCCTCACTATGCATTCCATTCCTGTTTCATTTATGATTAACCTTAATACTTTAACAAACATAGTTCAATATAAAATTCTTAAGTCTACAATTAAACAGTATCTCAATATCCCCCTCCCTAAGAAAACTAAAGTCCATTGATGGGTCTACAAAATGTATTGATCTCCTTTCTCTTTAAGGGCGTCTGAAATTTTCACTCTAAACTTTATTATCTTACTTATTTATTTATGTACCTATTTGGTACAGGGTCTCGCTACATAGTTCAGCCTTATCAATCCTCCTGTATCAGCCTCCCCATCACTGGGATTACAGGCGTGGGTCACCATGCCTACTTTCAGGACTGGCCTGGCGCCCCTGGGGTTCTGGAACCAGCATGGCATGCTGTGCAAGGGATCAAACCTGGCTCCATACACTTGCCAGGAAGATGCTTAGACTGCTGAGCTATCACCCCAGCCTCCACTCTAAACTTTTAAACCAGATGCAAATTTTTATACTGAAAGTCATTACTAATCATAAGTATTTACTCATTTGTTAATTTTTCTTCTTTCATTTCTTTTTTGCTCCTGTTTCTCCTTCCTACAATTTGATGGCCCTGCTTAGGAAAGAGCAAGGATCAGAGTTCGATCCCTGGTACCACATGCCATGGTGGCCCCACCACTGGGCACACTCAGCCAGCCGCCAAGTCCAGGTATAGTAGTGTACACCTGTCATCCCACCTCTGGGAGGCTAAAAACAGGAGGATCACTAGGAATGCAAGCTGCGCAGTGAGACCCTGTACCAAATACATTAAAAAAGAAAAAAAAAATCCTGCTTCTGATCCATGAAGTTTGAACTCATTAACAGAAGTTAATTCTGGGCTATTCTTAGTCTAGGAGTACAGATAACCAGTGACCTTTCTGTACTTATTGTCTCACTTCTATTCCATTTTCAGTATTAAGATATTTTTATTAAAATATGACAAATTCTTGTGCAGGAATATAAGGGATATAAAAATTACTTTTGGGCCAAGGAGATGGCTCAGTGGAATAAACGCTTCTCTGGCAAGCATAAGGGCCTGAGTTCAATTCCCGGTTCCGAAAAAAAAAAAAAAAAATTACTTTTTTCTGAACACAGTTAAAATATGTTAAAATTTAATTGATTGACTTATAAACTGTGTTTGACAATATAAATATACTTTATGGAATGACTAAATCAAGCTTGTACACATATATGTGGATTGACAGACATAATTTTTAAATTAAATGCAAAATTTTTTTAGCGGTACTGGGAATTGAACTCAGGACCCTGCATTTTCAAGGTAAGTGCTTATTCTACTGAGCTATTTCCCCAGGCTCTAAGTGCAATTTTTGTTTGTTTGTATGTGTGTTTTGAGACAGAATCTTGTTATGTTGCCTAAGCTGGTCATTTGTTTAAGATTCCACTGCCTTAGCTTCCTGAATAGCATGAGCTATTTACAATTTTCTTCACATGGTTAAAGCTCTTATAATATATCATCAGACATTTTCAAATACTAACTTGCTATTAACTAAAAGTACTGTGACACACACTGCATCTCTTAAAAATATCGGGTTTCGTTTTAATTTTGTATCTTCTGATAAACATCTCCTCAACTTCCAAAACTCCAGCCACTGTAACTACTATTTTCCTCTCCTCTCTTATGAGGTTGACCTATGTACCCTCCGCATATGGGTGAAATTGTGTGGCATTTTTCTGTGTCCTTCATATTTTATGTGGCATAATGTCCTACAGCTTCACAGATATAGTCACATGGGATCTAAGAACATTGTATGTAATAACATTCCTTTCCGTCCAAGGTTGAAAAATGCGTCGTAGTGAATGCGTACTATATTTTTTATCTGTTCTTCTGTAGATTGGCATATAGATTGATCTGTATCTTAGCTATTTTGAATCATGCTGCAACCATAAATGACAGTGAAAGTATCACTTCAGCACACTGATTCCATACCCTCTGGAGATATTCCCAGAAGAGCAATGCTGAATCATCCAGTAGTTCTATTTTTAAAGATTAGAAGAATGTATATACAATTTTCCATAATGATTAAATTAATTTACCCTCTGTCCAATAGTGTACAAGGCCTTTTTCTTCCCACATGGATGGCACCACTTTTATCTCTGTCATCCTGAAAAGAACATTTTAGACAGTTGTGAGGTGATGTCTCCTTGTTTATTTTAATTGTTAATATTGCACACTTTTTCATATAAAATCTTCACCATTTGAATACTCTTTGGGGAAGAATCAATGAAGTTCCTTGGCTTTTAAAATATACTATTTTATGTTTTGGTATTGACTTCAAGTTTCTGAAATATTAGTGCTTTATCAGATGCATGATGTGAAAATATGTTTTGCATTTGTACATTGTCCTTTAGCCAGTTGTTCTGAATTGCAGAAGATTTTTTTTCTGAGATAGAAAAAAAATAAAAACAAACAGCATGTCTAAGGAGAGTCACATGGAGAGAAAACTTTCTCTCAGGCTTTTGCAGAGAGCAAATTGGTCAAGCAATGGCCGTGACTCATTCACATGGCTGCCACTGACAAAGGATCTACAAAGTGTGGTACAGGGTTTTGGGATAAGTCCTGAGGGACTTGACTGACCATGTCAGATACAAAGGTTACATTTCTTGTTATACAGGTCTTGCTTTGTCTTGGCCTTAACCATCCAGCAGAAAAGTATAAAAACGAGGTATATAAAGTAAAACCATATTAATATGCTGAGCTGTAAAAGACTCTAGTCAACAACATCTGTGGATAAGCCACTACTATTGTGGACTGCTGGACAGTGTTGGATTGTTTTGCTGAATTCAAGCACCTATAGTATTTAGATGCCAATAGAATTTCCATCTCTGACAGGACTGAACAAAAAAAGGGGAAACAAAGGAAGGACCATTTTGTATTTGTATATACAGAATAGTTAGGATAGATACACAGCTACTTTAACTTAATTCAATGAGAAGAGAGATTTGTAGTAATAGTGTTTGGACAGGATATCCTGTCTGCTTCTTGTCCTATGGATAACCACTGAGAAGATAGCAATGCACAATACATTAATTATTGAAAATGTCCTATTAATCAGCTTTGAAACTGTCTCATTGATACTTTTCTCAATAAAATAAAACTACACAGTTCAGGCTGGCCTTATGCTCATTTTTGTAGCCCAGGCTGCTCTCATACTCTCATGAGCAACTCCTATCTCAACCTTCTGAGTGCTGGGATTACAGGCATGCACCACCACACCTGGTTCCGGCACTGGAACAGCATGCAGAACTAGGGATTGAACTCAGGTTCTTGTGCTTGCTAGATAGGTGTTGTACCTCTGAGCTGTCTCCCCAGCCCCTGCGGAGGCCTTTTAATGTGATGCCATCCCATTCATCTAGTTTTGCTAATGTTACTTGTACTTTTGCTGTCATATCAGAAAAGTCATTGTCCAGACAAACTGGAAGCTCTTATCTTACGTTTTGTTCTAGTCGTTTTATAGTTTCACATGTTCTGTTTAACTCATTAATACATTTTGATTTGATTTTCATATGTGTTGTGGAATAAGGAGCTAATTTTACTCTTCCTACTGTGGATACCCAGTCTTTCCAATGTTGTTTGGTAGAGAGATTACCTTTCCTGTTGTATTTTCTTTGCAACTTTATCAAAGAGAGGGTGAGGTGAAAGAACTGCATGTCAGAGCCCACTTGGGAGATTTAGAGACTTAGAAACCCCTTGTCTAGGGGCCGGGGAGATGGCTCAGTAGAATAAGTGCTTCCCTGGCAAGTGCAAGAGTCTGAGTTCAATCCCCAATTCTGCCAAAGGAAAAAAAAAGAAAGAAAGAAAGAAGAAAGAAAGAAAGAAAGAAAGAAAGAAAGAAAGAAAGAAAGAAAGAAAGAAAGAAAGAAAGAAAGGAAAAGAAACTCCTTGTCTAGCCGAAGGGTAGGGCTATAGCTCAGTGAGTTCCATCCCAGTAGGCACAAGAATACCAGTTGAATAAACTGTTTATATGTATTTTGGGGAAGTCCATTTTGTTCAATTGTTCTGTTCTCCTGCTTAAATGCCTGTATTATGTTGTTTAGACTGTTCTACCCTTTCAGTATATGTTGAAATAGGAACATATCTCTAGCTATGCTTGTCTATTCCCAAGATAGGTATTTAGGGATTCAGAAAGATTATAGGTAGTGTCCACAGGCAAACAGGACTTGCTGCCGGTTCCTCTACTTGGGCAGGACCTGAAGCTTGTGCTGTAATGTTAGGAGGAGCTGTCGCCTGGGTTTTCAGTCAGACAAGATCATTGATTGATCTTTATGGTCAGGAAGGACTAACAGCTGGTCTCTTCCATCATCCTTTTCACAATGGGTCACAGGCAGTGCTTCCTAGATGGGTGATCCCACCAACTGTAGGGCTGGGCTTAGACCCTGTGACCAGCTTTGGTCTTCTGGGGTCCAGGGTATGCTCCTGATTAAATGGTGCTAACGGCTAGACTCCATGTTAAGCAGTACGGCTAAGCAGACCACAATTAGAAAGCACCTCAGGCTGTGATGGGAGGCAGTCCTGGGCTACAGCTGGAAAAGCGGCAGGGTCACCTACTGGGTTCCCTGTTGATCAGAGACTGTGAGCATCACCATGTGCTCATGCAGTGGAAGAGGTTGTAACCTGCAGAGGAAAGAAGGCCATACTCTTCCACTGAGCACATAGTTTGGGAAGGAGTACTCATAAAGTGGTGAGTGAAGGAGACACCTTCTTCACCAGGCAGAGCAACAGAGTCAACCTTGCTGATCACTAGAGTGACAAGTGGTATAGCCAGAATGCCTACACCTGGTACTTCTGTGCCTTCCTTCTGTTGTATTTTTTCTAGTATGACTGTATTATCCCAGAGGCTCCAAGAACACAGTGCCCATTTTTTCCCATAAAACCTTCCATATTTTTTCCTTCTTTTTCCACCAACTGGATGCCATGCAGTGTCCTCCACGAGTCCATCTGGAGGCCGAGAGCCCACAACAATGTCTCATGCAAGTCTGTATCAAGGATTTTCACTGAGAAGACCCAACAGTCAGTGGTGGAAGCTACAAAGTCTGCCACAGCATGTGAAGGATCTGTACCAGCAGGCTGACGGACCTGAACTGAAGCCAGGAAGCAAATCTCAAGGTAAGGACCAGAGCTCCCTCAAGGAGAACCACAGCCATGCTCAGCAGCAGTGAGGACCCAAACTCCTCTAAAGTTAAGAACAGCTAAGTTCACATTAGGAAAACCAGGGCAACAAACTTATCCAGGAGAATCAGCAGCACCATCTTCCCCTCCAGTACCCTTTCTATGCTGCTGGCAACAATTCTCAGGTGTACCTTTCACACCCAGCACCATGCTAATTCATCTCAACTGGATGTTACGAGTCCACCATTAGTTTGTCCACCGCAATTACCAAACCAATTTTAAAAAAAACTCATTCTAGTTCTAATCTGGTTATTTAGTGATGCCTGTACTGGTTATTCATGCCTTAGAATGGATGGAACTGAATACTTTCTCTTTTCCATAGAAGTTGTATTTACTCAATATTTCCTCAGTAGTGATTCACAGGACCAATTCTTTTTTAATAATTGAGAATGAAAGTAATAACAAAGGGTCTGAACTGTGAAAGGAGAATGAGAGCAGAGTTTGAGAGCAATGATTTCTGAAATCACTCACCTTTTTTAAAATTTTATTTTATTGAGAAACAAATAGCAATGAGACCATTTCAAAACTGATCAATAGGACATTTTTTTAATAATTAATACATTATACATTGTTATCTTCTTAGTGGTTATCCATAGTACAAAATACAGACAGGATATCCTGTCCAAGCACTATTAGTACAAGTCTTTTTTCTCATTGATTTAAGCAAAAGTAGGTGTATATCTATCCTAACTATTCCATATGTACAGATACAGAATGGTCCTTCCTTTGTATCTCCTTTTTTTGTTTAGTCCTGTCAGAGATGGGTATTCTATTGGCATCTAAATACTATAGGTGCATGAATTCAGCAAAACAATCCAACACAGTCCAGCAGTCCACAATAGTTGTGGTTTATCCACACAAGTTGTTGACTTGAGCCTTTCACAGCTCAGCATATTAATATGGCTTTACTTTATATACCTTGTTTTTATACTTTTCTACTGGATGGTTAAGACCAAGACAAAGCAAGACCTATATAACAAAAAATGTACTTTGTATCTGATAAGGTCAGTCAAATCTCCTCAGGGTTTATCCTGAAACACTGTACCACAGTTCGCATATCATTTTTCAGTGTCAGCCATGTGGATGAGTCACGGGTCATGGCCACTGCTTGACCAATTTGCTCTCTGCAAAAGTTTGAGAGAAAGTTTTCTCTCCATGTTACTCTCCTTAGGCACACTACATCATTGATCACTTTCCACTATGGCCCCATAATCTCCTTGATCAGAAAATTGGGGATACAACAGTTACATGTTGTTACAGTATAGTTTCTCCTATGTCCTGAGCCTTCACTGCCCTTGAAAGGCTAGGGTCAAAATGTTGGCTGTCCTTGCAGTGAGAACTTGAGGATTGGACAACGAGGAGAGGGTAAGGAGAAAAGCTGGGAAACATGACAAGGGCAAAGCCATACATTCATATGTACAAGATGGGCAAGGCAATGATCCTGAGAAACATCAGCAGGTTTTTGAAACTAGCAGTTAATTGGTAGGATTCTCACCCTGACTAACGATATATGCTGGTACCTGTGAACCAAGCAACTGCACTGAAGATAGCAATGTGTAATAGAAGGGTCACACCTGGAATGCCTGTCATTCTGGTCTTCTAAATAAATATTTCTTGTCATGACATACCAATTATCACCATACTGTCTCTCAAGTAAATGTTTTCTAAATGGGTCCTACTGCAATGCTGTTTACAGTTGGATTTCTAAATCTTTGTGTAAAAATGTGTAATTGTTTATTCATATTATTTAAATATTTTTAATTTTTTAAATTTTTATCTCCATATTCTGTAGGGACTTAAAGTTTAACATATCAATACTTGATGCAAAATACCTGCTCCATTTCATTCCTAAGATGTTGGATATTCAGACAGACAGTGAAGTCAAACAAAACTGCATATGTAGTAGGGTAATAATAAGCTTCTCTTCTGGAAGGTTAACAACCTAAGTTTGCAGATCAAAAACTAGTGAAATCATTCACCTTAACCTATTTACATGCATGCTTAATCTCTACAACAAACATGACTGGTTATCTCACTGGAGAAAGAGGCAAAAAAAATTATTTTCGAATAATGTACAACCAAAACCAGGCTTTCTTGTGGGGGCTGTTTCACTAGGTTTCCTAAAGTTCCACTTCTGTTTCTCCAAGTGTTTCTTGAATATTAGGGGCAGATTTCATGTGACTGGCATGATTTTAATATTTTGCCCGCTGTAATTAACCACCATGGGAAAAATTAGCATGCATATTTACATGGCTAATAGTTTTGAACATTTTGGAGAAAAACAAAATATGAACTGCAATGCAGAGATACTTTAGGTTAGAGCTTTGAATGAGAGTGCTTCAATTATCTCTGTGTTTCTAATAAATTGTTTTTGCATAAAAAGCACAGAAAAGAATTGGTGTGAGGCTGCATTTTGTTAACTCTAAATCTTTAAATTTGGGGGAAAAATATGTCTTTCATATGTACTGATTGTTTTTGTTTTAAATTACCTGCTTAGCATCTTGCATGGATTTGTCTAAGTAGGAAAACAAAAAACTGTGATGAAGTGTTCTTGGTTTCCAGAACACCCATCTATACTTTAGGACATGATGTTGTATCAGTCATTCTTTCTATTCCCTTGTTCTTGTTGACTGAAAGGAAATTGATATGAAAAGGATGGGGAACCACAATGCGCATGGGGAGTTACTTTCCCATTTAGATTCCAGAAGATCCACTTAAGAGATCAGTCACTGGGAAGTTGTAGCTCATCCTTTCATTGTAGCAGAAAAGCTGTGTGTCTCACAAGTCTTTCTCTTGATTGTCCTGCTTTGCGGAAGCAGAGGAAAAGATCATTGTCTTATCAAACAACAATCAGAAGCAAGCTAGGCACCTCCAAAAATAATTGTTTAAAAGCAGTCCAATAAAAAGATTTGTGTTAGCAGTTTCTAATCTCAAGTGGCACTGTTTTGGTTTCTGTGGATGTGTAAGAACGATTTATTTGCTCTTGCCCTGCACTGCTGTTCTCCTGCTTTTGTAGCCTCCACTACTCTCTTTTTCCAAATAACTTGCTGACTCTGACTGGCATTTGAGGTAGTTACCTCTTTGGATGGCTGGAGATGTATGAGAAAAGAACGGGCCCCCTCCTTCTTTTCTGAGACGGTCCAACAGTGAAAGACCACCTGCTGAGAAAGTTCCTCTGGTTCCCACTTTCCATCTAAATTACAATAATTTACTTACACTTTCCTAGCGGAGAAAAACCAAAACCTATCGCCTGGTATTTTCTCTTGTGTAAAATAAACATGATCAAAATGCAGAGACTTTAGAAAGTAGCATTTTATTTTATTTTATTTTATTTTATTTTAATTTCCAACCTTTGGAAAAATTACACTCTTACGAATGTGGGGTGTTTGAAAAATCAATGAGGTTGCTAGTGATGATAATGAAAGCCATGATTTGTCGCATGTCAAACGGAAGGATGGAGAAAAAATCTGATCCTCCTGCTTGAGCATCAATATTTTCTCGTTTGCTGTTGTTTCTATCAAGTACAGTTATAGTAATTCCCATGCAAATTCATACATAATACATGAAATCAAAGTGAACACCTAAATAATACAATGTGATTACACTATAGTTTTTAATGTCATTTATGTTTCATTCTAATCGCAAGTTTTGATGCTTGTTTAATTTTGAGGTTCTAGAGCACTTGGTGTCAAGACAATCCATAATGCCAAATTTAACTTTGTCATGTCACTTCACACACTTCTTTCCCCTTTTTCTCCTCATGCAACACTAATTTACAGGCGGCTGGTGGGATGTTTTAATGGGAGAAACATAAAATTTACTTTCTCCAGCAGATACTGTTTAAAATACCTGTCATTCCAAGATAGCTATATCAGCAATCACCCCACACCAAACCTATTCTGTCATGCATTAAGGACATATCTGCACACTGAGCTACACTATAAGACATTAGCTCTATGTTGATTAGCCTCAGCTCTATAAGACGAGCTTTGTGCATGACCACCATTAAGGATTCTGGCTCTGCTTTGTCATCACTACGAAGCAGAGGAATAATAATTACAGGTGGGAAGTCATGCCTATGTGTAGGAGTGTGTGGCATTGGAATGTAATTCCTGGATCTGTGTGTGTGTGTGTGTGTGTGTGTGTGTGTGTGTGTGACAGAGAGAGAGACAGAGAGAGAAAGAAAGAGAGAGAGGGAGAGACAGAGAGGGAGAGAGAGAGAGAGAGAGAGAGAGAGAGAGAGAGAGAGAGAGAGAGAGAGATTAGTTCTATGCATAGCAGTTGCTATTAAGGCAAAGGTGCTCAATAATACATTCATATTAGGAAAATTCTGATTGTTTTCCTAAAAGACATTTATTAGAAAATAACTTTATCTTCACTTCTGTAGAAACTATTCTCTTTATACTCAGGAATTCTGAGACAAGTAAATTGTGTAGTGAATGGACCATACACATTAGTATTACCGAGCTACTCGATAGAAATGTATAATCACAAACTCTACCCCAGACCTACAAAAATACAAATCACATTTTAGAGTAAGATCCTATGGTTATCTCCAGTCATGTAAAATGTAAGAAGTATTGTTGTCCCTCCAGTTTACAGAAGGAAAAGGATAGTTGTTTCATATGCCCAAAATTACATGGATAATTGCATAATTGACAGCATAGTGGGATCTAGCATTCTCAAGTAGTCTTGTACACATTGGCTTTGTAAACAGGTAAATATTGTTCAAATCAGAAATAAGCCATATGTTAACTTCCATTTATAAACATAAATATGAGCTATGACCTTACCAAGATCATATTCCTCTTCTTTGAAGTGTGAAAGCTTTAGGTCGTGTGAGAGAAGCAAGTAATCCAATCAGACACAAAATAAAATCAAACAAAAGAGGAAGAGGTGAATATGTAAAGTTATATAACCCCATCTTGATAGGCCATTGTGAAAATCATATGTAATGATGTATGTAAATATTACAGCACCTTACAAATGCTTCCCTGATTCACAATTTAACATACTTCCTTAGATTTAGAACATTTTTCTCATAGGTAAAATACAGGCTTGATCACTGACTCTCTACGGTCATGTTGGCCAGAGGTACCCAAAAGTGAGAGCAAGAGAAATAGATGGAGGACTTCCATCAGTATTCTGACTTCTGGTAGAGCAAGAAGTAACATTCGTGGTTAGACTGTCTAACCACAGACAGTTAGGCACCTAAATGAGTGAAAGTCTCTGGGCAGGCCAAATAGCTCAGCAGATTAAAGTGCCTGCAAGCAGGCCTGGGGGCCAAGGGTTCGATCCCAGGGCCTACTGAGCTGGCCCTACCTGGGGGCACACTGAAATGGCAATTGAGACTGGGCACGGTGGCGCGAGCCTGTAATCCCAGCTTTTGGGAGGCTGTAAACAGGCGGTTCACTACGAGTCCAATCTAGTAGTGAGACCTTCAACATCCTGTAGACTCTTTCCTGAAATAAAAAAAAAAGAAAAATAATATGCATCCTCTTGGTATGCAACCCTCACTTAGACTTGATTCATTCCATGCAGTTGTCTCTGCCTATTGCATGGCAGATGTTGGTGACTAAAATACTAAGAACTTTACTTCCAAAAGCTTCCTACATGACATAAAATTTTATACAGCCAGAGTCATTGAAATTGTATAAAAATGAAACAAATGTACATGTTCCCTGAGATCAAAGAAGAAATCAGAATAGAGAGGGTTTCTCACAGCAATTAGATTTGATTAGTCTTAATGTAAATTGGTATTACAGCAAAAAGGACTCTGCGACTCAAATGACAAATTCTCTACTTTTCCCAACTCTATATTTCCTTTTTTCCTCCACGTTTTGCTTCTTCTCCCTCTTAGAAATTTAATACAACAGAACACCATGAAATAGTCTATTGCACTTTTTGGTTTGTAGGGCTAACATCAGAATTTGTGGAACCCACTATAAGAAGCAACTTATTTCTTCTATCTGTGGGACGAGATAAGTAAAATTAAATGATCAGTCTATTTAAGCCCATACTCTGATTTTAACTGAACTGACTTTCAGTCCTTGGAGCTATGTCAGCAGACAGGTTGATTGACATGGTCTTTGTCTTTCTCCAACATGTGGACATTCATATCCCCACTCACAAAGTAGGCTTCAGAAGCTCAAATTATGAGCCAACACTGAGATTTATTTACAATGACAGGCCAGATATTTCTTTTTT
>NW_004524632.1:3336999-3348523 GCF_000260255.1 Octodon degus
TAAGCAATACTGCAAAAGTAAAACTATTTGAGCCATAAGCCAGTATAAAATGATCTTGCAAGCTCAGTTGTAACGCTAATTTTCATGTACCATCATAGTCACTTCTCTCCCTGTGAATTCTAAAGTCGCAAATATTTAAACTAAACATAGTTTTGGATTTTTTAGTTGTGTCAACAACACAATTCTATCCCTGTATTATGTTGTGTTAACATATTACTCTTGGCAACTACTGACAATAATCCTTAATTTCTACCTATTTTGCAGTTTCTATTGAGTATGTTAAAGATCAGTTAACAGTGAAGAAAGGAAGCATATTTTTATTTTATAAATTCTTAAGAAATGGAATGTAAAGAAAGCATACTACTAAGTTTACCCAGTTTCTAAAATTTCATTTAAAAATTTAACTTAAATTCACTAATAATTTTATAAAATCATTAAGCATGTTTGCTGTTAGAGAATTTGACACTAATTCAGGGGAAATCAAAGTGAAAGAACGAAGTTAAAGTCAGTCTATCAAGACACTAATTAGAAAATAATTCTTGCTCAATCTGACACTAATGTGCTCTAAGTCCATGTAAACATAAATTCATAAGTATATATTTAATAACAGCTACTTATGTCTTCCTTAACACTTAATATATGCTTATGAATTGTTTTAAAACAAACCCACACAACCAGCAAGATAGCTCAGCAGACTAAGCACCTGCTTAGGCAAGTATGCAGGACCAAGGTTCATACCCAGTACCACATGCAGCGCTGGCCCTGCCCTTGGGTGCACAGAGCTGGCCACTGAATCCAGCATGGTGGCACATGCCTATAATCCCAGTACCTGTGAGGCTGAAAACAGGAGGATCAATATGAGTCTCAGCTGCACAGTGAGACCCTGTATGAAATACAACTAAATAAATAAATACATTAGCAAACCCACTATGTTATATACCAATGTACATTCTGAAGTATGTTACTATAGGAATTGAAGGTAAAAAGATGTAATCAAAATCTGATTTGAAATCAAATTGCATGGGAAACACTTGAAAGAAATAACGACTGGGACCCTCTCTTACTGAGAAATTTTTGCATGTCGAAAGTGAAAAGGCAACTCACAAATTTGGAAAAAATCATGACAAATAAGTACTCAGACAAAGGTCTACTCTCTAGAATTTATAAAGAACTAAAACACACTAGGGCCCCAAAATATAAAGGCCCAGTCCAGAAATGGGCATCTGAGATGAACACACTTCTCAGAGGATGAAATTAAAGAAGCGAATAAATATATGAAAAAATGATCCACATCACTAGCCATCCATGAAATGCAAATTAAAACAACATTGAGATATCATCTCACCCCAGAAAAATGGATATCATAAAGAAATCACCCAACAACAAATGTTGGAGAGGCTGTGGGGAAAAAGAACCCTTCTCCACTGGTGGTAGGAATGTAGACTGGTGCAACCATTATGGAAATCAGTGTGGAGACTCCTTAGAAAAGTTGAACTGGAAAACCCATTTAAACCAGCTATTCATCTACTGGGAATTTTCCCAGAGGATCTGAAAACATCATGTCATATGTGTGCCTATGTCTATAGCAGCACAATTTGTGATAGCCAAATCTTAGAAACAACCAAGATGCCCATCACCTGAGGAATAGATGAAAAAGATGTGCTATTTTTATACAATGGAGTATTACTCAGCTATAAAGAATGATAAACTCAAAGCCTTCATATATAAGTGGATGCCACTTGAAGATATACTCGTAAGTGAAATAAACCAGACACACATGTGTAAATATCATATAGTTTCCCTAGTATAAGAACTCAAAAGAAGAAATACAAATAGAAAGGTATAATACAAGTAAAAGGAAAGCAAGAACTCGAGGATTAACTAATTAAGAGAGGGAAAGGAGAAGAGCTAAGAAACATGACAGTGACAAGCCATACATTTATATGTAGAAGATGGGCAAGGCAATGATCCTGAGAATCTCCAGAAGATTTTTGAATCTAGCAGTTAATTGGAAAGATTCTCATCCTGACTAACTATATATACTGACACCTGTGAATGAAGCAACTGCACTGAAGACAGCAATTTGTAATAGTAGTTTCATGGTTGGAGTGCCTGTCATTCTGGTCTTCTGAATACAGGCTGCTTGTCATGACATGCCAGTTGCTGCTATGCTGTCTCTTGGGTAGATGATTGTTCAAAAAGTAGGGGGTGGTGAATGAAGGCAAGAGACAGGAAAAGGAATGTTGTGAGACTGTCCTGCTTCAAGGTTGTATATGGTTAGATTTTTGGACTTACATATAAACATAAGAAGGATATAATTCTTTATGACTATTTTTAAAATATATTTCAATTTTTAAATGTTTTTTCTTATATTCTGTAGGGACTTAAAGTTCAACATATCAATACTTGATGAAAAATACCTGTTTCATGTTATGCCTAACATGTTTGACATTCAGACAGATAGTGAGGTTAAGCTTAACAGCCTAGGTTGTATGGTAATAAAAATAAACTTCTCTTCTGGAGGGCTAATAACCTATGTTTGCAGACCCAAATTGGAGAAAAAGGAGGATCGTAAGCAAAGTCAACATTTTGGCCCTAGCCTTCCAAGGTCAATTAAGACTTAGGACATATGAGAACTTGTACTGTAATGTCATATAACTCAGCAGTGTTCCAAATTTTCTGATCAAGAAGATTATGGGGCCAAAGAGGAAAGTGATCAATGATGTAGAGTATGCCTAAGGAGAGTCATATGGAGAGAAAACATTCTCTCAGGCTTTCACAGAGAGCACATTGGCCGAGCAATGGCCGTGACTCGTCCACATGGCTGACACTGACAAAGGATCTACAATCTGATCTATAGGATCTCAGAATAAATCCTGAGGGGATTTCACTGACCTTATCAGACCCAAAAGCTACCACTCTTGTTGCATAGGTCTTGCTTTATCTTAGTCTTAACCATCCAGCAGAAAATTATAAAAATGAAGTATAAGAAGTAAAGTCATGGTGTTATGTTGAGCTGTAGGGGACTCAGGTCAACAATTTCTGACATGCCAGTGAAGCAGAAAACCCAATACTATTATGAACTACTGGACTCTTTTAGAATATTTTGCTGAGTTAACACACCTATAATACTGAAGTAACAGAACTAAACCAAAAAAGGGGATACAGATGAATATCCATTTTTTTTCTGTGTATTCAAAGTGGTTAGGATAGATATATAGTTACATTCTCTTAATGAATAGAGTGATTTGTTCTAATGGTGTTTGTAAATAGGTTATCAAGTCTGCATCTTGTAGAGCAATTAAGCACTAGGAAGAACTTATGCAATGTGTTAATTATTGAAACTGTCCTACCAATTTGATTTGAAACTGTCTCTTTGCTATTTGTTTATCAATAAAATTAAGGGAAAAAATTTTTAAAAATCTGATTTGATAACTGTGATCCCTATTTCTAGTGAATTGCCAAGTTGCCATTGAGAATGATTATTGGCTGAAAAGCACAATTCCCTAAGAACAAATTCAGGTCTGTGTTAAAGCTAAAATGAAGCTAAATCTAAGAGTGGCCTCCCAAAAGATGCATAGGTAAATAAATTGTGGAATGCATAAACAACAGAATACTTCTCAGCCATAAAGAAGAATAAAATTAAGTCATTTGTAAGAACATGGATGTCCCTTTGAAACTATATGCTGAAGTGCAAAAGCATCAGACACACAAACATAAATATTGCATAATTTTTATTATATGAAAAGCAAAGAATATGTAAAGGGGGACTAAAGGAAAGGGAATGAGATGAAAAGAATTAAAAGGTGTTATGTGCGTATACCAACTCCCCACAAATGCTACAATCATTGTGCACTACAAACATGTACCAGTAAAAGTAAAGCGTCTTTAAAAAGTGAAGGAAGAGTGGTATGGCAGAAAATTGTTGAGTTGATAGTTATAATCATGAGCTATATTTTCTTCCACTTCCTAATATATGTATTTTCTTCCTGTGGAGTGATTTATATCATGAATCAGGAAACAACTTTGCAATTTATCCAAACGAGAGGTTTCTGTAAAGTTGGAACCAACAGAACCCCACAAAACTAAACTAAACAAAGCTAAGCTAAAATAATCTAAACTAAACTAAGCTAAGCTAAGCTAAGCTAAGCTAAGCTGAACTGAGCTGAGCTGAGCTGAGCTGAGCTGAGCTGAGCTAAGCTAAGCTGAGCTGAGCTACATTGAATATTCCCACATGATGGCAGAAAAGATTAGCATGAAAAAGCCCAGTGTATTTTGTACTAAGACAACAAGAAAGATGGCTTGAAGGCAGCTCAGGTATTCAGGAAGACCCTATCAGGCACAGGCTCAAAAGGTGTGAAGATATAAATTTCTCCTTTGAATCAGTGAGCTCCCAATTTCTCTTCTGGAGATGGACTGTCTAGAACACTGGTTCCACAAGATTCATTTCAGCATTCTAATCATCTCATCCAGGCACTCAAGGGTCTCTACTGCTGTGTTTCACAAGGGCCTGGCTCCTGCTCCCAATAGTGGCAGACCTTGATATCATCCACATGGTACTGATTTTATAGTCATATAAAATGTCAGAGCTATGGGATGCCACTGAGATTTCATAAGACGACATGGAAAGCTAGGCAATGTGCTCAGTGATAGGGTGGGGCATTAGGACAGGGAAGCAAAATGTCCAGTGGAGGCCCCGGAAAGCTGGGAGATGCAAGTACTATGCAATCTGTGGTCTGAGGAAGACCACAAATAGTGAACATATGCACCTCAAGAAAGAGGCCATATGAACTGCAACCAGCTAGGCCAGAGGGCTTGAGCCACCCAAACCCAGGAGCTCACATTTCTCCTTCTTATCCCTGGGATGCTGAACATGGAATGTAAGCTTTCGGACTTGCTTTGTACTGATTTCTTCCTGTCCTGCTATTCCTCCTTTTTGGAGTAGACATGTTCAGCTCATTCCATTGTGCATTGTAAGTGTTTAACTTTCTTTTTTATCTTCACAGGAGCTAACAGCTAAGAGTTTGCCTTGATTGGAAGGTTAACTTTTCACCAATGTTAGAATTTTTAAGACCTTGAAAAACTCTTACAGCTGGAAAAAAAAAAAATGGATTTTGCACAATGCGACAAGCACAGTCTTATAGGGGAACAAGGGCAAAATATTATAATTTCAATCTAAAATGTCCTCTAAATGTACCATGTAGAAAGTGGATTGAATCAGGGGACATCATATTTATTATTGGACAAATCCACTGAAGTATTAGCAGCTGAATGCACTATGGGAACTGATAAGACAGAAAAGGCAGGCAGGCCACAAGGAGGGTGACATGGGGGACACACTCCTACCTTCAGTTCTCTCTCTGTCTTTCTCTCTGTTTCTCTCTCTCTCTCTGTCTGTCTCTCGCTCTTTGTTTCTCTCTCTCTCTCTCTCTCTCTCTGTCTCTCTCTCTGTGTTTGTGTGTTTCTCTCTGTCTCTCTGTTCTCTCTGTCTCTCTGTTCTCTCTGTCTGTCTCTATCTCCCTGTCTCTCTGTCTCTGTCTCTCTTTGTCTCTTTCTGTCTCTGTGTCTCTTTTTCTGTCTGTCTCTGTCTCTATGTCTCTTTTTCTGTCTCTCTCTCTGTCTCTCTCTGTGTTTCTCTGTCTCTCAGTTCTCTTTGTCTCTCTCTCTCTTTGTTTCTCTCTGTCTGTCTCTATCTCTCTGTCTCTCTGTCTTTGTCTCTCTTTGTCTCTTTCTGTCTCTCTCTTTCTCTTTTTCTGTCTCTCTCTCTGTCTCTTTTTCTGCCTGTCTCTGTCTCTATGTCTCTTTATCTGTCTCTCTCTGTCTCTGTCTTTGTTTCTGTCTCTCTGTTTCTCTCTCTCTGTCTCTCTGCCTCTCTCTCTCTCTCTCTCTCTGTGTCTCTCTCTCTTTCTATCTCTCTCTTCTCTCTGTCTCTTTGTTTCCATCTCTCTCTGTCACTCTCTGTCCCTCTGTCTCTCTGTTTCTGTCTCTTTCTCTCTCTGTCTCTTTGTCTCTCTTTCTCTGTGTCTCTGTCTCTTTCTGTCTCTGTCTCTCTTTCTCTCTGTCTCTCTGTTTGTCTGTCTCTGTCTCTCTCTGTCTCTATCTCTGTCCCTCTCTGTCTCTCTCTCCCCTCATATCCATTCCTTTCCTCCATCCTCCTCCTCCTCCTCCATCTCTCTCTCCTTCCTTTCTGAAATTACATGAGACAATTTCTTGCTCAACATGCTTCCAGCATGTATTTTCTGCCTAGAAGCCATCCAGCCATGGACCAAAGCCCGGTAACTATGAGCTATACTCAACTTCTCTTTTAATTGTGGGTTTCATGTATTATGCCCTCTAAGGGAAAAGTAACTAACCAAGCAGTCTTAATGTCTTAGCCGTTGATCACCAAAAGACATATTGAACTTCTAATTGGTAAGCAGTTTTGAGTTATAAGTAGCTTAACTAGAGATATATAACTAAACAATGACAACATTATGATCTTAGTTTAAAGCAAAATAGTGCAACATCGACCATTATATAATTAATTAAATGACACAATACCATTAAAATTCTATTAACTTTTAATCCTCTTCCAATCTTCTCGATATTTTGATTTTTAATACTCAAATTTATTTTATGATTACAAAATGTTTTCCTGGTTCCTGTAATATTGGTTCTCCCACTTTTGGGTTCAGAGCAGAAGAAAAGATCCGTCATGAATTCTCTCAATTTATCTAGGAAAATGTCTTTCTAAACACACACACAAATTTCCGATTTTTCTACTGAGCCTAATCCTTGAATCACAGATGCCTTTGCTTTTTCGTTCCCTTAAATGTTAGCAATTAGGTTAATAAATGCAGCCATTTGACCATTTTCCTCTTCTCGTTTTGTATATTTACTGCATTTGGCTGTACCTTCCTATAAAAAAAAAAAATTGTGCCTTTGATCCAATGACTCACAGGCGCACTGCTCAAGCTCCTGTTTCTCTCCTAAACTCAGGCTCATGTGTAATTGTCTACCCGCCACTCCAGGCGGAGAATTCCCTGCGGTATCAAACCCAGTGTGACAGGTCATCCTCAGATGAACTTCACGACGCATGCTAAGATTTGTGGAGTTGCCCCTTATAGCCTCTGCTTTCTCTAGAAAATTAAAGCAGTGTGCCTTGTTGTACAATTTACATTTCGGAAATATCTTCATGGCAGAAAGGTGGAGGAAACATGGGTGCTGATCTTGACTAGAAATAGAGAGGCTGCTGAAAGAGTTCAAAACAATGAAATCCTGCTTCAGGGCAGTGGCAGTAACTACATGAAGGTATGTTTAAATCCCTCAGATCTATACAAAATACGTTTAACTTCCTTCAGTAAACAAGTCCCTATAGAAGGGCCAAAGAAGGGACATCTGTCCCAATCATGACAATATGACTCACTGAGGAGGAAGATGGTAAACACTCTACCCTGTATGCCTTCTTCCTTTTCAGTGAGTATGAGCCATCAATTCCCTCTAGAAGTCTGCATATTTATATCCTTTTTTCATGAAATTATTTTTGATTCCTGGTATGTAGCAAAATCATTTGTGTTTACTTAACAGGTGTTTTCTCTTTGCTTGGAAAACCATTTTCTATGTGGTCTACTTGCATAACTCATGCTGGGAAAAATAACCTTGAATACATCTACTATGTTTTTTTCTTTTTCTGTTGTAGAATTTAGTATTGCATATAGCACTATTTCAAAACATTTAATATTATTTGCACACTACCATTTATATAACCTTAAAGTCCATCTGCTGTATAAATACATGATATCAGCTAATTTGCCCCATTGTCTATAAGTGTATGATATTAAGTAATTAGTCACAGAAAAAGCTTTGGGGGTCAAAAGCGTAAGAGTTCAATTTTTTTTAAGTTCACAAAAAAATAAGAGCTTATTTTTTTATACTGACTAGTTTTGTGAAGTTAAGAAAATTATTAGTATCTTAAACTAACTTTTTCAATTGCTAGTCATACATATAAGAATCATCTGCCTCTTGTGAAAGAGAATATCTATTCCCTCATTCTGTCTGTTTCTACTAAGGAAAAGAAGTTTGATCCTTTACTCTGTACAGGTAAAGGTCACTGAAGGAAGATCTTTCACTTCATTTATTTTTCCTGAAAGAATAGAATCTAGTCTGATGAGCAACTGAAGAAAATAAATAAACTTTCCCATTTCACAATCTTCTTGGTTCTCCAGGACCATCTTGTCTCCAGGTGAGAAATGAAGCTAACTTGTTGTTGTTGTTGTTTTTTCTCATAATTTTATTGATAAACAAATAGCAATGAGACACTTTCAAATCAAATTGGTAGGACAGTTCCAATAATTAACACATTGCATACATTCGAAGCTAGCTTGTTATCTGTCATGTGTGTTATGAACATAATGGAGAAAAATATTGCAGCCTTTGAGAAATCCATCACGTTGTCTAGTCAAGGCAATGATTAGCAGAGAATTCTGATTATATTTAAGCTAACCATCAACTATCTCTTTTGGTTGCCAACTTTAAGCTATGTCTTTCAACAAGCATCATCAGGATTAAAAAGGACATTGTGCTTTTCATTTGCACTATTTATTTAATTAATTATTTATTTATTTTGTATTTAGTACAAGGCCTAAATGTTCTCACTACAATAGATCTGACCCATAGTGATTCTCCTGTTTTCATCCTCCCAAATGCTGGGATTACAGAAGTGTGCCACCACGCCCAGTCTCAATTGCCCCGAGTGTGTCCCAGAGGTGAGGCCAGCACGGCACACCAGGGATCAAACCCTGGCCACTGTGCTCTGCCTAAGCAGGTGCTATAGTGTGCTGAGCTATCTAGCTGGTCCTTCCATAGTCATTTAATTCTGAACTTGGACAGAGACACATTCTGTCCTTGGTAAATCCCCCCCAACCTTGTGCAGATTACTGTACTGTAACTATCCCTATTAAACCTAACTGAGCATTTTCTGTACATATTTTTAGTAGCAAAAGCCACCCTTAACATTGATGAAATGTTCATCAATGATAATATTATAGTTACTCAATCAATAGTAGTATGCCCTTGAGTAACTATTGATTCGATTTTGTGATGGCAATGTGTGTTTGGAACTTGATAGATCCCAGATTCTAAATGCTTTGTGAACAAATATTCAGGACACTGGCTCAAGAGTTAATTGTCATGTGGAAAATTTAGTAAGGTGGAAGAGATATAATCTGTAGGCAATCATGCTTGGATAAGAGATGGTTAGGTACTTCTCCTGAAGTTAATACTTCTCACCCATCAGCATGTGTTTTTAAAAGTTGCATATGAATCTTCCTACCTCTTCAAAATCGTGTCCTTCAATTTCCATTATTTTTTTCTGTTGCCCCACACTTGGTCCTATTTCTATCATTCAATGTATGACCATCAAGTGCCTCTAGTAGTTATCACTTTGAACCAGCCTTTCCTATAATCACCATGAGGAGCAGTAAACTCATAAAAAGTGTCAAAATGATGGATGACGCTCCCCAGTGACCTTTGATGCCTGCGACATCCTGGGCTATGTGGACAAGAAATGAGGAATCACACATAAATTGATCCAGAGCAAGGGTGTGCAGAGCCATCCTAACCAAAACTAAAAAGCCCTTTTGTTATATTTTTTAAAAATGAAAAAGAAGGAGCAACTGAGGATAACAAGGCATTTTGAGTGATTAGGTTGCTCCTTTACAGAAAGAGTCATTATGGTCTACAGCTGCAAGACGAGTAAAATAAAGAAATAAATATTGTCATTGACATGTACTGTATGAAGGTCACAGTGCTTAGGATGTCCTCATCACAATGGCCTGAGGAGGCATGTTTTATCTTCCTTATTAATGTCTACTGATACTGACACATGGGTATATTAAGCAACTTTCCCAATGCTCCTAGAAGACAGGTTTGAAAAACAATATTCAATAGCAAAATATCTCACTCCCAGGTTAGTTATGAAAATTTAATGAGTACACAGCTGTGCAAACCTAAAACAATATGTAGCAGAGTCAGTGGTCATATTATCATTTTTACAGCTCTTTCTGCAACATATGACTGAGAATCCCTTAAATATTTGAATATACAATCAAGTTAGGCCAACACTTAAGGAAAGCCCTGCTTGCTTGGGCCACAGCGTAAGAATCTAAATCAGCTTCCTGCAGTCAAACTGCTTAGCAGCTATACAAGATTCGTACATAAATCTATATTCAAACACTGTGAAAAAATTAGAAACTGTGATCAACCTTCAGTTGTGTCTTCATTAGTGTGCAAAAAATCCATTAGCGTTGATGTTATACTGCACCCCTCCCCACCAAAATGTAAATGCCTGTCCAATTCCCAAATTCTATCAAATAACTCTGAAAATTCCCAGGAGATGTTCACTACACTCCTTGAACAACATAAATTCACTCGTTGCTGTAATTTTCTTACTAGGTTTCCATTTCTTCTCCACTGTGCTCCACAAATATGAATGTAAGTGGCTGGTACTATACTGTGTGTGTGTGTGTGTGTGTGTGTGTGTGTGTCTGGCTCAGTCCACTCTGAGGGCTGGTGCAGCATGTGGTGCCTGGCATTGAACTGTGGTCCCTGCACACTTGCCTGAGCTTGCCTAAGCAGACGCTTTGGACTGCTGAGCTACCTCATTGGCCCTCTTTTTATTTTAAATTATTTTTAATCTTCCATTTTTCTGTTTATTTGTTTGTGTATCTGCTACAGGGTCTCACTATGCAGCTCACACTCGTAGTGATCCTCCTGTTTCAGCTTCCCCAGCGCTGGGATTACAGGTGTGCGCCACCACACCCTTTCTTAGCAGCTGTCTCAGCATGCCCAGAGCCAGCAGGACTTGTGGTGCTGGGGAGCAAACCTGGTCCAAACTATCTTCCCATCTCCTGTTTATCTATGTCTTCATTTATCCAGTACCCACACATTGCCAATGTCTGACCTAAAGAACACTTCACAGTAAGTATTCAGAGAACAAATGTTCTGTGCTTGGGGGAAAGGTAGAAAATAGCCAACGGAGACACATTTAGAAAAGTGAGAGCCATGCACATGAATTGTCTCTTCAATTCTTATAAAAGACCGGTTGCTGGCTGACAGTGGAGAAAAGAGTTGATTACCTATAGCTTTCTTGGAAACTTTCACAGTAACAAGACTGATTTGTGTCATAAAAATGGAAATGTGAGGCTTCTTTATGTGCTTAGAACCCCTCTAGCTGCAAGGCTATGTAGGAGGTTGTGACCTGCAATTGTAATTACAGTTACCATCATTCCATGAGAAAGAGGTCAGCCACTGTACATATAGACTCTCATGACTTGGAAATAACTTTTAGAAGACCTACTCTGAGAGAAAGAAATGGAATCCTAATTTTTAAAAATGGTTGAAGAGGGGCTGGAGAGATGGCTCAGTGGTCTAAAGCACCTACTTAGAACAAGCTTAGCAAAGCATCAGGGACCGCAGTTCAATCCCCCAGCACCACATGCCAGCCAGCCCCGCCCCCTGGTGGGCTGAGCTGGCCACACACACACAC
>NW_004524632.1:3348651-3350544 GCF_000260255.1 Octodon degus
GCCTGGCAAATGCAAGGACCCAGGTTCAATCCCTGGTACGACATGCAGTACCAGCTGCAGAACCCTGGGTGCACTGTGCGGGCGAGCAAAATGGAGCATGGAGGTGAATGCTTGTAATCCCAGCGCTGGGGAGGCTGAGACAGGGGGATCACTATAAATTTGAGCTGCATAGTGAGGCCCTGTATCTAATATATAAATAAATCTTTGTAAATGGTTGAAACATCTCACTGAATGATGGTACTGGGATCCCTCAAATTATATCACTATCTTTTAGTGATTGCAAATGTTTGCAACCTAAAAGCACCACATTATTACAGCCAACTCATGTTTGAGTTGAACCATGAGGGCTATAACTGAACCGTACTAATTCCAAACGATAAGTCAAATTTCTTTCCAGCCTTCCACGTATTGCAACAAGATGTGCATAACAGACTCACATTCCTTTGTCAGCAATCCTCTTTTAGCACATGTATTTATTTCACCTTTCCTATGTCTTTTTATAGTAGAAAAGAAAATAAACAAAAATAACCTTTATTTTAAGCTTCTACCTCCATGCTTATCAAAAGTGTAGATTTGCGGTCAGGGAGATGGTTCAGTAGAATAAGCACTTCCCTGGCAAGTGCAAGGGCCTGAGTTCAATCCTTGATTTTCCAAAAAAAAAAAAAAAAGTGTGGATTTATAGGTCATTCATACTTTATTCATATATAAAGGAAGAAAAATGATACACCATCATAATAAAGCACAAATGAAATCAGTACTATAGGTAAAAACATAAAATATTCCTGTTGGTCATGATAACTAGTGCAGGAAAACTTTTTCTTTTTCTCCTATTATTGCGCCCTCATTCCAAATATCTATTTCCAATTATCTTAATTGCCTCTGTAGACACTCAGTCTTATAACTTAGAAATATCTAGTTTCATAATGTTTATAGATTTCTTTTCATAAAACTGCTTTCTACAACCCAAGAAAGAGTTTAACAACAGTGTTATCTTTAGAACTCTCTAGAATTAGAGGCACAATTTAGCCTTGTAGAAATCTGGATCATGCCGCTGTACTTACAAACTTTATATGATACAGTCATGAACTTATAAGGACTTAGTATAAAACTCTATTAAAAATTTACATCGAATACTTTAGAAGTGCTGAGTATTTTTATTGCTCCGTTCCCATTCATTTAGTGGGGGGAAAAATGAGCAAAAGATGATAGATTTTTTAAAAAACCCTCTGAACTAATTATGATACTTTATGCTGAAATCAAAGTGAACTTAACGTGTGAATAATTTATTGTGTCAAGCCTACAAACTTGCACTGTTCAGAAGGGTATAGTTTCTGAAAGTACAGTGTCTATGTACAGATAACATGATGGTCAATTGTTTAGGCAAAAAGATCGTGCAAGTGAACTTGTGTAAAGTTGACATCGTTTGTGTTAATCGTTTGTAGCTTGAGACACACTAGAGGATATTCATTATTCAGTAGAAGCTGTATGCATATTTTGATAATTTCCTTGTAAGTATCCTTAGTGGTGTTTAAATGAATTTTATATCTTCAGAATTTTACTACCAGAGATCTTATATAACGTAAGGCATTAAAATGTAGCTATGTGTGCTCCTTCTTTGTTTATGGACCAGAGAGCTCGCTGCATGCTGATGCTACTTATTTCTGTTAATAACAACACTGAAGAAAATATAAAGAACAATATTTTTTTCCTGCTAGAGAGGACTCTTTCTCACTTTGATAATGGAGAAACTTATACTAGAGGAAATGAGTGGCTCAAGTATTCAGATTAATCTATGAAACATTACATTTTTTTTTGAAAAACAAACTATTTATTTATTTATTTATTTTTTATTTTTTTATTTTTTTATTTTTTCTTTTCAAAGTTTTATTGATA
>NW_004524632.1:3351499-3359589 GCF_000260255.1 Octodon degus
GGCTGGCATGTGGTGCTGGGGAATTGAGCCACGGTCCCTGTGCTTTGCTTAGCTTAGCTTGTTCTAAGTAGGTGCTTTAGACCGCTGAGCCATCTCACCAGCCCTAAAACCATTTTTTAATAATCACAACATTTTAAGACATTTATAAAGGTTAAGTATTCCTCTGTAAAATAGTATCTTCATGAACAGGCAGAAGAATGCATCTCTATTAGTTGAGTGGCAACTAAGGGGAACTGGGAATTTGCTCTCACAGAACTGATGCAAGAAACATAATTTAGCTGCCTGTTTTCTCCAAGGATAGTTATCTGGATGGGCAGCTTTTCCTAGTAATAGAGTCCAAGTCCAGAAGTTGAATGCTTAACAAAAGTGACAAAAACTTTAAAATGATGCTTCTTTCCCAATCTTGTGCCCATTCTCTCCTCAGAACTCTTGAAATTCTGGGCTACCATAGCTACCTTCTTACAACAGTGCTCTTTGTTCTATCGAAGTTGAGGATAGAGAAATGTTTCGTAAGACATGTGGTTCTCCCTTCTTTTTCCCTCCTCTTAGTCCATTCTTTTAAATGTTTGTACCTCCCAAGTTTGAAAACTTTACTCTGAAGTTATACAGTTAACTGGAATTAAATGTACACTGCTCCCTACTTAAGAACCATGAGAATCAGAGATTTACTCCAGGAAATGAGAACATCCACAGGGTGTAAGGTGTCCTTATCCACGGGTCATTGTGAGTGCAAAGAAACTACACCTCACTTTGACTATAGAAAGAGCATAATAAAATAGTAAAGACAATTGGAAGACAGAATCTTACTTTGCTCAAGTTCCTTTCTTTGTGGATGCTTCAAAAATAACCCTGAAAAAAGAAACTCCCAATCTTTATCCTCCTGCTTCAGTGAACCCAGGTTGAAAGATGTCAGAGAACTAATGGAAGCAGCACACTAAAGGGAAAGATAGAGTGCACATTGGAAATCTCTTTCAAATGCAGTTTCCATAAACTTTTGTAGGAGCCCTCTCCACTCAAGACTGAATCAATAAAGAGTAGCTTGTTAAATCTAAATATTGCTTTTGGAGTTGTTATCGTTATATTAGTGAAAATAATTATAGAGAGTCTATTGTATATGAAAATGAGGCAGTTTTGTCAGTAATCAGGTTTAAGCATGGAAAACAGACAGCTTTTAACAATAATTACTATATGCTGGATGTGGTTTGCATAAATGAAGACACACACATGCCTAAAATCTTCCTCAGCAGATAGACACATATGTTTACCTATGCAAATCACTGATATTGCTAGGCACTGTTATGCCAGCTACTGTTTTCATGTATTATGTAATTTCAACCTCATCCTTTCAAAGAAACTATTGTTGTCACCTAGCAAACAGTGGCCTTATCTACAATATTGGGCTATATGGGCTTGCATAGGAACACAGAAGCACATAAATAAGGAGTCCATCTACTATCTGTTCATACACATATACAAAGAGGCACACACAGGTGTATATCTACTAGTGCAGATTCCCATCTCTGGAGTCAGACAGGGATGGAGTTTGGTGTTCTATATGTTTAATAGGAATCAATGTCTGTAAAAGAAAACATAAGAAGAAGTGGAAGTTAGCCATGCTTTGTTTTAAATGTTGAAAATTTTGATTTTGAGAAAGAGAACCCGAAGCAGCTCTGCACAAAACATAAAATACATTCTAAAACTAGGCAAAGTGATGAGCTTTCTACCCTCACCTCAGTGTTTAAATTTGAGCTTCCTCTGGAAGGACATGCCCTCATTCACTGGAGTGGACCTTGAAGGAGCTAACATCTGGAGGTTGTCCACTGACTGAACTCCACCATGCCAAGGGAATAAATTCTTCCAGAAGAAAGACTTAAAGGACACATGTGTGTTCCTGTCCCACACCCTGCATCTCAGCATACACACACAGTGCTTCTACTTAGTCATACTCTGCTCTGTTTCTCTGTATCAATGCATAAGATATGTGGTGATGTGACATTTGTTTGTGTTGTTCTGCTTTGCATTTTGTCCTTTGACAAAACACTTTTGCCTCAAAGCATGCTGATGGCTTAAAATTACAATTTGGAACTAAATACTTCTTTCCCACCAAATTTGTCAATTAAAGAAGAGATAATTTTAGATCCCGTATGTCCAGATTTTTAATTGCACATTTTGGTACTTTGTGTAGCACTTAAAATAAAACATGGCTAATTTCTATTCATTCATCCACCAAGAGGATTGCTTTGGAATTTAGTTGATTTTACTAGAATATGGGCTGCTAAAAACGGGTGGTCAAACTATAACAAAGCTTACAAAAGTCATTAAAGCATAAACAGAAATGCATACAAAAAGGTGAGGAATTCTTTTAATGGATATTACCATAACTTGAAAGGTTTATTAAACTGCAAATTGCTAGACCACCTGCAGGGTTGGTAAAGGACTTGGAATTCTTAAAAATATCTCAAATGATGCTCATGTTGGCCTTCAAATTGCACCTGAAAAAACACTGCTCTCAGGAAGCTGTATAAGTAATGAACATTGAGTAGTGAAGTTATATGGGTGTATAATGGTCCAGTGACTTCCTGGATTGAGACAGGGGACTATATCGCTAAGAGTCAAAATTCTTCATTTGTATCCCCTTTTTGTTTAGCTTTGTCAGAGATGGATATTCCATTTCCATTTAGATATTTTAGGTGCATGAATTCCACAAAATAATGCAATATAGTCCAGTAGTACATAATATAGTGGGCTATCCGTAGGACTGGCAATATCAGAAGTTGTTGGCTTGAGCCTTTCACAGCTCAGAATATTAATATGGCTTTACTTTATTTACCTCGTTTTTATACTTTTCTGCTGGATCATTAAGACCAAGATAAAGCAAGACCTATATAACAAGAAACGTAACTTTTGTATCTGACAAAGTCAGTCAAACACCCTGAGGATTTACCCTGAATCCCTGTACCACAGTTTGTAGATCCTTTCTCAGTGTCAGCCATGTGGATGAGTCATGGCCATTGCTTGACCAATTTGCTCTCTGTGAACAAAAGAGGATAGATATACAGCTACTTTCTCTTAATTCAATGAGAAGAAAGATTTGTACTAATAGTGTTTGGACAAGATATCATGTCTGCATCTTGTACTATGAATACCCACTACAAAGACAACAATATGCAAAGTGTTAATTATTGAAACTGTCCTACTAATTGGTTGTGAAACTGTCTCATTGCTATTTGTTTCTCAATAAAATTAATAAAAAATGAAAAACAAACAAACAAAAAGAGTCAAAATCCTACCTAAGGTATGAGATGGCTCAGGAATCACTTGACAGAGAGTGTCTTATAGCAAGAACGAAATGATTTATCTGAACTGGTATCTACGCAAACAGAGCTCTTGCCTAAAATAATGTATATTCACATGAAGCAAGGAGCAGCAAGAGTTTCCCAGGGTAGAGGCATCTCCCAAAAATCCATCTTTCTGAGAAAGATTATCAAGAATCTATGCAATGTGCCCAAACCACAACTGTCCCCGCTTTCACAAGTGAAGCTTTGACACAGCTCCCAGTTTGCATATCAGCTCACAGAGAGTTAAACTGAGACTGGTTTCCATATCTACCTCCTCAACTACTAAAGAACCCTAGCCCACTTCTCATTCTATCTCTTTTAGATTTTTTTGCTGTAGCCGCCAGCATCTGAAACACTCTCTGACCTCCATAGTAACATTTCTAGTGCTTTTCTCTCACTGCACGGGGTCTCAGTTAAAACTTTCTAGTAGGTCCTGATCAATTGAATGTGCTGGAGAGAATAGGTCGGTGACACTGGCATCTTTCCCTGGAGTGCTCATAGACATGGTCCCTAAACTCTCTTCCTTGATCTAATCTGACCTACAATTGTATACTTGTGTAGGGTTTACCTACACTAATAAAGAAAAAAAGGCATGTACATATCCAGCGATGTTCCTATTGTCAAGACATACCAGGAGCCACCTCAGCTGTGGTTGATGAATACCCTTTGCTTTCCCCACACTGTCGCCTAGAAATTGTTTGATTAAATTGTAAGATGTTGCCCTTCCTCTGGTGTGATGAATGTGTTTTGTCTGCAATATTTATTAATGTGACAGAAATTATCAGGCAGAGCATCCATTTGAACATAATTAAAGGTGACCATTTATTGTAGGATATCCATATCATTTCAGACTCATTCATCACAGATAATTTCAATGGATAATCATGCATGTTATGAACTAACTGAGGAAAAGCTGAACTATCTGCTGCCACCCATTAACACTGACTTCAAATGCTTCAATTTTTTTGTAACCACTTAAGATGACAGAAAAACTGCTTTCGCCTTGATTTTGGTATTGTAACCTATGTGGCTTCCCGATTATTACTGTTTCATTCATTTCCTAAGTATCACACCAATGAAATGCAACATTTGTAGCATTTTCACATTAATTTGCAGTGTACCTTCAGGGAATTGGTAAGATTTAATATGTTATTAATTTAGAGTTACATAGTGCAGGAGCAAGTTTTAGATGCTACTTGTTCATGATGATTGAATCTTTTTTGTTTGTTTGTTTTTGTATTTAGGACAGGGTGTACAGGGTCTCACTGCGTAGATTGGACTCATAGTGATCCTCTTGTTTACAGCCCCCCCAAGTGCTGGGATTACAGGCATGCACCACCACGTCCAATCTCAATAGCTATCTCAGTGCACCCCAGGAGCAGGGCCAGCATGGCAGGCCTGGGGATCAAACTTCTGGCCTCTGAGTCTGCCTACGCAGGAGCTTTAATCCACTGAGCTATTTGGCTGGCCCAAATCTTTAAAGTATAATTCCCAATACCTCCCCTAATCATGGTGCATGTAAAAAAAAGGGGGGGGGTAGTGAGATCTGTGATTCCCTTGAATATAAAATCCTTGTATCTAAGTGTTAAAGTTGGGCTGGAGAGATGGCTCAGTGGTCTAAAGCACCTACTTGAAACAAGCTTGGCAAAGCACAGGGACCGCGGTTCAATCCTCCAGCACCACATGCCAGCCAGCCCCGCCCCCTGGTGGGCTGAGCTGGCCACACACACACACAATAAGTAGATAAAATAAATAAATATTAAAAAAAAGTGTTAAAGTCAATTCAATAGAACATTGACTTATCAGATTACCCCAGTTATGCTTCAGAAATGGCTTAAAACTGAGGTAGTATCTCTATTTTTCTGAATACTTTCCATTATATATAGGAGAAAGCAAATTCTACTGTGATTAAATAATGTAGTCCTATTTCACAGCTTGTACAGCAGAGATGAACAGATGTCAGGCATGTCTTGATAAGGACATCATGTCTCCACGTTGACTATGGCTCTATTCTTTTGATGGCAGCAATTATCAATGCTTTATTTATTATATTCCCTGAAGCATGATATAAAAATGCATCTCCTTCCACTTGATTGGACCAATTCATATGACTTATCTAACCTTCCTTCAACCACTGATGTCACTAGGAAGTCGATTTGTTCTAATGATGTTATATCTGGGTTCTAAAAATACAAATATTATCAAGGAGAAAACGATTAAATTTGTTCACTTATATTAATGAGATTTATTTCAAAGGCATAAGATGAAGTCTTAAGACAATCTGAGAGTTCACAATGACACTAACAAGGGAGAGATGATAAGGATATTTGTAACCAAAAGTCAATGCTTTACTGGGTGAATAAAATGTTGTCTACATCTATTCCAATTTCTGAAATCTTTGCCTGAATATTCTGTGCCATGAGCTTTGTCTCATCTCTAATGGGAATTGCATAAACATCTGTGTTCTGCTTACTTAGGTATGTTTTACTTTAATTTTTATAGGACCCCACTTTACCCAACTCCAGATAAAATAATAAGTTAAAGTATATGTTAACAAAATACTTAGTCCTGAAAACTGACTAATGCATAGTCTCATATGCAGTGTTTCATAATGCATTCTAACATTATTATTTACAGAAACTTTTAAGGATTACCTAGTAACTGAGACTTTATTAAATGTATGACAAATATAAAATTTGACCTAATTGTAACTAAGGGGTGATAGCACTGACCAGCCCAATTTAATGCCCATAAGGCATTAAGAAAGGAGGGACGCTCCAGATGAGAAGCTGAGGGGCAGTCTAAGTTCCTACAGTCATTTCCTTTGTAATATTATCATTAGTAACCTTACTGTGTTGAATTTCCTTCTTTCCAACTCAGAAAATAAGCCTTACTTGCAGTTTTGCATGACCTTTGCCTGTATATTACCTAATGACCTCTGCTTACATTTTTGTGTTGAAGGGACAAGAGGATTTGTGAACTACAGGTTTAAGAGGAAAGATTTTCACTTTAACAATTATAATTGGAGGGAGTCAAGAGGGAACTGACAATGTGCTACAAGATTCCCCAATACAAAGGGCAGAAGTGTTTCCCCCTGGACACCAGTAGCCTACAGTACTTGCTGCAGACTCCTCAAATTCATTTCTTTAGAGAACTCTGTGGATTTTTATTCTGTTGGGAATAAGTTCTTGGTTCTGGGATGTTTTGCCCAGTGTAGAGAATATCAGAATGAAGATTATGAGACATCTTACTCCATCCTGATGAATATACAATTTCTGAGTTGAGAACTTCACTGTGTGTCAGCTGCTTCTTTCCTACAGTCTTTCTGTGTGCATTTTAGTCTGCATCTGTGTAATACTTTTTTTTTAATTTTGAAGGGAATAAATAATAGCAATAAATATTAGACATACAGAATTTTAAAAACCATTGTTGGTTTTCATTGTTGGAATTTTATTGATAGGAATTCAACAGTAATTGTTCTATTTAGTATAGTTATCTGCAAAGTAGTTGTTCAGATTACCAGGTATAGCCATGTAAGACTGATAAAAAGTTAAACAGTAATTGCTCCTTCCAATAAACCAATAGAAATCAGCGGTACTACATACACGTGCGCCCGCGCACACACACACGCACACACACACACACACACACACACACACACACATATATCCTTCTCTTCCTTTTATCTTTCCCCTCATCACAGTTTTTCTTTCTTTCTTTCTTTCTTTCTTTCTTTCTTTCTTTCTTTCTTTCGTTCGTTCGTTCGTTCGTTCGTTCTTTCGTTCTTTCGTTCCTTCTTTTTTTTTAATTTTTATATTTAGGACAGGATCTACAGGGTTTCACTGCGTAGATCAGACTCACAGTGATCCTCCTGTTTACAGCCGCCCAAGCGCTGGAATTATAGGCTACGCCCAGTCTCAACCATCATCTAGGGCAACCCAGGGGTTAGGGCCAGCACAGCAAGCTTCTGGATCAAACTCCTGGTTCCTGCACCTGCCTAAGCAGGTGCTTTAATCCACTGAGCTATTTGGCCAGCCCTTAGTTGTTTTCTTATTGAGCAGTTTCTTTCCCTTTCACAATGTCTACTATACTATTCAGATTTTATTTACCCTTTCAGGTTTTCTACGGAGAAAATACAATGTTTGCACCTGTGGGTCTGATTTATTTCATTTATAAGTGTGGTCTCTAGTTGCATCCACTTACCTATAAAACACTGAGATTCCATCTCACCTCAGCAATAATGGCTATCATCAAGCAATCAACCAATAGCAAATGCTGGAGATGCTATGGGAAAAAGGAACCCTTCTCTACTCTTGATCAGAATTTAAATTGTACAACCACTTTGGAAATGAGTATGAAGAATCCTCAAGAAACTAGAAATAGAGGTCCCATTTAACCCAGGTATTCCCTGTCTGGGTATCTTCTCAAAAGAAGTGAAAATATGATACCACAGCAACATATGTGCACACATGTTTATTTATTTATTTATTTATTTATTTATTTATATTTTTTTGAGGAACAGGGGATTGAACTCAGGCCCTTGCACTTGCCAGGCAAGTGCTTATTCTACTGAGCCATCTCCCCAGCCCCTTGCACACATGTTTATATAGCAGTGCAATTTGTCATAGTTAAATCTTGGAAACAATAGAAATGTCCGTCAACCGAGGAATGGATAAAAAATATGTTGTATTTTTATAAAATAGAGTATTGTTCCACTATAAAGAAAGATAAACTCAAGATTATTTTTATGTT
>NW_004524632.1:3359749-3360226 GCF_000260255.1 Octodon degus
AAGATATAGGCATGAAATACTATCCAAACAATGCTAAGTATTCTGCATATATATTTTTTTCTTTTTTCCTTTATTCCTTGCTCCCATCACAGGTTGTCTTTTTTTTTTTTTAAGTTTCTTCTCAATTCACATCAGTTAATGTACATCTTGGATCTTATTTACTCTTTCGTTTCCTCACTCTAGGGAGATAATATGACGTGTACACAAAAGGGTTTCACTTATTTCACTTATGAGTATGACTTCAAGTTGCATTCATTTACATTTAAAAGTCTCCAGTTTATCTTTCATCTTGCTAAGTAATACTGTATTATATTAAAAACAACACATCTTTTTATCTATTTTTTCTTGATGGACATTTAGGCTGTTTGCAAGATTTACCTGTTAAGATTGTGTTGCTGTGAACATTGATGTGCAATTTTCAATGAGATTTTTTTTTCAATTATTTGTATGTTGTAGTTGTAAGTCTTTATATATATA
>NW_004524632.1:3360326-3364438 GCF_000260255.1 Octodon degus
TTATTTTTTCTACTTTGTGGGTTGTGTTTTCACTCTGTTGTCAATTTCTTTCTCAGTTTATTAAAACTTTTTAATAATAAACTGAGATGCATTTTTTGATCCTTTTTACCGTTTCCCATGAAGTCTGGGTTTTCTTCATGAAGTTTCTGCCTGTCCCATGTCTCTCCAATTACTACCTACATTCTCTTTCAGTGCATTTAGTGTTTATATTTTTGTATTTAGAACTGTGATTCATCTTGACTTATTTTAGTGCATGGAGATAGACATGAGTCTAGTTTTATTCTTTGGCATGGGGAAAGCTATCTTTTGCAGAGCTTTTTATTTCAGAGACTATCTTTCTTCCACGTAACATGTTTGCCTTTTTCGTCAGAGAAAGGGTGGCTGAGGGTGTGTGTAGTTGTGTCTCCATAGTCTACTCTTTCCCACTTTTCCTCAGGACTGATTCACTAATAACATGCTGACTTTTCCACAGTCCTTCTTAGTAAAATTTCAGGTATGGGATTGTGATACCCTTGATTTGTCTTGGTGGCCCAGAGCCACCTATTCGGAGTCTCTTCTCATTCCAAATGAATTTTAAGAGTATGTTCTCTAGTTCTGTGAGGTATGCTTATGGCATTTTGACCGGGATTGTATTAACTTTGTGTAATAGTTTCAGAAGTAGGGCTATTTTCACTATGTTGCTTCTTCCTATCCAGGAGTAAAGGATTTGTTTACATTCTCTGATAGCCTCTTCAGTCTTCTTTTTTAAGTATTGTAAATTTCAATATATAGATCTTTTACTTCCATTGTGAGATTGATTCCTAAATATTTCATTTTTTTGAATACTATCAGAAAGTGTGTGGTTTCCTTAATTTTTCCCTCTTTGAGGTTGTTGTTTGTGTATAGGAATCCTATTAACTTTTGAATGTTGAATTTGTATCCAGCTACACTATTCAATTTGGTTATCAAATCTCAAAGTATTTTGGTGAAGTTTTAGGGATCTTCTATGTAGAGTGACATTTCATATGCAAATTATGGCAATTTAACTTCTTTCTTTCCCATTCTTCTTGCTTTGTTTACTTGATCTTATCTAATTGCACTGGGTAATGTTTCCAGAACTACGTTGAATAGGAGCAGTGACAGTGGACATCCTTGTCTTGTTCTTGATTTACAGTGAAAGCTTCTTTTTATTTTATTGCTACTGGGGGGTGTACCTCCAATCCTAGCTTTTTGAGGAATATCCATACTGTTTTCCATAATAGTTGCAGCAGTCTGCACTCCCACCAACAGTAAAGAAGTTTCCCTTTTTCTCTACAGCCCCTCCAGCATTTCTTACTGGTTGGCTTTTTGATGATAGCCATTCTTTCTGATGTAAGATGGTATCTCAGCATTGTTTCAATTCACATCTCTTGAATGACCAATGATGCTGAACCTTTTTTCATACATTTATTTTTCATTTGTATCTCTTCATTTGTGAAGTATATATTCACCTCAGATGCCCACTTTTTGGATTGGTTTTTTGAATTTTGGGGGCCAAATTTTTTTTCAATTCATTGTATGTTCTAGATAGGAGTCTATTGCCCAAGGGACTATCTACTATACTTTTTCCCAAACTGTGGATTTTCTTCTTACTCTCTTGATGATTTCTTTCGAGGTGCATAAACTTTTTGCAAAGATGAAATCTGAACTGTTAATTCTTTAATTACCATACAGTTTTATTTTTATTCATAAAATCTCTACCTACTACTATGTCCTTAAGATTTCTACCTACTTTCTCCTCTAGAACATTTAATATTTCTCTTTTAATATTTAAGGTTTGGTCCATTTTGCCTGTAGTTTTGTGCATGGTGATAAGTATGGGCCTATAATTAGCCTTTGACATGTAGAACATCTGCTCTTCAAGCCCCATCTATTAAAGAGACTATATATTTTGCAGTGACTCTTTGGCCCCTTTGTCAAAGACAAAGTGGCTTAGTGTATTCTCAAATGTGTCTGCATCATTTATTCTGTTCCACAGATCATCAGGTCTGTTTATTTGCTAATGCCATGCTGATTTTATCATAGTAGCTTTACAATATAACTTCAAGTTAGAGATTGTGATGCCTCCTGTCTTGCCTTTGTTACTCAGGATTGCTTTTGCTAATCTAGGTCTCTTCTGGTTCCAGATGAATTTTAGGAAAGTTTTTTTCTAGATCTTTGTGGTATACTAGTGGGATTTTAATCAGAACTGCATTGAATCTGTATAACAATTTTAGGAGTATGGCCATTTTCACAGTGTTTGTTCTTCCTATTTAATGCAATTGTTCTTATAGTCTTCAACAATATTGAAAGGGAAACAATTCTCCCAAATTCATCCCTATAGGCAAGTATTACTCTGATATCAAAAGCAGAATGATGTAAATAGAAAAAAGAACTATAAGCCAATCTCTCTAATGAATATAGATACAAAACTCCTCCATAAAATACTAGCAAAGAGAATGTACCAAATCATCAAGAAGATTATACATCATGACCAAGTGGGACTCATATAGGAATGCAGAGATGCTTTGACATATGGAAATCTATTGATGTATGACACCACATCAACAGAGTCAAGAATAAAACCACATGATAATCTCAATAGATGCAGAAAAAGCTTGTGACAAAGTCCAACACTCATTTATGATAAAAACTCTACAGAAAATCAGTATAGTTGGTCTATATCTCAACTTAATAAAAGTCATCTTGAGAAATCAATAACTAATATCATATCAAATGGGAAAAACTTAAAGCTTTCACTAAAAAATTAGGAACATGACAAGTATGTCTACTGTCTCCACTCCTACTCAATATAGTTCTGGAAACATTAGCCAGAGCAATTAAACAAGACAGAAATAAAAAGAATAAAAATTAGAAAAGAAGAGAAATTAAGGGCTGGGGAGATGGCTCAGTGGAATAAGTGCTTCCCTGTCACGTGAAAGGGCCTGAGTTCAATCCTTGGTTCCACCAAAAAAAAAAAAAAAAAAAAAAAAAAAAAGAAGCAAAATTATCATTATTTGAAGATGACATGATACCCTACATAGAAGAGAAAAATCTCCACCAAAAGTCTTGAAGATTTAATAACCAAATTCAGTACCTTAGCAGGGTATGATGTCAATACTCAAAAATCAGTAGCATTTTTGTGCACAAATAATAACCACACTAAGAGAGAATTAGGGAACCTTGTCTTTCACAGTAACATTCTAAAAAATGAAAAAGTTATGAATCAATCTCACAAAGGAAGTAAAGGACTTATAGAGTGAAAGTATGGTACTATGTGAAAAGAGATTCAAGAGGATCTGAAAAATATGGAAAGATATGCCTTGCTCCTTGAATGTCAATACTGTGACTATGTCCATACTCCCAAAATTGTTATGCAAATTCAATCAATCCTGATTAAAATACCATTAGTGGACCTCACAATGTAGAGAAAGCATTCCTAAAAGTCACCTGGCACAAGAAGAGTCCTGAAACAGCAAACCCAATCCTGGGAAACAAAGGAAAGACAGGGGAAAATCTCAGACTTCTCTTGCCAGCTGTACCAACCCAGGTCAACAGAGGAAGGGAGAAGCTGAACTCACACTCCTCTCACCAGTGCAGCACCCGGGGGCAGTAGAGGAAGGCAGGGTTGCAGACTCACCTTTGTAATTCTTACTCTCTAGTCATCTTTAATTATCTATTTCAGTCCTCAAAAAGTATACTAAAAACCACCACCACTTTCTATTTCATCATTGATATATATTTGTGCATTTTTAGTTCATTAGCATTATTTGTTTAAGTCACAGAAGAAGCATTTACACAGGTGTGTGTTTTCGCTGGAGTAGTTGCTCTGTTGTTGTTGTTGTTTGTTTGTTTTTTGTTTTTAGGACAGAGTCTACAGGATCTCACTAGGTAGAACAGACTCATAGTGATCCTCCTGCTTTCATTCTCCTAAATGCTGGGATTACAGGCACACGCCACCACTCCCAGTCTCAATAGCCATCTCAGCACGTCCCGGGGACGGGGCAGGCACAGCACATCAGGGATTGAACCCTGAGCACTATATCTGCTTAAGCAAGCAATTTGATCTGCTGAGCTATTTGGTCAACCCATTCTGGAGTACTTCTTTTCAACTA
>NW_004524632.1:3364538-3372410 GCF_000260255.1 Octodon degus
AATAGTAAAAACAATTAGAAATGATACAAAATTTCACTAAACAAAATAATAGAAATTGAACAATAGATGTTACAGTGCATAATGTTCTCTTCAAATTAGTTGTTTAGATGACCAGATAGAAGCATGCAAAAGTGGTCCAAAAACATATTTATAAGAAAGTTAAAAAGAGAAGAGAATAAAAGTTAAACATTAACTGCTCCTTTCAGTAGACAAGGAGAAATCAGTAGTACAACAAGTGCTTTTATTGTGTTACCTGTTTCAACAATTTTAAGTCATATTTAGTGCAAGACTCATTATGTAGCAATGAATAAAAATATTTGCAGATAAACGGTTACATAACCATGTATGCTGATGAATTGTTTTCTGATTGCAGGGCTCAAATGGAAAACTGCAAATTAAAAGGACATTCTTCAGAAAGGAAAGAAATTTTATCAAAATCTTCAGAGGGGGTCACTATCGAGGAAGGGTAGCATTTTCTAATACTCTTTGCACTGAAGAGAGACCATGGAAATTAAAAACGTATCAGAGAAGCTTAAGCATACTCATCTTGGGTTTTTTGGGTAATGTATTTAGTACAGGTTCTACAGGGTCTCACTACACAGGTCAGACCAGTAGTGATACTCCTATTTTCAGCCTCCCAAGCTCTGGGATTACAGGCCCATAGCACCGTGCTCAGTCTCAGTCCCAGTCTCAGTGTGCTCCGGGGGTAAAACCAGCAGTCCACTGACCTATCTGGCTGACCCAGCATATTCATTTTGAGTCAACAGGCTCATAAAATAGGAGACAAATAGCTTTTGAAATTATTGACCTAAAATCCAAAAATGTAGATGTTAGGCTCAGCAATCAAGTCATTTACATGTATGATCAACAGTGATTTTTGTTGTTATTGTTGGATGACAATGATACCTCAGAGTTGAGTATTAAATGAGATAAATGAAATCACAACATGGATCAGGTGGCAAAAATAAATATTTAACTAAAAATTATATTTTACTTTGCTATCATTTTGTGAAAGTTTGGGCAATTCCTATCACAGGGCATTGCTTCTTTCCTTCCATGTCTGGTTTTAGTCCTGTTATTAACAGTTATCAATGTTTCTCTCTGTCACCCGGTTGGAAACCCCTTAGTGATCTGCTCATTGGTAAAATCACAATATCTCTGTCTCCTCTCTTCATAAACAAATGCCAGGACCTTCTACATTGTCTGCATGAAGTATTCAGATTATTCTGTAAGACATTTCTACAAGTGAATTTAAATTGTCTATAATATCGATTTCACCTGCTAAGCAGTTGCCAATAGATTGTCAGAGACTGATTCAGAAGAAGTTAGTGGAGACTTTGCAAACAAACCCTTTTTTTTTTGGTGTGCTGAGTTACATCAAGATTGTGTTCCACACTCATTTATTTTGCACACATTCAGTACTACTACTTTTTGAATTTTTAAAACTGTCTTAGCATGTGTTTGTGGTACATAATATTTGCATTCTGTGTGTGGAACTGGTATAGGTACCAAACACATTATTATTATTATTATTATTATTATTATTATTATTATTGTGCAGGGCCTCACTATGCAGGTCAGACTCATAGTGATCCTCCTGATTTCTGCCTCCCTAGTGCTGGGATTACAGGCATGCACCATCATACCCGGACTCCATCTTTAGCTCAGCGCACCTGAGACTGGGCCAGTGTGGCATGTGGTGCCAGGGATCAAACTCTGGCCCCTGTGCTTACCTAAGCAAACGCTTAGTCCACTGAGCTACATCGCCAGCCTTCCAATCACATCTTAATTCCTTTATGGGTCCCCTTTACTTCCCCTCCTCCTTTCTCCTTCTTTCGATTGATTTCTCCTTTGGAAAATATATGCACCCCTACTTCTTATTGTCTACATTTAATTTTGTGACTTATATTGTATTTCTCATATTGGACAAATATTTGTTTCTACTCTTATGCACAGTTGGTAGCCTCCCTTCAGCTTGCCTCAGGAATCTAATGTGCTAATTACTCCTCTGTCTCCCCAAACATAGTCAATAACTCCTTTCTTTGTTTTAACTCACTGATTATGATCTATAAGAGGCCACTGGCCTTATCTTTTTATTTACCTTCCAATTTTTAGGTCATTAGAACTTAGTTCATATAATGATGGATAGTAAATGCCAAATTAGCAACTTAGAATTCAATGGAAATTGAAGAAAACTGAAAGTATAGAATTTAAAATTGGTATTACCCAAATTTTGGTAACTTTTCTTTTCGTTTTTCTTCAAGTAAATGAAAGAAATAATAACAGTTAACTCCTGAGAAATTACTGATTTTTAACTATACCTTTTCATTTTTATACATGTAGTTAATGTTACCACTTAGGTGCATTACTGAAATATTTGTGTAAAGACAATGAACTCTTCAAAACCTAGAACCATCAATAAAATCAAATAATTGAAGTAATAGAATCACTACTAAATATTATTATTTTTAGAAGACGTTCTGTATGAGAAAATTGTGTACCCGGGTTTGCTATGTATCTGATCCTTGTTATTTGTTTTAGTTATCTACTGTAAGGTCATATGTACACTGAATTCATGAATTAGAAATATAGGTGAAATACAGGGTTAGGTTTCTGCAGGCATTGATCACAATATCAGTGAGCAATACTTAATCTTTTAAAAATAATGGATATTGGGGCTGGTGAGATAGCTCAACGGTCTAAAGCACTTGCTTAGGCAAGCTTAGTCAAGTGCAGGGACCATGGTTTGATCCCCGGCACCACATGCAGTGCCAACCCCTCCCCCAGGTCAGGGTCACACACACACACACACACACACACACACACACACACACACACAAATGATAATAATGGATGTTTCTCTTGAAAGATGCACTATATAATATAGATTGTCTATGTGTTCACACTCAACTCATAGCCAACAGCACTATAACTCGTGTTGGAACAAAGTTTATCTAACATTTCCTTATTTTCTTGGAAGCACGTCACACCACTTAACAGCAGACAGTACAGCAAAACTAAGTTTTAAAAAAAGAACATTTTAAACAAAAAGGACCAAAATACAAAACTTAAACATAAAATAGACCAAAAAGAAGATAGTGCATATGAGGACTGGAGTAAGAAAGAAGAATAATGCTTTGTAAAATCTCAGAAAACTTTAATATTCTGAGGGAGTATTTAATAATAGTATACAGTTGGGCCACTCCAATTTTTTTGACCTTTTACACAAGTCTCCACATGAGTGTCGAAGTTCTGCCAGAACACATTTGGAGTTCCCAATGCATTTAAGCAAGCAAACTGATCTATAAATGGAGAATCTGGGGAAAATGAAGACGGAGTACGTTATTGTAATGATAGTTGTACACTCTGGATGGATCATTCAACATTGTTTTGTCTCTTAGAAAACCATAAACTTGTAATTCACAGATTTGACAAAATAGCTATGCATTCTTACTTTGGACTAAATTGTTGGTGGTGAGGAATTAAAAGTTGGGAAAAATACACGGAGCCAATTCTTGAGCTACTTGACCCCTTTCAGCATGAGTTGATGTTTGCTATTTGTGGTACTTTTGTACTATAAAGTTGCCACAAACACTGAATTTGGGAGTCCTGAACCAAGATTATCTTCACTGCTGTGCTCTCTTGCACATGTGTGGAAAAATAGTAAATGAACAGAATTAAATTTGATCAATGGGCTAATTCAGACATGTACTAAACTGAAGACTGCATTTACACAAGTTTGAAAACATTTTCTATTCTAGCACAGATAGCATCTTAAAAAACAAAGTAAACCCGCTTTTATAGCACTTTAAAACTTACGTGCAAGCTGAATGATTGCTATATCCACAAGTTAACTGTCAATATTCTACCCTCATCCCAAATAACAAGTCTGAAATTTCTACAAGTCAAGCCTTCGTAACCACAAACTAGAATCTTACATTTATCTAATGGTTCATACTTCCACCAGTGTTCTTACAACTCCTTTATGAAAACATCTGAGAGAAACATGGCTTAGATTTGAGGGCAGCCCTCGCCAAAATTTTTCCCTGTTTTTCTACCTTACATCCTCTAACTAATGGGGTTCCTAGCTCGTTTGGGTAGTAGGAAACTCAAACTGTAGTTCTGAAAGAATTTTGTTAAGTATTTCTTTGCCTTGATTTCTCCCCAATTATTTTACAAGTTCCCTTTTACTATTTTACATTGCCCTGATTATTCTGAAATTTGTATTGTACCATGTAATAAACATGTATGAACATAGCCACAAGACTTGTGTGGAATAATAATTTGCTTAATTATATTAATATCATAGTGATATAGTGACATTATAAAAGGAATCAATAAAGGGCATATTTTGTAATGGATATTCATCACTTTTATTAAAACAATAATACTTTCACAATAAAATTACAGAGCACATGAGAATCAAGGATTAACTTAGTATTTGAAAATTGAATATAATAAAATATTATTGAAAACTCCTAACAAAATTGGAAAACAAAGGGAGTCCATGACTTTCATTGCAGAGTAATATTGTCCAAGGAATATGAGTTTAAATCTTTCGTTCACAGGGCCTGCCAGATAGCTCGGCAGATTTAAACACCTGCTTAGGCAGACGCAGGGAATGGGGTTCAGTTCCTGCATGACATGCTGGCCCCACCCCCGGGGGGCACTGAGCTGGTGACTGAGACTGGGCATGGTGGTGTGCATCTGTAATCCCCGCACTTGGGAGGCTGAAAACAGGAAGATTACTTTGAGTCTGATCTGTGTATTGAGACCATGTAGACATATCCCCCAAAAAACTCAATCTTTGGTTCATACATTCACCTGGACATTTGTGTAGAAATTGGTAATTATATATAAAATATTTCATTCAAAACTCTTGTCTTGGGAAGATTTGGATATGTAGAGTCATTGAATGGAATGGCAGACAATGTTAAATTATTTCTCTCCTCTCTTAGAATCAGTGGTAATTACATTTATGTGATAAGTAGAGGCCAATTTTGCTTTGACTTCAGTCCTTGATTTTCACCAGGACTGAGAACTGTCCTTGTTACATACATAGTTGGTGGTCAAATATCTATTACATTTGTGAGTGCAACTCTGTGTGCAAAATGCTTATAAGAAACTAAATATATCAATTTCTCCATTGCTTTAAAAAGATAGACTAACCTTATTTAAAATCTGCTCTTCAATAGTTTAAACATATTCACAATGAAAGAAACAAACCAGAATATATTAACCTGACTATATTAAAATGTACCATATTTCATTTGGTTGTATCTAAATACACAGTCAAAGAAATCACCTGAAGGTACTCATCCTTATAGCACTGACCTTAGACTTTTAAACAGACTCATACAAAAACATCTGCAAGATTTTGAACTAGATAAAAAGATTTTAAATGCATGGATAAGAAAAGAAAATAATATGATGAATTGGACTGGGGCCACTTGCACATTGGCAAATCACTTATTTTGCAAAAACCTTGTATGAAGAATGCATTTTAAAACTCTCTAAACTCAACCAAAACAGAACAATTTTTAAAAACTTGCTAAGACTGTTGTGCAATAACATTATAGAAGAGACTCATAAGAAGGGCCAGTAAAGCTATGAAAATATTCAGCAGCATTCACCATGAGAGAAATGCGAGGAGCAATCAGAGTGCACACAGCAAGGCTCAAGGACAGACCTACAGAAATGGTAGTAAATGAAAGAAGACAAAATAACAGCAGAAATTGTCAGGAATTCAGAACTATTGAAAATACCTGGATTGTTTGTAAAAATGATGCACATATATTAGAGCTTGATTTAGGTCATTTAGTTCTAATGTTTATGCAAACACCTACAAATAATAGTGTACTCATATTGCTAATTATTTATTTTAGAAAAACTAGGGGCCGGGAGATGGCTCAGTAGAATAAGCGCTTGCCTGGCAATCACAAGTGTCTGAGTTCAATCTCCGGTTCCACCAAATAAATAAATAAATAAATAAATAAATAAATAAATAAAATGAAAAACTAAAACATATAATACTATAGAAAATTACAAATGCATGGCATCTATTTTCTTTTCATTTCTTTTTTTCCTTCCTTCCTTCCTTCCTTCCTTCCTTCCTTCCTTCCTTCCTTCTTTTCTTTCTTTCTTTCTGTGGCCAGCTCAGCACAACCCTAGTGGCAGGGCTGGAGGAGCATGTGGTGCCAGGGATCAAACCATGGTTCCCGAGCTTGCCTAAGTTTACTTAAGCAGGCACTTTAGACCACTGAGCTATTTTGCTAGCCCCTTTTATCTTCTTTTGCCTCCACTGGGAATTGAACTCAGCACCTTGCTCTTGTCAGGCAGGTGCTTAGACCACTGAGCTATCTTCCCAGCCTGGCACATCTATTCTTAAATGTGAAAAACTAGAGATGTTCAAATGCCCTCCCATATGTGAATACGTAAACTGTGTCAAACCCATGCAATTGTGTGCTCCTTAGCAACAAAAAGGCAATAATTTGGATGAGTCTCAAAGTCATTAAGTTGAGTACAAGAGCAAATCAAAAATGGGGGTAGTTGCATGATTCTATTCTTATAGTACTCTAAAAACCAAATGTGGTGGGAGTAATAGAAACAGCCCCTTACTACTGGCAGGGTAAGTGCGAGGCAACGTTGTGACTGTGATCTAGTGGCAGGGACAATGTTTTGGAGTGATCAATCTCTGTCTTGATTGTGGTGGCGGATACATAAATATGCACCTGATTGGAGACATTTTGACTGTGTATACCAAAGAGGCAAGATTACAAATCTAGGATTTAAAAAATATAACATAACAAAAATGTACAGTGTGTGCGCGCGTGTGTGTGTGTGTGTGTGTGTGTGTTTTAACTATGTGTATCTTTTAAGAAATAGGGCTACCTCAGTAATTAAAACTTTGAAGGGAGTTTAGCTTATTAAATGCTTCAAAAGAACACTGTACATTGAAGTGGACCCCAGCAAATACAGTTTTATTTGTTTGGAAAAATCAGTGTTCACCAATCCAGGTAATAGAATTTGATCAATTTATGTTAACAAATCTTCTCAGGTCCAAGTCATATTCTTATGCGACTGCACTTGTAGTCCTCACAAAAACTTTTATTTTCCTCATGTGTTTATAACCCTCTATCTTTTCATTAGAAAAGCTGTTTGTGTGCTTACTCTGAGTTGCCACGTCAGACTTCAATCAAGCACAACAAATCAAAATAAGCTGCATTCACTAGCAGTGACCTCTCCATGGGGAGCCCAACTAATGCCCACACCACCACAGTTGTCACACAAACCCCTGAAATACTGAGGTCCTAACTGACTTTCTCCTTTCAGGAGCCCTGCTCCCTCCCTCCTGCCCCCAGAGCACCACTTTATTTCTTTCAGAAATGACTGTCTACAGCTGAAATCAAATCCTGATTAAGCATCTCTTTATTTTCTCCCAAAAGATTCCTCAGTCATTTGTCAATCAATACTGTAAACCATTGCTTGAAATGTGGGTGAGCATATAGCTATTGAAAAAATATTAAATCAAGTTTTCTATAGTTGTTCTTAATAACAACTCTGGATGCAGGTTGATCAAGTACCTAATTGATTGAAAGAGATCATAGCTTGCGACCACTTGGTTCAGTCAGGTAAGTCCTTTTGCAGAATGCTGAGAAGAATGAATGAGCTTCATACCCTGTAGGCATTTTTCTTGAACTACTTAGACACTACTTACACATGATCTTGGGGTCAGGGTTTGGTAATGACAATTATGGAATTTGAAATTACCTGCTCTGTCAAGGTTCTATAGTATACATTTTATCTATTTATTTATTTATTTATTTATTTATTTATTTTTATTTTGTTTTATTTTATTGAGAAACAAATATC
>NW_004524632.1:3373215-3374494 GCF_000260255.1 Octodon degus
GGGAAAGAGTAGTGAAGAAGTTCTCCAAATGACTTTGACATACCAACCTTCTTCTTTTTCTCAGAGTATCCCAAAAGAACTAACATGCCTTAGACACTTTTTAAATAAATGCAGTTTGTATGTTCTAGGAATTTTCTGTGCATTTTTCTCATGATAGCCTTTTTTGCTCAGTAGTTTTAATGCTATCAGGTTTATGCAAAATTAAACAAAATTAATATTTTAATATTAAAATATCTTAATATTAAGATTTGCCACAGTAGCATCTAAAGGGCTCCCTTCCAAGAAACTCTGAGGTAAGGTGTACAGTGCAAATCGCTGACCCGCTTGCCTATACAATGGCCACTTTCTAACTTACCCATTTCCACATAATCTCGATACTTTTATTTCTTCGTACTTATTTTGTAAAACACAAAATTCACTAAGCTTCTTTTTAGTTGGTAATATTATTTCAGTTTTGCATCCCGAAGTCATCACCGTGGGCTTTATGACATTGTAATTCACTGAAACAACTAAGAAAATCATTTAATTGAGGATTGACTAGACAGCTGAGAGCTGAGCCTGAGAAATCTCTTTATGGACTTATGCAAAATTTCTGCTCTCCTTTCTATCGCAGTACTTAAAAAATTACCACAATTAGGAATCTTACAAAAGACAGATTAATTTGTCCTCTAGGTTTTTAAATGGAAAGCAAAGTAAATTCCATTAGTATTCTGAAATTATTATTGGAAAATAAATAACTATGACCATAATCATGTTCATAGAGTAATTATTCTGAGAAGCAAATTATTCCGAGAAGCAAATCACTGAGAATATCAGAGAATTGGTAGAAAATGTGCAAACATTCTGCATAAAATGCTTAAACAGCATTTCTGAAGTAAGGTCAGTAAGCACAAATATTCTGCTACCACTTAATTAGACACAGATAGTGTGTAAGGTCCACCCTCACCCGCCTTTGAGAAAATCCCCTGTCTGACCTCTACCGAGATCTTCAAATTTTATCCTGATCATTTTCACTAAGCCATACTGGATCTTTTTCCAACCCTCTATCTGTAGTCCCTGCTGCTCTTCAAAGACCACTTCAGAGCCAGCCAAATAGCTCAGTGGATTAAAGCACCTGCAAGTAGGAGCAGGGGCCAGGGGTTCGATCCTTGAGCCTGCAGTGCTGGCCCCACCCCCGGGGCATGCTGACACAGCAATTGAGACTGGGCATGGTGGTGTGTGCCTGTAATCCCAGCCCTTGGGAAGCTGTAAACAGGCAGATCACTATGAGTCCGATCTA
>NW_004524632.1:3374954-3382335 GCF_000260255.1 Octodon degus
CTGTCTGTCTGTCTGTCTGTCTGTCTGTCTATCTATCTATCTATCTATCTATCTATCTATCTATCTATCTATAAATACATATAGAGAAAGAAACAATGAAAAGTACAAGTTATACATGAGTTTATTTGATATACAAAAAGGAGTTAAAGCCATGTTTGCTTTATGCTGATGCTGATGGAATTTATGTTACGTTTTCCACGAAGCTGTATTCACAGCTTCATAGATTTCAACTTTGTTAATTGCAAGCTCTTCCTGGAAGGCCCAGTACATTCCCAAAGGGATTTCACAAATAATGGTTATGTTGTTAGTAAATTGTAGGTGCTTGTCCAGTCATCCATCATGAAGCTATTTATGGAGAGATTTTAATCAGATTATTATATTTTTTTTCTTTCTTGGGATGTTCCCCAGTCAAGGAAAAGAAAGGCTGCCAAACCTGACCTGAACTCACTTCTCATGTACTCATCCATGAGATGGTGACAATGTTAGCTTCTCTTGTCCTGGAGATTGAACTTGGGACCTTGTGCTTACTAAGCAGATGGTTATGCCTCTGAGCTATTCCCCAGCCATACATGGTGATAAAAGATGGCTCAAGTTCTTCACATTCCATTCTTTGCTTCCAGTGGCCAAGGGTAATAACAATAGTTTTTTCACAGTGCTGCTCTGAGGATTTAGCAATTAGAACACCTGTGGTTTTAGAAGACTAATTGAACACTCAGTAAGTAGTGTGTAAATAAATGTGATGGGATGGGTTGGAGAAACTCACACAACGACGAGAAGGAGAACTCAACCTGGCCTGCAAGTAGGGTCACTGACTTTTGCGCAGGAAAAGGAATTTGGAATGCATCAAAGTGAGCAATGAGAAGTTTGATTAGTCAAAGTTAGGAAGAACAGGAAAAAGACTTCAGCTTTGGTAACCGTGGAGGGTCCGTTCTGATGAAGTTCAAAATAGCTTGCTCACTGAGGCACAGAAGTCTGCACTTGAGGTCCCCTGGAGGTGGGCCGTGGTCCACGTGTCTGCTATCCCAATTCCGGGTTTCCATAGCTCCATTCCCATGAGATGATTGTCCTTGCTCTAAACGGTGATCTCATTGCAGCTGTCATCTGTGAGGCTCTGTGTTTGGGTGACTACAGACTAAGGACAATGACTGGGAGCTTCTGGGCATTGCCTCTAGGGCGGCGGCCTGGATGTTATAAAAGCTGTCTCTGTCCTTATGCATCCTGAAAACTGCCTTGTTATTCTTATCTTTGGGTCCTTCATCTTGGAGGAGGTAGAATAGGCAAATTTAGGGCTGAGAAAACTGCCTTTGCTAACTTTTCCTAAACAGTTAATACTTTTACAGACAGAGCTGAGCAGGGATTGGACTCGGAGGCAATAAGGGGGAGAAAGTGCCGAGTTTCCTTGTCTTCTTTCTACCTACCTTTCTTTTATAGTACATCCTCTTCATTTCACCCCCACGTGTCCAACCATGTGCTTGAAAACTCTATTTGAATATCTCACAGATTATTTCATACTTGTTTATAAAACTCCTATTATGATCTCTTCTCTCAGTTTAACTTATCTACAGATTCTACTTTCATAACAATATTAATTCCATCAGTAAGTAACCATTTGTATAACTCATGAATCTTTCAGGATTTCTTTTTTCTCCCATGCTCTGGTATCCAATTTGTGTGACTGTTTGCTGCTCAGGCTTATTTCCTTCTATGCTTCATTTGCCAACACTCAATCCAAGCTCTCTTTGTCTCTTGCCTACAATACTCCAAAAGTCTCTTCATTTGTTCTCTCAAATTCATTTATAAGTTCCACCCATTTTCCCAAAATACAAATTCAATCATATCAAGTTCTCAAGTAGTGAGTGGTTGCCTATTGCTGTTAAATTATAGACTCAAATCCATAATCTAGACGCAGCTCCCTTCCTAGTGTATCTGGCCACTGCTGCTGTCAGGAGACTTAGGTGTCTTCCTGGATCCTTTCACACTCTGTTTCCTTTCTTTTTCTTTTTTTAAGGCTCTTTATTTATTTTTTTCATAATTTTATTGATAAACAAATAGCAATGAGACAGTCTCAAATCAAATCGCTAAGACAGTTGGCCAAGCAATGGCCGTGACTCATCCACACGGCTGACACTGACAAAGGTTCTACAATCTGAGGTACAGGATCTCAGGATAAATCCTGAGGGGATTTCACTGACCTTCTCAGACCCAAAAGCTACAACTCTGTTTTCTTTCAACCCACTGGATGATCCCTTCTTTCTCTTGCTTGAGAAACCTATTTTTTTTTTTTTTAGAACAAGTACATTCTGCTCTGTACTTATACTGATTCTTCCAGTCTTTCTCACTGGAAATGTACCTTCTTTTGCTGAGCTGGGCATGAGCCTCTGTCCTTTAGCAAACACTACCTTGACTTCCAAAAAAATGAGGTATTCCTATTAGGAACATGCACTTACCTTTCATATGTGGCATCACAAGAACATTAAATCGTTATGTAATTCTTAGTCAAGCCGCATTTTCCCAGCCAAAAAAAAAAAAAAAAAATATTTTCCATGAGAAAAAGACCCAATTGGTTTTTCTGTTTGTTTGCTTGCTTTTATTGTTTTGTTTTGGAGGATTTTTTTGTTTTGTTCTGTTTTAAAATTTTTTTAAAAAATCTTATTTATTGGGTCAGGCAGATAGCTCAGCAAGCTAAAGCACATGCTTAGCCAGGCGCAGGGACTAAGGTGCCATGGTGGCTCCGCTCCTGGGGCACGCTGAGATGAACTGGGTGTGGTGACGCTGAGCCTAGAGTCCCAGCACTTGGGAGGCTGAAAACAGGAGGATCACTACCGGCCTGAGCTGTGTAGGGAGACCCTGTAAACCCCGTACTAAATGCATTTAAAAAATCTTATTTATTTACTTGGCACAGGGCTGGGGTGATAACTCTGGTTTAAGCCATGCCTGAAAAGAGCAAAAACCCAGGTTCAATCCCAGTACCACATATTGTGCCAGCCTCAGACCTTATTTGATTTATTTAGCATATCAAAGTGGCAGCATCAAAATACTACAACCCCCCAAAATTGTAATGTCATGAATAGGAAACATTTTTTATTTCCTTTTTTTTTTTTTTTTTCTGGTGAATTATCTAGGGAAAGAATAGAATGTACATAACTGCATTAGTTGATAACCTAGAGTGAATTTTTGGAAACAAACTATGTGGATTGTTGAATCTAGCTGCCCAAAGGATGATTTCTGTTTTGCAAGAGTTGTTTTGAGTTGTTGTTTCCAAACAATGTTAGATGGAATGATAAGTGAGCTACAATGGCTATTTATTATCTAAGACAGTGCAACTATCATCACTTTCGAGGAGAATACTTATTTTCCTGCCAACATTGCAGTGGGCCTTGAATCTTGATTGGCAAAATATGATTTCATGCCACTGGCATAGTCACTTTTTTTTTTAACCAGAAAACAGGCTATGAAACAAACATTTTATAAACCAGTGTCTTATAAGACTTCAATATTCAGCCTGCTCATCAATGACTCTGGCCCTTGCCATTTTAATGACATTTATACGCTGTGAAAATATCGGTATCCAGAAGCTTGTTTTGAGATTTTGTTATTTACCATGCTGTTATTTGTTGTCTGCAATCAGGCCGAATGAAACTTAGTAGACGGACAAAAGCGTGCTGAAACAACTTCCTTTTAGTTCTGACAGATTTTGTCGGTACAGTCTTAGTAAGAGTCTTTGCTGATTTAGCCCCTGCAGTTTGGCCTCTTTCTTTGTGGTATGCTATCCTGACAAAGTTACATTAGCAAGTTTTTGTAAGGGAAATGAGTATACAATTTGATGGCTGTGTCTAGAAAGTTAATGGTATTGTAGAAGGGCGACCCTCATGGGCCTGTGCTTAGGTTACCAATAAGGTCACATTAATTAGCAATATTTAAACTCTTTCACTTAAGCACTGAACTATCTGCATGAGAACTCTTCACAGAGTTCTCTTTAAACTATCTTTTAAAGTCGTGTTTTATTAACAACTATCAGGTCAATACTAGGACCAAATCAGAAATAAGTTGGACCCAGTAAAGCTCTTGACCGCGTGAATGCTTCTTGACTATAAGTGTGAAACACACGTATCTCCCAGTTTCCAAAATACATTGAAAGCTAGGAAGTATAGTTTAATATTTCATTCTGTCTAAATTCTAAAGACTGAAATTATTCTACCAAGAGTTTCTTTGATTTCTTTACTGAAATGCTTCTGACAAGTCTCTGATCAAAAAAAAAAAAAAATGAAACATAAAAATGTGTTTGTTTGTTATGAAATGGAAAACAATTGTATATACATATTATAAATGATATGCAATATGATATTGAGTATGGTATTATGAGAACATAGGTATGATAAATGAGTATGATAAATGAGAACATAGGTATTCTGGTCATCTTTTAAATATTAATATTACATGGATATATCAAAATATAACATGGGACTCCATAAATATGTAAGTTTTATGTCTTCATACATTTTCTTAAAAATACATGTAAATTAAAAATATATATATATAACCTTCTCTTGGTCAAACTCAAAATGAGAACATGCTGGAATTTGTTCATTAATTGGTGGAGACACTGTCAAGACCCTCAGTCGTCTCCATGTGCTCACCCAAGTGGTCTCATTTTCGCAGCCCTTGAGTAGCATTTTCACTGTTCTTGAGCTACACATTTATCCATTTTTCAAAGCCTTAAGTGTGATCCCCAGATTCATTTTTCTTTGCTTCACCTAGACGTTGCCAGCTCCCTCTCCCTCCAAAGTGATTTCCCTGGCTAGCCAGTTTACAAGGGAGAGTTTTACCTGCTACAGTGAATTAAATTCAGAGGACAGTGAAATATACAACCAATCATTTATCATGCTGATAAAGCAACAAAACCACTAACTCAGTCCTCAGAACACGCCACATTTTTCATTAATGCTGATGCTTGGGAGATAAAGCACAGGGATGATTAATTAAACTCCTCATTCACTTTGCGTATGTAGATATCCTCCATTTCCTCGCTTCTTGAGGTTGGTTTTGTTTGATTTCCTTTCTCTTCTACCGTTAAAAATAATGTACTCCTTTGTGAATATCCTCTTTTTGAAAAAAAAAAAAGAAACTTTTAAAGCTAATATTGCCTTTTTCAAGATTGTTCAAGGTCATTATTTTCTCATAGTGAAAAACTCTTAAAATAAAACAAAAATGTTATTTCAGTACTAATATTATTGTGTTATATACTATGAAAAGATGCTGATCTGTCTTTCACATATGAATGTACTACTTTTTATTTTTATTTTATTTATTTATTTTTAATTTTTTGGCAGAACCGGGGATTGGACTCAGGCCCTTGTGCTTGACAGGCAAGCACTTATTCTACTGAGCTATCTCCCTGGCCTCTGAATGCACTACTTTTGTAATTGAAAATTATAACTAAAGATCTTCAGAAGGCAGCCATGTGTGCCATACATGGGGGCCATAACCTATTATATGTGTTTATCTAAAACAAAACACACGAAGAAATATACCCTAAATTCTTCGATATGCTAATTCCATATTTGGGCCTGTCTTCTAGAAAATAAATAACTCTCTTAGGTAACTTAAGGAGAAAACAAAAGCGACAACATTACAAGGAGACTAGGTCCTGTGTGTCCACCTATGTGTGGGTTTTGTGAATGATGAAGTCTGTTGCAACTCCTTACAATGCCTACCACCACACAACTTGTTCCACCTGTGTCTTCTTAGAGATGTAAGATGAATTTACTCCTAATCCAGGAAAATGTAAATACTACTGTGGGGTAACAGTAATTCTGAAGTTGCTGACCTCAGGGATGCTTATTCATAGATTTTAACTTGACTGGATTTAGAGATACATAAACAGCCAATAAAGCAAATTTTTCAGTGAATCTGTGAAGGATTTCTGAGACTAAAGAGAGGAGACTCAATCTGAATGTGGGGAGCACTGGCAAATAGGCTGGGGGCTTGGATGGAATAAAAAACTGAAGAAGGAGGATGAAAACAGACTTGCATGGACAAGTCCGTTCTTGATGATGTCTTGGGTGACTCCTTCAATCACTCAAGCATACTAAACTGCAGCTTTTGGCCTACAAAAGTAGCCTCACATGGGTGAGTTTCCAGGGGGTTCACAACATTTCATACTAGGACTTGGCCTTCATCCTATCTTGTCCTGAGACTTCTAGTTTGTTTGAGTAACTTCATTTCTCAGTTCTGTGGATTGCAGGCAGACAGTGCTAGACTATCCAGCTTTTCATCATGTAAACCAATAAAACTTCTTTTATAATGAGAGGATGCTATTAAATCTTTTCCTCTTGAGAACCCTGACTAATCTAGTCCTCTATGTTATAAAAAGATGAATGCTCCTAGTGAATGAAAATGGTTATCTTTGATTAGGAAGATTTGGAAGCTATAAATTCTCTCTCCAGTGCTATACGAACATGTTAGGAGAGTTACTTTGATAAACTAATAGAAATCCTTAGAGCCCACAGTCTCTTGGACTGTGTCCCAAGAGTGAGGAATTACTCAGTTTAAAGCTTGTGTTGCACTTCTGGTCAGAGTTTCTCATCTGTCACATTGCCTAACTGGAAACTGGAATCATGTATGGAAGGGATCAAAGTGGAAACTCAATTCTCCCTCCCTCACATCCAATGACAAAATTACAATCACAGTGTACCTCGGAATTTCGGACAAAGAATAGATTTCATAATCCACAGCAATGTCATGCATTCCTTGATTATAATGCCTTTGTTTTTCTTCTCTGAATTCCTAGAACACAGCATGACACCCTCTTCACTGTATTTATTTTTGAGTGAATACAATCACAATTAATGAATGACTCTTGCTTACCATAACAGCTTTTATTTTTTTGCTTAGTCATTCTTAGAGGAAGGTCCCAGAGCCAGTAGTATCAACATCTTAAATCTTTTAGAAAAATCAGATGTGGCTCACAACTACAGATACAGTGATTTAGACATTATGGATTTCAAGTATTATCTAATGTTTCTGAGTCACAGTGATATTTGAGAAACAAAGCTGAAAGTGTGGTCAACCCTACTTGGACATTAAGACTACCTAAAAAATGTTTAAAACACAGCAAAACATAGGATTCACCTAATACATCTTGGAGTGGGTCTGTCCTGGCACTTGTTAAATCTCCAAGATAACATAATTTCATGTAGCCAGAGTAACAAATTGTAATTTTTTTGATCCTAAATTCTGTAGGGTTGTATGTCCATGAAACACACAGCTAGGCCTCAAAGGCTGTAAGGGATATTTAAATTAATGTCTTAGGCCAGGGAGATAGCTTAGCAGCATAAGCTCCTGCCTGGCATGTGCAAGATCCTGAGTTCAATCCTCAGAA
>NW_004524632.1:3382695-3386371 GCF_000260255.1 Octodon degus
AATTAAAACTTATTTCGGTATTTCTTTCCCAAACAACATATCTCAATAGGTTTAGTATATCCTTTCAAATTACCTCATTATGAGCTGCATAGCGAGATCTTACACACACACACACACACACACACACACACACACACACACAAATGAAATATTTCATGTGAAAGCATTTCATTAACTGCAGCAGTTTGTTTAGACATATGATTCTGTTACTGTTAAATGAGAGCAAGTTCCTGGAAGACAGAGAATATGTTTTTTTACATTTGCATCCTATCACCTCAAAAAGCCTGGGCAATTCTAGTTTAGTTATCTTATTTTTAGTGACGTTTCATTGATTAAATAAATTCACTGTGAAATTAAAGTCTACATGAGTAACTGATTGTGGTAACAAAGCTACATTGCCATAGGTACAGGATAATGTATAAAGTCTAATGAATGTGGAAGGAAAGTAGTAGGATATTTGTTAAAGCTGATGACAAGATGTTAACAGATATGACAATCTGGAGAATAAAAGGTGATGTAGAAAAATAAGGAAACTAATACTTTGAAAGAATAGAACTTGCTATTTCAAATTATTCAAGCATATAAGAGGAGGACAAGGAAAAGAAAGGACAAGAGCAGGAAAAATGCAAACATTAAAATTGATACACTCCTACAAACAAGCGTTGTGCTCAAGACTGTACCAATAGTACCAACCTCTTAAAAACCATGAGCTGCTCACCAATTGAATCGTTAAAGTCACAAATATTTGGGATTAACTTTTATTTCTGTCCTCTATGTGACTTTAATAAGATTAAATTATTTTTCTAAGACTATGTTTCTTACATCGATTATTATGGAATTTACGTAAGTCGAAACACTTATTACCTTGTAGAATGCTTAGCCTGAAATAGAAACAAAGTAATTCAAGTGTTTCTCCCACTTTATCCTTGAACACATTCCTATATACATAGAGGTAAGATAATAAAATTTATTTCACTTAAGTGTATTTAAGTTGATTTGTGAAGGAAAGATTTAGCATACAATGTCAACACTTTTAATAGCATTTTTAAACATATTTTGTAAACTTTTGTTTCAAAGACTATTTTCTATATTCTTTTACTGGTTACCATGCCACACTTGCAAGAGAAACAGAAGTTTATGAATTGAAATAATGTTGAGCTCTACCTTATTCATTTAATGCTTCAATATTCAAATCATTACCTTTATCACCTGTTATGTATTGATAGAGAACTATGAAAAGCTTTACTCCCCCATTCCTTCCCAGAATATGTATTTGAATAAGCACAGTAATTCAGAGTAAAACATTTTTCTCATTATATTTTACTAAGTCCTTTTGCCCTTCTGAAGAACATTAGTGCTCTGAAAAACAAATTAATTTTACCTTACTTTGATGTGTAGTACAAGCTGTCCTAAATAATTTGTCATGAAGATGTTTTGCAAATAAATAAATAAATACTAGGAAAGGCTATTTCCCATTGTCAAGATTGGATGACTCAGATCACAGAGGACAGGTGATTTATCGTTTATATAAATGAAAGAATACACCTCGATTGCGTAGAAAGATTTTTTTCTCTTTTTTAATGTATTTGGTACATCTCACTACACAGATCAGACTCAGTGATAATCCTGTTTTCAGCCTCCTTCTTGGTAGGATTACAGGCATGCACTACTGCACCAGAACTTGGTGGCTGGCACCTGGGGTTGGGACTGGTGGGACCTATGGTTCCAGGGATTGAACACTCATCCCTATGCTTGCCTAAGCAGGTACTTACTCAGCTGAGCTAACTCATCAGCCCTAGGAAGCTTTTCAAGTGAGGCTCATGACCTGGCTTGTTTCTGCTTGGTATATTAGAAAAAGTTTTTTAAAAAACCTAAATTATTCTTTAATTTTCAGCAATACTTTGAGTATCAACTAAAAAGAGGTTCATACCCTTTAAAATAAAACATTTTAACACATTCTGAATATCCCATTTCTGTCACTATTTGTTGAATATAAAAATAGATTATAGTGGAAACGGAAAGAATGTTAGAATATGAAGATTCAGGTTTAATTTTGGTTCTGCTCTCTGAGTAATTAACAGTAAATCTCTGGGTTGAGAATGATTCAGGTATAAACTGAGAAGACAGGAATATATGATTTTGAATAAAATTTCCAAATTTCAACATTCTGGAATGTAGTGGGATGGATCCTAAGTTGCTCATTTTCTTGATTCTGCCTTTGGTGCAGATATCTCCAAATTATTGATCATTGTTTTCATATTTGAAGACATATTACACTTACCTTAAGGTATTGAAAGTTTGACACTCCTGCTTGTAGAATTACCAATACACTCCAGTGATAACAAGGCTATTTAATTTAAAACAAGCATATGCTTGGGTATGCCTCATGAACCCTAAAAGGAAATGAAAGTTATGGCCCAGTGGATTGAATTCATTAGGCTCTGCCTGAAGGAGAATTTACATATATGCATCTCCTGTGAAAAGATAAGAAAATAACTATGTCTCCCCTTTCCCCCACACTTCTGAAAAGCAGAACACAATACCATTATTTAGTGTTTAAGGAATTCCTACTGGTGGATGGCAGAAGACACTATATAAATAGAAAGGTCACCACAGAAGAAAACTCTGGTGGTCCAACGAGGTATTGCATATTACTCAAGAGGAAGGAAAACACTAAAATCTATTGAATATTCTGCATGCCACTGAGAGACAATTTCCTTTGAAACAAGAGAAGCTTCATGATTGTTTATTGACAGGTTCTTTTTTTAACTTCAAGATCTTTAAAGGGAACTGCAAAAATGTGCATCTGTCCTGTGCAAAAAATTAAAAGGCAAAAATAATGTCTGTGTATACAAATAAATATTACAAGGGGAGCTTTCATAAATATTAAGGAAAATTTTGTCAAGACAAAACAACTCATCTTTCCTCATTTCAATCTGCTGAATAGGGGAGACAAGAAGTGGAAGAGGAAGGCAGATCACTCACGTAATTCCTGTAGTGGTTGATCTGTTCTGTCAACTTGTGAAGTTAAGAGCTTAAAGCTAAGCAGTTCCCTTCCTGAGGGTGTGGAAGTCCCACCTTATGGTGTAGAGGTCCCTCCCTACCATGACTCATCACTTAAAGGATTTAAAATGGAACTGAGAAAAAATGAAGAGTTCAATTCCTTAGAGGAGCTACAGCCTTCCCAGTTAACGTGGAAGAAGGGAGAGAGGCTTCTTAGAAGCCACAACTGCGTCACTTCCCTTTTCTCTTTGCTGTTTTCTGCCACCATCAGCTGTTGCCCTCTACCTTGTGCCAGTCTGCCTTGGCATTAGAGTGGTATGAGCTGCAACTTCCACTAACTCTGAGCTAAATGTATCTTTCTTTCCTTAATTATGAGCTTTGGGTATTTTGTTGCAGCAACAGAAGAAAAGGGAGATGATTCCCATACCATTATTTTTATTTTAAAGAAAAAAATATCAAAATAAAACTGGCTTTCAAAACTGGACGATAGGAGAGTACAAAGAACTAATACATTGTGTAGTCATCCTTAAGGCTGTTACTCAGAGTCCGAGATGTAGGCATGAAATATTTGCCAATCTATATTATCACAAACATTTTCAATGAACTAAGAGAAACTAGCTGTGAGACTATCTTCTCCTTGTTTTCTAAAATCATTTATTTATTTATTTATTTA
>NW_004524632.1:3386471-3395974 GCF_000260255.1 Octodon degus
CAAGCAATAAAGAAAAATGAATATCAGAGACCACAACATACAATTATTATGTCACATCTCATAAATTTGATATATTACATTCTAAAATCATTTATTTATTTATTTATTTATTTATTTATTTATTTATTTATTTGGTACAGAGTCTCAAACACAGCTCAGACCTGTAGTGATCCTGTTGTCTCAGCCTCCCCAGCCCTGAGATTACACGTGTGCACCACCATGCCTGTTTCTGGTGGCTGGTGCAGACATGGTATCAGGGATCAATCCTGGGTCCTCGCACTCTCCAGGCAGGTGCTTAGACCACTGAGCTATCTCCCCAGCCCTGTATGACTCTCTTCTTGACCAAAACATGGGTTAGGATTGTGGAGATTCCAGGAAGAAAAGCGTCCCATCCTGCAGTCCACATCTGAGGAATAAAGGAGATAATCTATGGAAAAGAGAAAGGCAGAAAGAAACGTCAAGTGAAATTCTGTATCTCTTGAAACTTTTCTGTTTTCATACTATTCTGTACTCTATAAAATTAAAAAAGAAGGAAACATGTAAAGATGAGGAGAAATGATATAATTCTGTATTCTTGGGCTAGTGGCCTCAACAATGATTAACCCTGAAAAGACATAAAATATTACTGAATATGTAAGCTATTTACAAGATAATTAAGAGTCTTCCAAAAACAAGTTCTTTTCATTATATGAAATTTATTTTCATTGGAGTAAGGTTAATACTTGTAGAAAAATTAGCAAAATAAAAATAGCATTTTGTAAAGTAAAGGCAGTGTTAGTGCTTTTGATATGTCTCTCATTTTATATTTGATTTCTTTCCAAGCTAATAGTAAGAAAGGTCTGAAAAGTTCAAAACACACTAATAATTTTTCAACTATAGTAAAGAAGCCAACGTGGGTGTTCACAATGACTGACTATTTTATGTTTTATAATTTCTCATTCTTTCTTCACAATCTTCTGAGTGCACCTGGTATTTTTTCTTTAAAGAAATATGCTGGTTAGAAAGTATGCATCTTAATTGTGTTGGTGATAACATATCTCTGTAAAAATTATTGAAATATGGGGGTTAGGGCCAACTAGATAGCTCAGCAGATTAAAGCACCTGCTTAGGAAGACGCAGGGGTGGGGCTTCAATCATCCAGCATGCCCTGCCAGCCCCACCCCCAGGGTGCCCTGAGACAGAGACTGAGACTGGGCTTGGTGGCATGCACCTAGAATCCCAGAGCTTGGGAGGGAATGAAACCCCCGGGGCCCTGTGCCTGCTTGCAGGTGCTTTAATCTGCTGAGCTATATGCCTGGCCCTTTTGAGGACCTGTTTATTTCAGTGATTAATATGTTCTAGATATAAGTCCTTTGTCTGAGGGACAATTGACTAATTTTTTTCCCTTCTGTGGATTGTCTTTTCACTCTTTTAGCGACTTCTTTCATTGTGCAAAAGTTTTTTAACAGGTGAGATCCCATGTGTTGATTTTTTCTAATATTTCCCATATGGTCCAGATTTTGTTCCTTGAGTCTGCCTACACCTCTGTCTTCAAGATTCCCATCTACTTTCTCCTCTAGTAGATTTAACGTATCTGTTTTAATAATTAGATCTTTGATCCATTTTGACTTTTACTGCATGGCGATATATAGGAGGTCTAGTTTTACTCTTTGGCATGTGGAGAACCAGTTTGTCTAGTACCATTTATTAAAGAGGTTATCTTTCTTCCAGGGGACACGTTTGACTCCTTTGTCATAGATAAGGTGGCTGAGTGTGTTTTGAGTTGTATCCAACCTTCTATTCTTCTTCACTGATTCCCATCCTCAGTTTTTTGTTGCTCGGTTTGTTTTTGTTTGTTTGCTGTTGTTTTGCCAGTATCATGTTGATTTTGTCATAGAAACTTTCAAATACAATTTCAGGTCAGAGGTTGTGATGCCCCTATACTTACCTTTGTTGCTGCCCAGGACTTATTGTGCTATTCTAGGTTTCTTCTGATTCCAACTGAATTTTAGGAATGTTTTCTCCAGTTCCGTGAGGTATGCTAAGGGTATTTTGACTGGGATTGCATGATATTTTGAAAGTAGGGCCATTTTCACTACGTTGGTTCTTCCTATGCAGCATCAGGGGATATCTTTCCATTTTTCTGATGTCCTCTTCAATCTCCTTTTTCAGAACACTCTGTCAATTTTTCACTTGCTGCATTAGACTGATTCCTAAGTATTTCACTTTTCAAGAATTTCTTGTGAAGGTTATGGTTTCCTAATTTCTGTCAGTTTTTTCCTCGCGTATTGGAATGCTATTAATTTTTGATTGCTGACTTTGTATCCTGCTACATTGTTCAATTTGCTTATTAAATGCACCAGCCTTTCAGTGGAGTGTTGGCGTTTTCTCTGTAGAGGATCATGTAATATGAAAACAATGATTATTGAAGTTCTTCCTTTTCTATCCTTATTTCTTGCTCTTGTCTAATTGCTCTGGCTAACAGTTCCACAACTATATTGAATTAGGTATCATCATAGTGGAGATCTTTGTCTTGTCTCTGATTTTTAGAGTGAAAGCCTCCCATTTTTGATTATTTAGTATGATATCGGCTCTTGATTTGCATTGAAGGTTTTATTAAATTGAGTTGAAGACCATTTATTTAAATGTCCTGTAGGATTTTTGCCATGAATGGGTATTGGACCTTGTCAAATGCTTTTTAAGCATCTATTAAGATGATCATACTTTTGTCTCTGGTTCTGTTAATATGGTGTATTACACTTGCTGTTTTGTGTATGGAATGAATCCTGTTCAACAGGGTTATATAATCTCCTTGATAATTTGCTGCATCTTGTTTGACAGTATCTTATTTAAGATTTTTGTGTCTGTGTATATTGCGGAGATTGCCCCATAGTTTTCTTCTTGATTAGGGTTTTCACAGGTTTGTGAAACAGAGTAATACTTTCAGGAATGATTTTGAAAGTATTCTAACATTTATTTTAGTTGGTTTTATGGTATTTATTTTAACAATGTGCTAGGAAAACATTTTCATCTAATTACTTTGGTACTATCAATTCATATCTTGTTATATTTCGCCATCACAATCCAAGCCAAAATGAAAACACTTAGAAAAGTGTTTCTGTATATGAAGGATAAAATTTGAGATGTGAAATGATATTTCAAATTTCATTTTAATACAAATTGCAACAGTTCTCTTGTTGTGCTATTTTATCCCCACTTGCAATTTTGATCATTTATTTATTCACATTCTTTCGAAAAGCAGAATGCCATCAACCTTTTATTTCAATGACACTAGAAATGCTATAGTTTTTAAGTAAAGATGAGAAGGCAGTCATATTTTTATCAACTCTGAATTTCGGGATGGCATTCACAATAAGCTTTATAAAGAATCATAAATTGTCATTTATCCTCTTTGTAATTTTTTTTTTAATCCTGGGAAGTATCGACCTGGTGTTTGGGGTCTCACTACTAGATCAGACTTGTAGTGATTCACAAGAATTTCCATCCTCGCAAGAGCTGGGATTGCAGGTGTGCACCACCACGCCCAGTCTCAATTGCAGTTTCAGTGTGCACCAGGGGCAGGGCCAACATGGCAGGCCTGGAGATTGAACCCCTAGTCCCTGCACCTGCTTGCAGGTGCTTTAAGATCTCTATAATTAATGATGTAATTTTTTTAGTTTTCAGACTCAGCTTCTTCTCAGGTTCTAGGAAAAATTGTGTTTAAGCCAGTCGTACAGACTTGCACATATGATAGATTCAAGGTGGAAATTAGAAAGAAGCCTTATTTTTCTATTTTTGATATTGCTGTTGCCAAATATGACTGTGGAATCACCTGTATTTATGTCAGCCTTACAAAAAAATATCCCAGTAACCACTTACATACTTCAGAAACACAAAATAAAGTTCATGTTGGCAGATAACTTTTGAAGCAGATAGAGTCATCAATCCCAAATAAGGAGCTTGTAAAATTCCTTACAAATTTTTGACATATAGTATCTTTTCATGTCATATACTGATACTTCCTATAATATATGTGTTAATATATGATGGAGTTAATCTATTCCTAGACAAACTATGGCCAGATAGTGTGTGCTTTGGGGAAGGAAAAAGATAATTAGGGTGTGAAAGCATTTTTTCTGATTAAGTTATTTTGTGGCATAAAATTGTGTGCTTTGGCCTTTATTTTCCCCTTTGTTTTGCCTCATGGAGAGAGTGCTTCCTACAAATATGGCATGTTCCCTCCCATGACACCAACCCAGAAAAAGTTCCCACAAAAAATGCAGTGCTTATATCCACTGTTTAAAAAGGGGGGGGGGTTCTGCTAATTTTAAGTTGCAAGATAAATGAGCTCATCAGAGATCTTCAAGGCTGGTTTCATTCCTGAACTTCTATTGTATAGGTCTCTTCCAGTGACTCCTACTTTATTAATAGTATTGTTCATTATTTTAAAGAGAAAAAGCAAGAGCACTAACTTACTTTATCTTCTTGTTAGCCCCCATTTTACCAGCTTCCAACAGTGTATATTTGTCTCTCTGTCTGTCTGTCAATCTGTCTTTCTTTCTTTTAAATCTTTTTACTTATTTGTTTGTTTGGTACACAACCTCACTACACAACTCAGACTCATGGTGATCTCTTGTCTCAGCTTCCACAGCTCTGGTATTATGGGTATGTGCCACCATATCCAGCTTTTGTAGCCAGCATTGCATTTCCATGGTTCCAAGGGAGCACAGCATGTGCTACCAGAGATCAAACCCAATATCTGCCTGGGAAGGCACTTAGACCACTAAGCTAATGTCCCAGGCCCATTTAAAAAAATTCTTTATATCATAAACACATCACAAATTTGTTTTATGAAAATAGGTTACAAAGATGAGTATCTATTTTTAACTCAGGGTTAGAAAAATGTGATTATCTTAAAATAAACACAGCGGATTGAGATTGCTGAAAATTTATCTCTAGTATTTTCAGTTTTAGTTTGTCAAATTCAGTCTATTTTTTATTCCCAAGAACATGCCATGGTGCCCAGTACACACAATCATACACACACACACACACACACACACACACATACACAATGATGGTAATACATGTCATAACGTTATGGTACTGTTTCTGGCTCCTTTGTCCTCTTCCACTTATTTTACTCTTTAAACAGCATAAATTGGCCTAAAGATAAGTGTGTCCAAGCCACACCTAGAACTAATAAAATGCAATCTCCAGGAGTGGATCCTTATATTTTAAGCAAATTCTGGGGTGATTCTGATAGCCAGACAATTCTGAGAGCCACCTGCACAGGTAATGCAATCTGAAGTCACTATAAAATTAGATAGATAGATGATAGATAGATAGATAGATAGATAGATAGATAGATAGATAGATAATTATTGTATTTCATCACTCAGGCATGGAAGCTGATCTTGACTGAAAACTCATACTAGTAATGTGTCCCAAACAAACACCACTGAAAAGTAGCAAATGAACAGATATAGATCCATTACAATGACTGGCATCTTTCTGCTACAGGAAACCTGCCCATTTCGCTTTAGGTGTTAGTTTCCTTAGGTTGTTCCTCTTTCTTGCTTAGCTCTTCACTTAATTCTCAGGCTTCTTGAGTTTTCTTTGTCTTTCTTGGCTGCATCTTTTCACTACTGCTCATTCCCACTTCACCATGTTCTCAACCACCAAATACGCCCAACCATGAGGGAGTCTTGGTGTAACATCAGTAACAGGGTAACTGAAACTGGTATGGTTTGCATTACCCCAAGAAGACAAACCAATTTCATTATGCCTGCTAGTATAATGAAGTTTTTAGTGGCCTGAGATTGCCAACTTCACAATGCCTGCTGCTATAATGAAATCAGAGAATATATTGTACAAAATGTTAAGAGGCATTTGTATACATGAACTTTTGCAGAAAGTTTAAGAATATCTTTCTCATTTTCCCAGTTGAGTACAGATTTAGCTATACCTGCCTTCCAATTTCTGGGAAGCCTATGTGTTAGAAACCCTTTCAATGAGCCCCAGTCTTCTGCCAGGTGTTGGGGCACATGGTGAAAAGAAAGAGCAAGAAAAAAAATGCCTGATTAATGGGGACTGGGAATGCCAGTTGTTCACGAGGAACAAAAGGCCACAAGGCAGCCAGAACCTCAATTTGGGCCTGGGGTAGGATAAGGTGTCAGTCTGCCACACCTATACACGTAATAAAACAATAGGATCATCTCAGTAATAAAATATGACGATATAGTTAGGAACATTGGCCTTAATATGGGAGGTATTCCTTAAGGTCCAGGTTCAATGATCTTGTTTTATTCTATTTGTTTTGCAAGATTTGGATTTTTTTTTGTGACAGGAAGTACAGACCTTTTCACAGTGGGTTGGTGAGCATGTAGTGGATACAGGCTTTTCATGAAAAGCTTAACATTGTGTTTTGGCCCCTTACCTGATCTAGCAACAACCAAGAAAATATAATTGAGGCGAACATTCACCCTGTAACTGGGATGAGGCCTTAAACATTGTTCGCAGTTGGCTTCCAATCTCAGGGATTGTGTTTTAGAGTGGAGCTGTACTGATTGTTAAATATTTTGGCAATAAAATCTGAATAAACCTTAAGAATACACAATGATTACACAAATAGACAAGCAAGAATATAGTAAGTCCCTTTGTGAATCCATTAAAATGAAACCTACATGAGATAGCTATTAAGGTCCTAGGGAGCTCAAGATATCCATTACAGAATATTTTTTAGGGTTGTGCATTGAAATTCCATCTGTCTTTTATCTTTTTATCAAAGCCCATTAAGAGTACAGAAGGAGGAATATGGAACTTCCTTTAATGGAACAGAAAGTAGACACAGAGTCTATGATCTTAACAACCAATTTAAATCTTTCTCCTGAAAATTAATGTTAGGGTTGTCTTAGTACATATTTACAAGCTTTCTATAAAGGTTGAATTGAAATACACCAGGGCTAGATCATAGATCCTATTGCCAAGATTAGTGTGTTCTCCCTTGAGTGGACTTTTGAAAAAGAAAGAGTTTCGGAGCTCGTGTCAGTCTTGCCTACAACCGAATGACTTTGACTTCCCTGTGCGTGTTGACTACAGTCCACACAGACAGCGGGAATGGCAGCTCAGTCAATTAATCGTCACCCAGGAAACTATAAAGAGAAGAAAAAGTAAAGATGCTAAGCATGAGTTTGAGGTATTTTTCCCTTGGTAACTTGTACTCAGAGCAAAAAAAACTAGTCAAAAATGTCAGCGGTAATCCATTGTTTATTTTTTTACCTTTTATATTCCTTTTGAAGGATGGAAACAGGCATTTTATACATTATCAAAGTGGCACCACATACTTGCTCACATTACCGATCCGAGAAACAAGATTTCCTGAAAGAAAATCAATCGCGGACATGGGGCGACGCTAAATCTTGCCATCAAGCAACAAATTTTCAGCTAGACATTTTAAATATCATCTTCTACATCACTAATTCACATCATGCTGGGTATAGCAGTCTGACACCTTTATTTTAACACCTACTCTCAGAACAAGAGCTTATTTAAGAAGTAGTGCAAAAATAATAATAACAACTAGTTTACCAAAGTGTTTAGTACTTACAATCTCCTGGAAAGGTGACATAAGGATGTAAGCTCATAGGTTCTCCTACAGACTCTCTAAAATATTTTATTTTATTTTTATTAATATCCACGAATTGTACATGTCAAAGGCATTGAGGAATATTTAAACACACACCTTTGGGAACGACTAATCAAAACCAGCCTTCCTCTATCCATTTTTTTCTCCAAACTCCGTTGTCACTATTCTATATTCAGAGCATTTTTTTTTAGCTTACACACACACACACAAAATAATGTGTGGCTTTTACTTGTCATTCTATATCTTGATAATTTTATTTAAAATAATAGCTTCAAGCTAGGTGTGGTGGTGCATGTCTATAATCCCGGCACTTGTGAGGCAGAGGCAGGAGGATTATTGTCAAATTTGAGACCAGCCTGGGCTACAAAATGAGCTCAAGGCCAACTTGAGCTGCATCTCAAGATCCTGTCTCAAAAAGATAGAATATAAAATAAAATAAATCTACCTCAGTTTCAGAAGGGAGGGAAATAAGTGTGCTAAGATATAGCCCTCTATGTTATCAGCTATCGAAAGAAGATAGATGAGTAGTAAGTGGCTGAAAAGAAAGCAGATAGCCAAACCGGACAGGAAGAAGAGAGAGAAGGGGAAAGAAGTAGAAGAACTAAGGGCGGCTAAACTCAAAATCCTCACAGACTGGTGACACTTAGCATATCTAAATCATAAACTGGGGCAAGGACTGAAAAGTGAACACAATGATATTTTCACAAATACTCCTGTTGTCTTAATTCATTTCTCTCTAGCCGAGTGACTGCTTAATCTCAACTCAAAAAATAATAAAATTTATATCATAGATATTTTTGTGTATTTGAGCCCATAAAAGAGACACCACACTGATAGCAAAGGCATTTCTGAAAGTCAATGTACATAATACTTAAAACTATCACCCTATTACCTTTAGTAAACTTAAAAAATAAGACAGTATTATACTATTAAATCTTTCAAATAATTATATTAATATTATTCTCTGGGTACAGGGTCCTAAATTACATTACTATGGATATTTAATTGTAAGGAGGACTTCCAATTTTAAAAAAATGTTGTGTAATTGTTCTTTAAATAAAACTATTTATCCACATAATAAGTGGTCATATCCCTGTGTCCTTTTGTGAAATTTTCAATCAGGTTTCAGATGTTCTCCTCCAAACGATATATCATTGATCTCAAATTAATGTACTGTCTTTGGTTTCTGTTTTCACTGCTGAGACAAAATACCCACTGCCCAAAATCAAAGGAGGGGCTTATTTCAGGTCACAATTTGTAGAGGTTCCAGCCCATCATTGGCTGGTGCCGAGGCAGGATGGTGTGACAGAGGGCCTCGGCAGAGAAGAGAGCATGCGACCATACAGGGAAGCACAAGGCAGCAATCAGCAAAGAAGAAACAAGTGGCAAACAACTGCAGCCGCCTTTCTGTCCCTCACATTCTATCAGGCTACTTGCCTTTAAGGCTGTTTGAACACACACCCGAGGTGGGGCGCCCCCGATCCCAGCATCACAAATTCTGCATCCAGACACCTCTGAAAAGCCCTACTTATGACCACACAGTCTTTGGAGGTACATCTAGACACAAACCCTAACACATACACCAGAGGAAAACCTCTAATGTGAATGTAGACCAAAACCAATAAAAGAATAGATGACCCTGGAGCAAAGAATGACAACACGGGAAGGAGAATAAAGAAACAGTAAAGATTTATTTCAACCTCATTCTTACACATCTGGCTCACAATCAACTCCAGAAGGCCTTGACCCAGTTCTGGGGACCCTGGTTAGAGGATCAGAACATATAAAAAATTGAAACCCTGTACATACATGTTCTAACTGTCCACTTTGGCCCCATTTCCAACATCATGTTAAATATAAATATAAATATAAATAT
>NW_004524632.1:3396524-3400633 GCF_000260255.1 Octodon degus
TCCCAAATGTGGCACTGGGCCCACCCCCAGGGGAACTGAGGTGGCCACTGAGTTCCTGCATGGCGGCTCACACCTGTAATCCCAGCGCTGGGGAGGTTGAAAACAGAAGGATCACTAGGAGTCTGAGCTGCATAGTGAGATTCTGTACCAAATATGTTAAAGAAAGAAAAAAAGAAATCAGTATCTAAATGAATTGAGTCCCCTTCCCCTTATTATTTTTAGGTGAAAATTGCTAACAAAAACACAAAAATTTTCTATGGTACTTCAAAGAAGGTGATCGTTTGATTTTCATGGTCAAGTTCATAGTTGTTTTGACACGTCAGCTTCCTGTGTGGTACACCTTTCTCTGGTAGTTCAAAATGAGATACACTCCTTTGATTTTCAAACAAAATTGAATTGGGAATTATCTTTAGGAATTCCATGCCTAGCAAAATACAGCTTTTCTTAGCTACACAAGGAACAGAAGGAAGGGTAGCGAGCGCACAAAACTGTATTTCTGCTTTCATCTTGTATGAATACAGTCCTATTATTCACAGCACTTTGTCCTATATACTTTGCACCACAGAAAAAATTGCTAGCATTTTGAAGAAAGCCCAAATGCAATTTCCTCTTCACTCCAAATGCTAGTTTGAGAAACTCATTAAGGGAAACTGCAAGGTCATCTGTCGATGCCCACACATCACTCGAGAGACAAGAAACTGCCATTCCTCGTGCACTCAATAACCACCTTGCGTTCACTAAGAAAGAGAAATTCCTGCTCTCTGGCAGCTAAATATATCGTCAGAATGTGTCTGTGTGAAGCAGAAGTATTTTTCTTTTTCTTTTTTTTATATCTCAAACACAGAACCCAGAATGGATATGGAAAGAAGTGAAGACCGTACTTGATCTGAACGAAAGAAGGAATCTCAGAACTCAGTTTAAATAAGATCGCAACTCCTAAAAGAAAAGAATACATATGGCTAGCAAATCAAAGCCTCCGATTTTAATTACATTCTTTGGGGCTGTACACCTTTGATGCAATCTATTTCCATAAATCACAATACCTCTCTATTTTTGTTCTTGTTTACCTATCTACTGATGTGTGGGTTACACTTAAAAGAATGAATTTGATTGATAGAACTGTAGGTTAGGGAAAGAACAGGGAAACTCAACAAAGAGCCTCTTTGTTGATACTACCAGTGAGTTTAGAAAACTGGAATTTATATTCTCAGGTTTGGTTTCTTCTTTTGGCTGAGATATATTTAAAGTAGACTTTGTTGTACCCACATTTCAGTGTGAAGCTCTGAATATTTTCTTTCTTCTTCTCTCCTAAAGTTGAAAAAAAAAGGCTTTGTACCATCAAGTATAGCATTAAAATTAATTGGATTCCTGCAACTAGAATACAATACTGAGAGTAAAACAAAATTTCCAGATGTTCAGGTGCTCTTTAATAAATATATTATTCTCCTGTTCATTAGGTTTACTTGATCCAAATTTAGCAACCTTCTATATAAGAGAAACTTCTGTATATGAGACACTTCTGGGATTAGGAATCATATTGCGTGTGTACTGCCTTCATGGAGCTTATGATTCAGTTGAAAACAGAAAAACTTAAAAAGCAATTAGCATTTCACACGTTATAGTGTAAAAGCTCAGGATATAAGGAAAGTACCTACTTTAACAGGAGGTCAACAATGCAACAATTTTAAGAGATGCGGGATTTTCAAAACTAAAATTTAACAGCAAAAGTATTTATTGATCATCTGAGAAAACTGAAAGGAGTGATGAATGTTAAGGCTCAATGAGAATAGGTTGAGAAATGCTTTCAAAGTGAGAGAAAAGAAACAAACTTCCAAATGAATACTTTCAGAGGTTTAGGTCTAAATGGAGGAAATAGAAAAGAGATGCTAGGGACTGGGGAGAAGACTCAGTAGAATAAACGCTTCCCTGGCAAGCACAAGGGTCTGAGTTCCATCCACAGTTCTGAAAAAAAAAGAAAAGAAAAAAGAAAGAAAGAGATGCTAGCTGAAGTGGGTTAGGGAGAAAATATTTTAACAGAGTAGAACAGGAAAATGATTGAAAGTTGTCAGATATTACATAAATTAGTATTATACAGGTAATTACTATGCATGGTAAAAATATGAATATAAAAACTAGTTACAGGTAAAATTTGTTTATAATCCTAATACTTCAATGTAAATAGTATCTGAAGTTTCGTTGTTTGTGTATACATGTTTGGGTGTTTTTACCAATATAGGTTGATCCTTTATATATTGTTTTAGAACAAGTTCTAACAGAAAAAAAAATAACGTTACAATTTTCCATGCCAATAAATACACATAGTCTAACACATTATTTTGCATCCTACAGTTGTCACTATTCTACTTGCTCATCTGTTATTAAATAATTGTAATATGTTCAGTTCTTAAGTATAAGCCACTCAGTGGAGCCATATCCTTGTGGTGATTTCTTGACATACTCGCACACACACATACAATTATTGCTTTGCTGTAAATTCCTAGGAGTGTTTCACACTTTGCATTAAATTTTACAGCTGCGCCTCAATGTGCCAATGGGATACACACTGTGGAAAGAAATAGCAACACAGCTAAACTCAAGTCTTTTGTAATCCCTGAAGCAGCTATGCTTGTGGGGAGATAAGAGTCCCAGTGAACATTGACTGGAAAGCTGTATTTGGCAACTAGGGAAGCCACATTCCACTTAATGGAATTGTTATGGAAGAGGACACATGAGCAAACAGCTAATTAATCAAGGAACATTGGCAAGTGGACCCTAGGAGAAGAGACATAAACACAAAAAGTCAGCATGGACACCAGCAAAGCACAGAGCTCCGAGGTCCTTCGTGAAGGTAGGGTGATTTGACTAGGCCGTTGCAATTAAATAAATTTCTGAAATGAAAAACTGATAGGCTGTCTTCCTTACCAGTTACACTGTAGGACTGTTGGCTTAAAAGAAGTTCGGCATTTTAACACATTGCTCAAGGTGACTCCAGAAGAGGACGCAGAAACAGCCCAACAACTGAAGCCCCACAGATTTCTGAACTACCAGCCTCATTTCCAATGTTTGCCTTAGACAATGAATAGGAACTTGTCTCTTTTGACACAAGAGGCCGTGAGTACCAAAAGATGCTGTGAACCAGCTATCAAGGAAATGTTTAAGGATACTGGCGGGGTGTGGTGGTGGCGCCACATCCTGTAGTCCCAGAGCTTCAGAGGCTGAGACGAGAGGAGTGTTGAAAGTGCTAGCCAAAGCCAACCTGGGGCACATGTTGCATTTACTTCTATCTTGAACTACAAAGCAAGAGCCTGTCTCAACCAAACCAACCAGAAAAAGAAATCTTTATAATAAATATGGGTAGGTCATTTAACTAAAAACAATGACAGAGATGCAGCATAGATTTTAACTTTTTTATGGTACCCGTTACTCATTATTTTTCTTTAATGTACTTAGTACAGGGTCTCACTACACAGATTGGACTCATCATGATCCTCCTGTTTTCAGTCTCCCAAGCATTGGGATTACGGGTGTGTGCCACCATGCCCAGTCTCCATTAACGTCTCAGTGTGCCCCAGGGGTGGGACAGGCATGGCACACCAGAGCCCAAACCCCAATCCCTGCATCTGGCTAGGCAGGTGCTTTAATCTGCTGAGCTACCTGGCCTGTCCATCCATTATTTTTAATCGTTATAACCATTTAAAATATGTTTAAAATGAAGATGCCTTCATGTCTTTTTAAATTCATTTCTGAAGCAAATTGAGAATGATGCAGAGGTAGAAAAATGCTATCATATTATATAGCTAGTATTTTAGAAGTCAGCATTTAGAAAACATATTAATACATAAAATGTTTAAATGGGCTGTAAATTTCACAGAGTATAATTACTTGCACATAAATTATCACACAATATGATATCACTTTGCCTTTGTTTGTAATTATTATAAAACATCTAATCTGTAAAAACTGTATGCTTGGGCTGGAGAGATGGCTCAGTGGTCTAAAGCACCTACTTAGAACAAGCTTACCTAAAAGCATCAGGGACCGCGGTTCAATCCCCCAGCACCACATGCCAGCCAGCCCCGCCCCCTGGTGGGCTGAGCTGGCCACACACA
>NW_004524632.1:3400933-3415350 GCF_000260255.1 Octodon degus
GTGGATTGAACCCTGGTCCCTGAGCTTGCCTAAGCAGGCACTTAGTCCATGGAGCTATCTCGCCAGCCTGAGTCAATTTTGTAATTTACTGGCTGTTTTACTCTATATTTACCAAAGGCAAAAAAATATGTATTATGTAGTGCCTTGGGACATTTTAATTTGTGCTTTACAAATGACCTTGAGATGTGCCATAAACTGCTCTACTTTAAGATCCACAGTATGCACTTATTAATAAAGTGACAAATCTCTGCAATAGCTTCCACTTTCCAAATGTGTACAAAATAGTGGCAGGCATTGATTAGCTGTCGTAAATGTATAATAATTACAAATTTCAAAGTTTACATTTTCTTTGTTTTACAGGGCATACAATAGAGTGGTGAAATAATTTAGTGCTGCCTATAAAACCTATACATTGGCAGCTTACGGAGACTGAGAATCACAAACAGCTAACAGGAATGGCTATGCTCTTTCCACGACATGCTTCCGTGTCTGAAAAAATACAGAATATGAAAGTTAACGTGTTATTATGGTTTGTGTCTATATGTCCCCTTAAGCCAGTCATAGGTGGGGAGCTTTCAGAGGTGGCTAAATTTGGAGTGTGTTATTGATTCATGGTGCAATGCTAGGATTAATGGTATCTGGATCAAGGGTGGGTGACTACTAAATCATTCCATTTGCTGGATTGGGAGCACTTTAATCCTAGTAGGCAGGATCTAATATAAGGAGCAGAAAGAGGCTTATCCTCCCATCCCTTGTTTATTTTGGTGTTTGGGTGCCATAAACTGTTCTCCACTGAGATGGCCCTCTGACATGTGCCTTGGAGCAAGCCAACTACAGACTGAAGTATCGACAGACTTTGAGCTAAATAAGGCTTCCCCCTTTAATTTTGGATGTTGGGGCATTTTTGACCAGCAATGAGAGAAGTAACTCAGATAGAATCTGATACCAGGGAAGTAGGGTCATTGCTGTGGCTACACCTAACCATGTAATTTTGTAATTGGCTTACAGGAATGGAAAGAGTTTGGAAAAGATTTCAAATGTTGGCTGAAAGAGTAGAGCTGGAATGCCTTTGGCTATATTTGATGGAGGCTCCTGGTAAGGCTCAGAAGACCAGAATACTGACAAAAATCTTGCCAGTAAAGATCAGACATCAGGTTTCTGCTGGAAAGGACTGAATTGGGTGTTGGACTCCAGATGATGTAGGTTAGAGCTTGGTAGAAAGATTTCCTGAATTTTGCTCATATCAAGAGACTTTGACTGAGACTGAGATTAATGATGATGGTCTAAATAATGTAGAAGAAGAAATTTAAAGGCAGTCTAAAGTTGAGGCAGTGGCATGTCTACTGTTAGGGGTTCTCAGCTATATTTATGTTGTGAATCAAGAGCAAAAAGTCCTGTAAAATAATTCAAGGAAGGAATTTGGCCAGAAAGGAAGCTCCAGTAAAGTTTGGCCTTCAAGAATGAAACAGAGGGAAAATTGGTTGCTGAAAGACTATCAAGAAAAATCCAAATAATTCAGAACACAACAGAAAATATGGCCAGAGGTTATCACAAGCAGCAGAAGGATTTCACCCCTAGCAGCTTCAAAATTGCAAAAGTGAAAGACTTCTTTGAGAAGACAGCCCCAGAACACCATGTTCTAGAAAGGTAGTGACCTAGAGAAGTTGTTCCTTGGGACTTGGTTCATGGGCATTGGATCTCAAAAGCCAAGAAAGAAAAAAGCCTGCTGCTGCTCAAGCTGGAAGCAGACCTGTGACTCATCTACAGGGCCCTGGTTTTAGGTGCATGTAGATACAAAAGTTGTGGGTTCAGAAAATCTTCCACCCAGACTTTACAAGTAGGTCTGGGAGGCCAGGCTGTATGGCCCCAAGAGAGCAGTGTGTGAAGATGTGAGTGGTGCAAAGCTAAAGGGGCATTGGAGACCTCAGACCTTTGGAGAAGCCAGGAATATGGATCATCTTAGAAAGCCTTCAAGGTGGGAGCAGAGCCACCAAAAAGAGAGTGAACGGGAGTCCAGCCACCAGCAGTGCCATAGGGGCACAGCCTCCCAGGCCCTTTGTAGTTCACATCTTCTCACAGATTGCCTCTGATACTGCATATTATAGGACTTTATATTTGTTCTGCTAGGTTTTGGATTTTGTTTCATCCCATTCCTTTATATCCCTCTATTTTTAATTTTTGAAATGGTACTGTTTATCTTGTGTCATTATATTTTGGATGTGTTTAGCTTTCTTTTATTTTGTGCAGGAGCTAACAGCTAAGAGTTTATTTTCAGTCTCAGCTATTTGCGATTTGGATTTTTAAACAATTCTGAAACTGTTAGGAATTGGTAACTCTTAGAGATGGGTTAAATGCCTTTTGCATAAAGGAATATATGTGAATGTTTGGAAGACCAGGGCCAGAAGTTATAGTTTGAGTCTAGATCCACTACACAGCCTGATACAGTCATAGATGAATGGCTCAATCTATAGCATATGATTGAGTTAGGTGCTTTCCTAAGTTCAAAGGTGCTACAATTTGGGTAGGTGATGACTAAATCAGTACACTGATTGGATTGGTACCATCCTAAGCCACAAGTACACCGGATACAATATAATTTACAGAAAAAATCTAGTATTTTTCTGTCGTTTTTATTACCTTGCATGTGCCATGAATCATTCTCCTCTGTGACATACCTCTGCCATGTGCCATTCTGCCTTGAAGTCAGCCAGCTATGAACTGAAACCACTACATGCTGTGAGTTAAATAAACCTTTTCCCATTTAACGTTGTGCATCAGATATGTTATCTCAGCAACAAGAAAAGTAACTAAGTCACATATACACACATATAATGAATGACTCAAGATTTCAATACAGGACTTTGACTTAGGACTTCTTATATAATTTTAAAAGTCTTTTTTTTTCCCCTAAGAATTAAGAATTATCTCAATATGCAGCAAGGTGTCCTCCCTGTGTACCCAGGACACATGGTGATTGCAACATTGTTGGCTGTTCTCATTCTCCTTTGCAGTTAGTTTCTATGTAAGGATTTCTATTGCTGCACACAAGTGTGGAGCCCTGTTGAGATCTGAGGTGGTGTCTGGCTCATTAACATATTAGACTACTGAATTACAAAAAGTTGGAATGGAGCACACCTTCAAAGTCTATAACTGGACTAGGGCCACAATGCTGGCTATCTTTGTAGCCTTTCTTTTCCTAAATTTTTGGTCCACAAACTTAAGTTGTTAACCCTCCAGCAGAGAAGCTTAATGATATTATTACCCTAAAACATAGGCTGGTGAGCTTAACATTAGTATCTGTCTGAATATCAAGTCCCTTAGATATAACATGGAACAGGCATTTTCCATCAATCATTGATATGCTAAACTTTAAATCCCTACAGAATGTGAAAATAATAAAACAAAACAAAAAATAGTAAAAAAAATAGAAACAAACTATTACAAATTTTTACACAGAAATTTGGAAATCTAACCATATACAACACTGTAGCAGGACAGTCTTATAATATTTGAATGGCAATGGAATAACCATCTCTGACACAAGTAAACAAAAAAGGGGAATATAAATGAAGGACCATTTTGCAGTGAAAAAAATATATGTATATCTGTATATACAAAATAGCATAGATATACAGCTACTTTCTCTTAGTTCAATGAGAAGAAAGTTTTGAACTAATAGTGTGTAGACAAGATATCATTTCTGCATCTTGTACTATGAATGACTACTACGAAGACAACAATATGCAATGTGTTAATGATTGTAACTGGCCTACTAACATGTTTTAAAACTGTCTCATTGCTATTTCTTTTTCAATAAAATTAATATATAAAAAACAAAGTCAACAACTGAAAAAATTTAATTAACCCTGAGAGCCAATTCAGCAGATACTCTCCTGTCTTTACCTATATTAACACTGAAACAGAAATCCATATTTTTCACAAGTAACATTACAAATCCACTCCCTTCCAAAGTATACCTTCTGGTCTTTGGTTTACTAATGATTCCACTTGGAGGTAGATATAAGCAGACTAGAACTAAAAGCAACCTCAATTTTAAACTCCATTACCTGTTATGGTTTTCTCCACGTTGAGTCTCTAGTGATCATTCTAACATGGCTCTGTTACTGGTCCCTCCGTCACCTCATTTGTTCTAGTGCCTAGAAACACCTACTACAAAGACTACAATATGCAATGTATTAATTATTGTAAGTGTATTTTACTAACCTGTTTTGAAACTATATCATAGCTACTTCTTTCTCAATAAAATTAATAAAATATAAAAAGGTGAAAAATACATCATTAGGAATAAAACATCACACACACATTTATATATGTACACACATATATGTACATATGAAAATATAAACATGAGTAAGGAAATATGGAAATACAGGATAGAATTAAAAAGTGATTTTTTTACAGCAGAGTACTTATTTAACTTACTAAATGGGAGGGGAAAGATTTCACTTTAAATATCTACTTAGGCTGTTTCTTCAATTTTACCTCAAACCGTTAAGTGTGACATTTTTGCATGTAAATTTTAACATATAGGTATTAAAATATTGTTACAAATGTCTTTTTCTTTACATCACAACATTTTTCCTAAAAATGATTTTACTTTGAATAAAAAATCAATTCATTGTTCTGTATATCGATAAAGAATTGGATTAATATTGTATATTCTATAGGAATAAACAACCAACATTTCATATCAAGTAGTTTAGACATACACTCTTTGGACAATTTAACCTACAGTACTTATATAAATATAAAGGGACTGTAGTGCATTCTTAAATCCCATAGTAGCTCTTAAATGAATAAAAAATGTTAATAGTGAGAAGATATTTTTATTTTAAAAAGTATTATCTGATCCTCTCACCCTGCATAATAGTGAAATGTGCTAAATTTTCAACTCAAAGGACATACAACACATTATTAAAAAGTATATCAACCATTAATATCTGCCCATAAGCCTTTATATGTCAGTCATTATAAGTTCCCTTAGACTTTTATATAAATTTTAAGGTAAACTATGCAGCACATGCAGTGTCTTCTGTTATCATGTACCACTGAAGAAAAAGGCCTGTGGCATCTGCAATCATACACCCAAGTCATTTTAGGCTCAATGATTTTATTATCATTACCATCATTTTTTTCCAGTGGTTTATCTTCAACTACCAAAGCACATATGGAATCCGAAGGGTGAAACACTTCTCCATTATTTTGCCTTCTATTTTTTAAGCAATTTTCTCCTTTAAAGCCATGAGAAATATGACAAGACAGCAATTCTGGGGTATATATTTACAGATTTATCTATTTTATCTAATGACCACAAATGGGCCTTTATTTTATATGCTTGAGGGCTGCAATTTTATAATAATAACTAGAGTCAATTTTCTACAGTAGGGTGTTTTATATAGCCAAAGATCAATTTAATTCAATAAAGATTTTAGTGATATTTCTTGCCATGTATTTTCTTATACACAGAGCACACAGAGGAAAATGAGATGCAGTTTCTACCTTCAAGAATCTTACAGTTTAAGGACAGGAACAAGTGTAGCCAGCATCACAGAAGGGCTATGCTCATACTCCGAAGAGGACACAGAATAAGAGGCACAACAAAACCGTGTTTAGACTTTGTTATTTTTGTGAACATTAAAAGGTGATCAGGGATTGATCTGCTAAATCCAGAGAAGATTTTCTAAGCAAAACATAGTTAAGGGTAAAAACAAGAATTTGTTAACTTTTGCAATACATTTAGAGAAATGAAATAAGTTAAGAGTGGCTGAGTATTGTAGCAACAAGTAGAGGAAATAGTCAAGGCTCAGGCCACATTTAATTCATGAAGTTTTTTCCCAAATTGCTGTCAATGCAGCTGAGGAGATAGCTCAGTGGCCTAAGCACCTGCGCAGCAAGCGCGAGTACCCTGGTTCAACCCTTGGTACCATATGCCGTGCTGGCCCCGAAAGTGGGTGTGGTGGTCCACACCTGTGAATTCCAGCACTTGGGAGGCGGAGACAGGAGGATCACTGTGAGTCTGAGCCACATAGCAAGACCCCATATCAAATTAATTAATTAATTAAATTTTAATGAATTAAATAAAGTCATGAGTAGATCCTCAGATTGACAATAGCATGTAGTCCCAAAATGGCTCAGAAAGTATGGAATATCTGCCTTTTGTCATTCCTGAACCTGGTTCAGTCATGTATTGGTATAAATGCAGATAAATGATGATGAATTGAAACTGGCCATTGGGTATATTCTGATGGTTTGGCTTTCTTTGCCCCCGACAACATCAGCTGTAATTTTTTATCCCTCATAATTATGGAAATCAAAATCACACTGGATAAATACACATATAATGCAACTCTATTTTGATACAGAATATAAAGAAAGTAAATTGCTGAAAGTTATAAAATATAAGATACCTTTTATGAAATCAGTAATTTAAAAACGAAATTATTACTGTGGACTTTTAAAAGATGGAACCAAAGGAAACACCATGGTTAGAAATCTGCTAAAATTGTTGAGTCAAAATCAAACAAGAGATATGAGCAAATCCGGGTAGCATTGGTAGGAATGTAGACGAGGACATCCAGCTGCATTAAAATAGTGCAATGAAGAATTCTGACTTTCTGATTAGACTTGAGCATTTAATTAAAGGTCCAGATCTGTGGTGGTATTTCAGCTTCTCATCCACTTAGTGACTAAAAATGTAAATATTACCTGATATGCAAATCATGTTCACCACAATAGCCTTGGTCTCCTTAAGCCCAAATCCCAAGGAAACACGCGTGGTATAATATTTTATTGGAGAGGTCGATTGCAGGAAGAAAGAGAACACTCACCTTTTGTTGACTATAAATTTTCAGGTAAATGCAACCATAGCACAATCTTCTAGTCAAGAAGGTTTCCAGAAAAGTTGTATCATATCATTGAGATCAACGGTCTTGATGAGTAGAGGAGTGAGACCAAGCAATTTGTTTTTGTGCTGTTTTCTTCCTTTGTTTTTCATCCTTCAAAGGGTGAGAAAAGGGAACCACAAACAGGATATAGCTAAAGCAATGTTGGAGAATTTTGCTTTGTTTGCAGTGGTAGTGATGGAGCCCAGATATTTTCCACTGAGCCATGTCTTTAACCCAATGTGACCTTTGTTCTGAGATATTTTGAGGCAAGTTCTTGGTAATTTGACAATGTGTGCAGTTTGGACTTGAACTATTATTATTTTTTTTTTTTGCCTCAGTCTCCTAAAGGGCTGGAATTATGAGTAGGCACCAGAGTGCTCAACTGTTGGGGAAAAAATTTATAGCTGTCATTGCTATATTAGAAATGCAAGGCGTGGGGGAGATGGCTCAGTAGAATAAGTGCTTGCCTGGCAAGTGCAAGGGCCTGAGTTCAATCCCAGCTTCCACCAAAAAAAAAAAAAAAGAAAAAGAAAAAAGAAAAGAAAAGAAAAGAGAAAAGAAATGCAAGCAATCTTCAAAAAATAACTCATGCTTTATCTTAATAACTGTAAAAATTAAATATAAATAAGAAATTATTGGTAATATGATTCATAAAGCAAAAATAAATGAAAAGGAGTAGAAAATAGTAAAAATCAACAAAAATACTGAAGTTGGCTTCTTATTATTTTATTATTATTATCTAAAGAGAATAAAAGGACAGTCAAAAAAAGAGAAAAACACAGAACTTCATCAAATTAATCAATAGGAATTTGACAATAACTGTATTGCATAACATTGTCATCAAATTCTTTGTTCAGATTGCCAGATGGAAATATACAAAATTGGCAAAACAAAAAGATATAAGAAATCAAAAAAGGACAAGAAAACAACATTTAAGCATCAACTGCTCCTCTCTGCAGGGCTCCAGAAGTCAGCAGTACAATTATAAATGCCAGCCTGCGTATGTACGTACAAAAGTTCCACAGAACTAAGAAAACTGGCACAAATTGATGAAGAGCAAGAGAGGGGGAGAGAGACAGAGACAGAGACAGAGATGGAGATCGAGAGATGGATCAAATTACTAATGTCAAAAAGGAAAGCAAGAGGGCTGGCCAAAGAACACAGAGGATTAAAGCACCTGCAAGCAGGCGCAGGGGCCAGGGGTCCAATCCCTGGGCTAGCATTCCTGGCCCTGCCCCCAGGGTGCATTGAGGCAGCAATTAAGACTGGGCATGGTGTGTGTGTGCCTATAATCCCAGCTCTTGGGAGGCTGTAAACAGGTGGATCCCTACAAGTCTGATCTAGTAGTGAGACCCTGAACACTCTGTAGACCCTTCCCTAAAACACAAGAAAAAGAAAGAAAGGATACAGTACAGAAATAAAATGTAAGGGCCAGGGAGATGGCTCAGTGGAATAAGCGCTTCCCTGGCAAGCACAAGGGTCTGAGTTCAATCCCCGGTTCCGCAAAAAAAAAAAAAAGAAAAAAGAAAGAAAGAAATAAAATGTAATAATATTGAGAAAATGATATGAACTACTGTATTCCAACAAATTAGACAATTTACTCAAAATGATTTCTAAAGAGACACAAATAATCAGTACTGATTTAAGAAAAAACAGAAAAACTAACTCACTTAAAATGTTTAAAGGTTTGAAATAGTAAATAAAATACTTCCTCCAAAGACAAAACTTATCTCCATGTGACTCTCCTTAGGCACTCTCTACATCACTAGTCACTTTCCTCTGTGGCCCCATAATCTCCTTGATTAGAAAATTTGGGACACAACTGAGTTACAGGATATTACAGTACAGGTTCTCCTATGTCCTGAGTCTTCACTGACCTTGAAAGGCTAGGGCCAAAATATTGGCTGTCCTTGCAGCCCTTCTTTTTCTCTAATTTTTGGTCTGCAAACTTAAGTTGTTAACTCTCCAGAAAAGAAGCTTGATGATAGTATTACCCTATAACATAGGCAGTTGAGCTGAACCTCACTATCCACTTGAATATCAAACATCTTAGACATAACATGGAACAGGTATGCTCCATCAAGCATTGATATGTTAAACTTAAAATCCCTACAAAATGTAAAAAAAAAAAAAATAAAAATAAAAAAAATTTAATAGGAAAGAACAATTAAATATTTTTACACAGAAATTTAGAAATCTAATCATATACAGCATTGTAGCATTCTCTCAGGCTTTCACAGAGAGCAAATTGGTCAAACAATGGCCATGACTCATCCACATGGCTGACACTGACAAAGGATCTACAAAGTACGGTACAGGGTTTCAGGATAAATCCTGAGGGGATTTGACTGACCTTGGCAGATACAAAAGTTACACCCCTTTTCTTATCATGTAGGTCTTGCTTTATCTTGATCTTAACCATCCAGTGGAAAAGTATAAAAATGAAGTATAAAAAGTAAAGCCATATTAATATGCTGAGCTGTAGAAGGCTCAAGTCAACAACTTCTGACATTGCCAGTCCTATGGATAACCCACTACTATTATGGACTACTGGACTATATTGGATTATTTTGCTGAATTCATGCACCTACAATATTTAAATGGAAAACCCATCTCTGACAAAACTAAACAACAAAAGAAGATATAAATGAAGGACCATTTTGTATCTGTATAGATAAAATAGTTAAGACAAATATACAACGACATTGTCTTAATTCAATGAGAAGAAAGAATTGTACTGAAAGTATTTGAACAGGATATCATGTCTGCATTTGTACTATGAATAACCACTATGAAGACAACAATGTGCAATGTATTAATTATTGAAACAGTTCTACTAATCGGTTTTGAAACTGTCTCACTATTTGTTTCTCAATAAAATTATTTAAAAAAAAAAACAAAGACAAAACTTGGCTTCAATAGTTTGATCAGTGAATTATACCAAATATTCAAAGAAGAATTGAATCTAATCTTCCACAAGATTTTCCAGAAGATAATAGAGGAAAAACTTCCAGAACCATTCTATTAGGCATATTGCCTTATGCAAAAGAAAACATAAGACCAAAAGTCATAAAATTTTAGCAGAGAGAAAAAATAAAAGATAATGGTAGGAAATAGGGACATGGATCTTGCAACAGGGAAGAGGAACCATAGATGCAAGGAGGTGGGATTGAGGGAAGAGGAAGAGAGTGAGGGAACTGAGATCTGTTTAATACTATATATGAGATAATTTCATATGAGGAATATAATTACATAATGCAAACATGAACTAACAAAAAAATCTGAAAGAAAAGCCCTCAATAATGTTGTAGGAAACTTAATCTAACAACTTTTTTTTTAAAGATCTTAAATAATGAAATAGTGGTATAAGGACAAGAATTCAAACTATAAGGGCTGGTGAGATAGCTCAGGGCATGCTTAGGCAAATGCAGGGACAGGGGGTTGATCCCAGGTATCACATGCAGGGGCACCGGCCATGCCCCCAGGTATAGCACACCTATAATCCCAGGGCTGTGGGAAGCTGAAAACAGCAGGATCACTATGAGTCTGAGATACACAGAGACCCTATACCAATTATATTTTTTAAAAAAGAATTCAAACTATATTTAACATTGGAAAATCTATTAATATAATGTAATTTTTATAACATGAGGAAAACTGAATCATATGATCATCTAATTTAATCAGGAAATGTGACACAATTTAATATTCACAATTTGACACCTCCCAGCAAAGTAATATTAGGTGTTAGCTTGCTCAGGTAGATAAAGTTCAAAGACTGCTAACAACCTCTTGAATAACATAAAGCCAAAGGAGTAAACACATTGCTGTTAAGATTAGAAAAAAGATAAAGAAGAATGTTCCTACCACTTTTGACAATAGAATGATGATTTCATAGAGGGCAATTAGACAAGAATACAAAGCAGGAAGCATAGTAGAAAGAAAGAATAGGAAATTGTAAAATTCTTCAAATATTAGATTTTTATGGGGCTGGCGAGATAGCTCAGAGGTCTAAAGTACCTGTGTAGGTAAGCTTAGGGAGGTGTAGGGCCCGCGGTTCAATTCCTAGCACCATGTGATGCACCAGTCCCACCCCCAGGGAGGGTCGGGCTGGCCACAAACATAAATAAATAATTTATAAAAGTAGCAGCCAGAGAGGAACCTAACATGTTTTTAAAAATTAGATTTTTACATATGAAAACCAATACAAAAATAGAGTATATTACGTTAGTAATGACAACCTGAATTCAGTGAACAATTTATTTTCACTACAAGAAAAAAATTCTTAGCAATAAATTTAACTAACAGAGTGTAAGTTTAAAAAAAAAGACGAGGAAATGACACTAAAAGAACTATAATATCCTATGGCACTGATTGTGACATAACACTATTAAGACAGCAATATTTCTCAAAGCCACCTTCAAATTCAACATAGCCTTTGGCAAGGTCTAAATGTTTTTAAAGAAATTTGCAAGCTGGTACAGAAATTTATATGAAAATTAAGAGACTTAAATTAGTCGCATGAATTTGATGAAGAAAAGCAAAGTTGAAGGGCTCATTCAATGTGATTTCAAGACTTGCTACAGGAATGCTGCAAGAATATAAAGGTACGATACTAACAAAAATATAGACATGCAAACATAGGAAACAAAGTCGAAGGACAAACAAACAAGAGTCCAGAAATAAATCTTTACATTTATGGTTGATGGAGTTTGATGAAGAATAGCTAAAAATATGTCTATTATAAGAAAGTAGAGGGATTATAGTTTCATTATCATGTATTTCACAAAAAATACTTAACTGTTGTCACCAGAAGTACAAGAAAGAACAAATTTGTCCGTAGTTTGAGTTTCAACAAAACAGTAGTTTGGTCACAAACAATGCCATCAAGAAAAATAAAACGACCATTCATAAAATAAGAGAAAATAGTTGAAATCATAAAGGAATATGTAAACCAATTTTATAACTCAAAAATAAAAAGGAGTATTCCAACTTTAATTTTTAAAATTAATTATTTACTTATTTATTTGCTACAGGATCTCACTACCAGCTTGGACTCCTAGTGATCCTCCTTGCTCAGCCTACCCAGAGCTGGGATTACAGGTGTGCACCACCACACCTAGTTTCAGTGGCCAGCTCTGAGCATCCTGGTTCCAGGGCCAGCACACAATACAGTACTGGGGATCAAATCCAGGTTTTTGCCCTTGCCAAGGAGGCATTTAGCCTCCTAGCTATCTTCTCAGCTGCTGAGTTATATTTGCCCCTTGTAAATCTTTCTAGAAAAGATAGCTATTCATATTATTTTCTTATTTAAAAAGTTGAAGGGGTTTGGGAGATAGCTAGGCAGTCTGAGCACATGCCAGGCAAGGGAGTGGGGAAATAAGTTTTATTTATGTATGTATGCAGGATGGTTTCGACCATTGTAATGTACAGTTTTACTGGTCTATGGAACGAAGCAGTTAATGCTTTGATTTAATTTGTCTCCTTTTTTCATTTTTATCTTCTTACTTTTTTATGAATTTGTTTCTTTTCTTGTTTCTTCCAATTTTACATGCATATATCTAGTAATACGAAAAACTGGTTGAAAGACAATACTGTGTGTTTTAAAAAATACTGTGAAATTCATATTACTTTGTTAAATGCAAATCTGTATCACTTGCAATTTTTTGTTTTAATTCTAACTTGTACTCTCTTTAAAATTTTTAAAATAAATTTAATAAAACATCTCCTGATCTCCAGTACCACAAAAAAATATTACAAACAGCTATTTAGAAAATAAGGAGATGTTTCATATGATTAGTCTTTAGGGATATATAAGTCAGCGTCACTGTAAATTTCCAATTTCAAAATCTCCCTCCTTTTGGGGGTGGCATACCGGAGATTGAACTCAGGACCCTGTGCTTGCCAGGCAAGCACTTATTCCACTGAGCTATCTCCCCAGCCCTCAAAATCTCTTTGACAACTTTAAAAATATGCTCACAAATTTCACTCTTGTTTGCATATCAAAGATAAAAGCAAGCATCTAGTCACATAGAAAAGCTTCCAGGTAGAGCAGCAATCGTTTCTAAAAGTGAAACATAGAAAGTGACCTAAATATCTATGGAATAATGAATGAACAATATGTCTCTCCATAAAATGCAAAATTATTTGACAATAATAAGAAATGAAGTGCTAATATATGCCACAAGAGGATAAATCTTAAAAAACATGGTGCGGAACCAAAGAAAATGAACATAACAGACTATTTTGTGTTATTTAATTTATATAAAATTCTAGAATAGGAAAAGTATGTAGACATACTAGACTGTTGAGTTGCCTAAGAGGTAAAGAGGTAAGAGAAAATAGTATCTACCATATGTTTGGGGTTTCTTTCAGAGGTGACAGAAACATTCTACTATTAGAACTTACCAATTCTCCCCAAAATTCTGTAAATATACTAAAAGATACTGAATTTTAAATGAGTGATTTTTATGACATTTGAATAAAACTGTTAAAAAAAAACAAGTTAGTAAGTTATAAGGATATGTCCAGACAATACGATTTCATCGAATCAAAATGTATTGAAGGAGTCTATCATTAATTAAACAAGATTAACCATGAGTTGATTGGTCAAGTTAGCTCAACTTAATTGTTCAATTGAATTATTCAAATTAGTTGAGACATCTGGAAACTAATGATACTTTTTTTTTTCTAGTGGTATCTATCAGCAAAGTGTTCAAGGAAAGTAATTTTAAAACTACCTCCCTAGTCATTTGCACAAAGATTATGTCAAAGCACTTAGAAAAATTGATTATGCTAAGAACATAATGATTGTATCCTATGAAATACTCTTCTGATTTTGTCATATTTACAATTTGCAGATTAAGTACATTTGATATATTAAATAAAACCTGCAGAGAAGTAAAATAAGCAAATGTGCCTTCCTAATGGCAGAGTGATTATTGGGCTATCTTTTAGGTAATTGGTCATTTTAATATCAGAATGGAGCATCAAGCTACAAAAATCTCATTTTGTTCGTGTTGGTGAAGGTGTACATTTATTAAAGGAAAGGATAATCAGAGGGGTAGAGGGAAAGACCAAATCTACAAAGCAAGTTTGGGATGAGAAATGGAGGAAAACAGTAAAACCATACTAAGCACAGGTGGGGCAATCATCAAGAAGCATGACAGAGTAATCACTGATTTATTTTTGTCTGTATTTTTTCACATATAGGAAATAAAAGTATTCTATGGACACTTTCTGAAATTTAAAGGCTAATAAAATCTGTATTCCTTCTCTTAAAGGATGCCTGTAATTATCTGAGAGGAAATTTAGCCTTTCCTTAGCCTGATTTTCTTATTATATAAGAGAGTAAAGCAGAAAATCTTTGCTTCTTTTGTGACTTTGGATTTTCCAACCATATTTTCCTTCAAGGATAGAAATCCAAGCCAGGGAAAACATTATAGGAATGGTTGTCTCAGAACTCCTTTTGTGTGTGTGTGTGTGTGTGTGTGTGTGTGTGTGTGTGTGTGT
>NW_004524632.1:3416892-3417684 GCF_000260255.1 Octodon degus
CAAGTATTGATATGTTGAACTTTAAGTCCCTGTAGAATATGATAAATAAACACTTAAAAACCAGAATATATTTAAAATAGGCATAAAGAATTATATACTTCTTATGTTTACACATAAGTCCAAAAATTTAACCATATACAAAATTGAAGCAGGAAAGTCCCACAATATTCCTTCTCCTGTCTTTTGCTTTCATTCACTACACCCTTCTTTTTCAACAACCATCTACCCATGAAACTACTATTAGAGATTACAATCTGCAGTGCAGTTGCTTAGTTCACAGGTGTCAGTATATATAGTTAATCAGTTTCAGAATCTTTCCAATTAACTTCTAGATTCAAAAATCTTCTGGATATTCTCAGGATCATTGCCTTGCCCATCTTCTACATATAACTGTATGGCTTGACATATTCATGTTTCCTACCTCTTCTCCTTTCCCTCTCTTGATTTGTTTGTCCTCGAGATCTTGCTTTCCTTTCCCTTGTATTACACCTTTCAACTTGTATTTCTTCTTTTGAGTTCTTATACTAGGGAAACTATATCGTATTTACACATGAGTGTCTGGTTTATTTTACTTATGAGTATAAGTTCAAGTAGCATCCACTTCAATATAAAGGCTTCAAGTTTATCATTCTTAATAGTTGAATAATACTCCATTATGTAAAAATACCACATCTTTTTCAACCATTCCTCAGGCGATGGGCACCGTGGTTGTTTCCAAGATTTGGCTATCACAAATTGTGCTACTATAAACATAGGTACACATATATCCCTATAATATGATATTTTCAGATC
>NW_004524632.1:3421740-3424903 GCF_000260255.1 Octodon degus
TGTGGAGTGGTCTGGGGCATCCCATGGGGATGGAAGAGGTTCTTACCCACGCTGCGCCTGATCTGGGGCCAATAGGTCCTGCCGGCGCAGGGTAGCTGGAAGCTGTCCCACACACTCACCAGGCCTGGGATAGGACTGGGTCTAGGTTCAGTTTTAGATGGTACAATTACAGTTTCAGATAAGTTTTGTTTTCTTAGAAGTTTTTGTAGTGATATAAGACAGAAGCCTCGTGTACCAATGGAGCAAAAAATAAAAAAACAGAGCCAAAGGATATCTGTTGTCTCTTGTAAATTCAGGAAAGCTGGGATACAAGGTCATAGATAACCAGATTTTCTGGAGGTACCCTGTCTGTTCTTTGATCCTTCACCTGGGATTTTACCAACTTGGCTATGTTGTGTGAACTTAAGAGTTTCATGAAGGTGGGAAGACAATAGAGATAATAATTTGTTTACACCGAATTAGCTATGTACATTCCTTAGCCTGTTTTTAGTCCTCAATAAATGTGGGTTTTGGTGGCTCCAGATTTACTGAGAGTGGAACTAATCTCCTGAGTTCTCTGTGCTGTATTAATGGAGCCTTCAGGTATCTTTTGGCTCTGATTTCATACAAGTTTTTGCTTAATATATGAAAAGATGAATTTTGATAGGGTATTCTTTCTTTTTAAATCTTTATCTATTTATTTGGCACAGGGTCTCACTATACAGCACTGACTTGTAGTGATCCTCCTGTCTGCCTCCCCAGTACTGGTATGACAGGCATGCACTACCACACCTAGTTTTAGTAGCTGGCACAGTGTACCTGGGGTTCAGAGGCTGGCATGCAGCACTGGGGAGAGAACCCAGGTCCTTGAGCTTGCCAGGCAGGCGCTTAGACTGCCAAGCTCTCTCCCCAGCCTGAAATTGGGGGTATTTTACCAATAAAAGAGTCAGAGGAGATTGTGAAATATAGTATAAATTCCATAAGCTCAAATCTTTCTGCTCTTATTCGAAGTATTCATCATAAATGAAAATTAATGAAACAGCTAAAAGAAATCTTAGATGCTACTAAAAATTAAGTTCCTAAGCTTTTAAAATAGTACAGTTTCATTCCGTCGATTATCCTACATGAATTAAGCATTTGTGAGTTAATTTTAATGTTTGCCTTAGGAAACTATTGTGAAATGTTTCAAGTGTCTTTTAATCATTATTGGAAAATCACAATGATCAAAAGCCCCTTGGAAGCTGATAAGCACAGAGGACCAGGGAGCGTACACAGTGAAATGCGTCAGAATGACTGGTCACCTCTCTACTAGCATGAATGACATATCTTCAAGCAGGGTAAACTTTACATCCTCCCCGCACGTTTGAGAACATTCGCCACACACACATCGCCACTGAACTCCGTCAACCTTACCCATGCTTGTTTCAAAATAGAAAGCAGGAAATTCTTCGCAGGCATCAGGAACCGTGCCAAGCAGGATAAAAAATTTAATTCCTTTAAGAGAGTTTTCAGTTTAGCAAACGAAAGAGAAAAAGGAAAAGGCTGTGATTGCCGTAATGACGGGAAAGAAATATAACTAGCTTGACTTGCTGAGTAGCTCTTTGCCTATTTTTCTCCATTTCAGAAATGATTTGGAACATGGAAAAATACATATGATTAAGAGCCCCCAAAATAAATATTTCCAGAAGTAAAAATGGGGTAAATACTATATATCACAAGGCTGAAAATTGTAGTAATAAGGAATGCATGCTGAGAGATTTACAAATGTATCTAAAATATACTGCAAATTGATCTCAGAGTGCTCCAGCATACAAGTATTAAAAGAAAAAGTAAGACATTATAAGATTTAAGTTTTTGTAATATGTATTAGTCAAATACAACTGGATAATTATAATTATTTCAATGAAAATTTGTAATTATAATTCATGAAATTATCACCACCAAAATTTTATCATCACAAAATGAACTAATGAATGTTTTCTTCTTGCCTTTGATGGGTCACTCTGCTCCTATGTTCTCATACATGTTAAAAGAAGGAAAGATTAAGATGACATTATTCTTGAACTCATATGTTCCTTAAAAAAGCACAACTCCAGTCTCAGTAAAAAGTTACCATCTATTCATGTAAATTTCCTCAAGGAAGGTAAGAATCTATGGCATACTAAATCTATTTCTAGTTTTATAGGCTTCAAGAGAATGCAAAATAGTATCACTTCACAAAGGGCAGCATTTCATGTCAAGCAGCTTGCCAAATCTAGTAATACTCAGCAGGTAACAGAAGAAACACATGGAAAAAAATAAATCATATATAAAAATATTACCGGGGGACATTACAGCTCTCAGAGAAAATTCTTGAATTCCCTTTGTTTAGATTATATCACCATACATGTAAGAAAAGGCATCAAAATTCTGGATCCTGTTTGTGGAAAGTGAAGTTTCATCCATAGTTTTCCTTTGTGGTTCCCTCCCACCCAGCCACACAAGGTCTTCTAGGCTTGACAAGTGGGGACAGCAGACTGCAAAGAACACACACTGTCAGGCAGAACACCTGAGCTCTAGCTTTCACTGCATCTCCAGGTGACCTTTCCCATTGGTCTCTTCCATCTCATTTCTACATCTCTAAAGAGAGATACCAGTGAGGCCTAAGTTCACACTACAGATCTCCCTTAATGAGTTAAGGCAACACACTTAGCCTTTCCTACTCTTTATTGGAAAAGGGATCCAAAACACAATGTCTTAGAAAAGTATGGGGAGGGGCCAGGGAGATGGCTCAGTAGAATAAGCACTTGCCTGGCAAATGCAAGGGTCTGAGTTCAATCCTCAGTTCCACCAAAAAAAAAAAAAAAGTTTGGGGAGAATCAAATGAGCTTTCATATGTAGAAAACCTACCAGAGAATACAGTAGGTCACCCCCAAAGCATCATTTCATTTTCCTTTATTTCCCTTACTCTTTGTATTTTTCTTCCTTTTTGCAGTCCTTGAGCTCCAAAATATTTGTTCATAGTAAGGCATAAGAGGCAAACTAGTGTCTTACCAGCATCTAATACAAACAGAGACCACATTATTTAGCATACAAGTGAAGTTATACCCTAGTCCTCTCAGATTGTTTACAAGGATATTGGTTGATTTTACTTTTGAAGCTCCCAAGCCTAAGAAAATTCTTGGTTTTAGAAAGAAAGAAAGAA
>NW_004524632.1:3425003-3426974 GCF_000260255.1 Octodon degus
TTTCAGCGTGCTATCCAGTTCATCTAGTCACATGAAGCAGTTATAACTCTCCCAGTTAGAAAGACAAGGAACTAAAACCATCAAGATGTCAGTAACATGCTTAAGACCATAAAAGCAAGAGCAAAGACAGGATCCAAATGCTGCGCTGCCCGCCGCAGTCCACGTGACCTGGCTCAGATGCCTCAGTTACCTCCACAGGTGGGGACAATGAGCAAGGTGCATCCTGCCTACACAGACAGCTCTGCCGCAGAGCGCCTGTCATTTGCACCACGTGCTAGCTACTTGGAAAGTACAGCCCCCACCCTCCTTGCTCTTGGGAGTGCCTTTCCTGTGTTTCCTCATTTGCCGACTCAAGAGTGGCTGTGTTCAATGACTGAGGCTATTATTACATAACTATACTATTCCTGTTTTGTGACCTTAAATGTCCTCCAAAGACATGTGGGCATTTGAGCCATAAAGAGGGGCTCCCAGAAGGTGATGGACTCTAGTGACATTGCAGGTGTGCTGTCCGAGGGAGAAGTAGAGAGACCCAGTCCCTTCCTGTCCCTCTGGCTTGCTTCCCATCTGTGAGCTGAGCAGTTTTGCTGGACCAGGGCCTCCCACTGTGGTGTGCTACCATAGGAGGGAAGCAAAGGGGATAACGGATCATGGAATCTACACCCCTAAAGCTGTGACCCAAAATATAGCTTTTGCCTTTATAACGATTACTGTAAATACTTAAATGGCAGAAAGCTGACTAATGCTAAAATCATTAGCTTCCTGTGATTCAGTTGCCTTATTTAAAAGAAATAACCACATCAATTCAAATGAGAAGTAGGGAGACCATATAACAAAGCCCTAGCACAGGATTTTCCACACATTTTACTCTCTGTACTCTTAATGTGCATCTTTATGTCTTATTTCCAGTAACACTGAGCTACGTCAAATGGCATGTACTCCCTCAATTCTTCATATAATAATAACATTGTTAAGAACAGTATTTAAAACAAGAAGATTTTCTGTGCTCTGGAAAGTCACACAATTTTCCTGAAGTTTTATTGTCATCTCTAACAATGAGACTCTTCCCCTTGCATGATTCATTGCAAGAATCGTGTGGGTTAATGTATATAAAAAAATTCAAGGCTTAGCAGGGAGACCATATGCGGAGAAAGCTCAAAGGGCGCTGTTTGTTCTTTCCTTTGACCTCTTCAGACTATTTTACACTTCATAAAGCATTGTTTTCTCTCCTATGTTCTCTCTCGTAGTACCTTGCAATGCAACTATTTTAACATCTACCACATAAGGAAATTGTTTGTTTGGTTTTTCTGTCTGTCTGCCTCATAAAACTCTCAGTTCCCCGAGGGTAGGAACAATAGCTTATTTATCTTTGACTTACTGGTGTTCAGCACAACGATGAGCTATAGTGAGTATGAGGAATAAATGGGTAAAACTAGGGCTAAATATTTCCAAATTTAGAGAAAAAACAAAAACAGATTTAAAAAGATTTGAAAAAATGGGAAGGAAGGAAGGAAGGAAGGAAGGAAGGAAGGAAGGAAGGAAGGAAGGAAGGGAGGAAGGGAGGAAGGAAGGGAAGAAGGGAGGGTGAAAGGAGAAAAAATACATATAATGGTATATATTGTATAAAACAAAAACTGCAGTGTCAACAACAGAACTGTCTTCTAACAGCTTTTTTTTGGGGGGGGGCTTGGCTACTGGGGATTGAACTCAGGACCCTGCACTTGCCAGGCAAGCACTTTTTCTACTGAGCTATCTCCCCAGCCCCTCTAATAGCTCTTTAGTGTGAAAAATCATATGTCACAACCTTAAAAGGTAACTGCATAGGAAAAACACTTAACTAAAGTCTCATTATTTTTTGATATTCTACCTAGAAAAACTTGAAATCTGGATTGTTTCCCTTTAAAGGTCTTTCTACTACATGTACAGAAATTACATATAATGTAGCACATCAAATATTTATTCACTTTCATTTTA
>NW_004524632.1:3427074-3429769 GCF_000260255.1 Octodon degus
TGAATTATTTGCTCAGTTCACCGAACTCCATGTTATTTGTTGTGCACATGTTGCTGCCACATAGCCCTGATGCAGCACTTGTTAGTTGGAGTTGCCCAAAATGTACTGACTTCTTTGACCTGGTTAAAGGCCACCAGACAGGCTTTATAAGTGTGTGTAGGGAGTAGGTTGGGGAGATAGCGCAGGGGTCTAAGCGGAAAGCACAAAGGCCCAGATTCAATCCCCGGCCCTGGGTGCACCAAGCCAGCCACAGAAACCAGTTGTGCTGTTATATGCCTGTAATCCCAGCACTAGGAAGGCTGAGATAGGAGGATCACAATGAGTCTGGAGTGTGTAGCAAGACCCTGTACCAAGTAAATAATAAGAGATAAAAATAAATCTGTATGTGTGTGTGTGTGTGTGTGTGTGTGTGTGTGTGTGTGTGTATGGTCATATGGGAGGACAGGGAAGAGGTGAGGAAATGCCTTCTCCCCAGGTGTTATGATTCATATGTAAGTGTTCACCTAAAGCCTCCCGTGATTCTAGGTGGGGCTCTCTGGAAAGCAGTTGGGTTATAGAGCCATGACAGTTGGCTTCTTGCTAGGAAGTGGGTTCTGGTTGGAAGATGTGGGCCACCACAATGGTGACCCCAGGACACTACATCGCCCGTCCTTGTCCCTCCCTTTATTCTCTCCACTTTCTTCCCAACTCCCATGCCATGAGCGGCTCTCCTCTGCAATGCCCCTCTGCCATGACACCCTACCTTAGTGCTGGTAGATTATGGACTGAAACATCTACAAATTGTGAGCCAAAGTGAAGCTTTTCTCCCTTAAGTTTAGGCATGGGCATGGTGCCCCCAGCAACGACAGAATGACGAAGACACCAAAGCTAAATTCAACAAGTACTTCTACAGGTGAGCCCGTGCCTCATCCATGCTGTTGCCATGATATGTGTTTAGTATGTCTACTTTTTAGATATGCATTCCTATACTTACAACCATTTTCTAACCTATGGCAAAAACTGCCAGAGTAGCTAATTGGAAAAGAACTCCTGCAATATTAACACACTGTGCATTAAACTTGCCTTACTTTTGGAAAAAGAATCACTCTGTTCTGTTTTTCTTTTTTTTTTTTCCCATTATTTTTTAGTGGGCTTGAGTCTAAATGACGTGTCCCTGAGATTGGAGGTTATACCTACTGCAGTTGCTAAGCGGTCAAGGTAAGAAACAGATTTAAAAATCATTATTGCACTTCTGTATTATCTGTACAGCGTGAGAAGTTCTCTCAGGTTGACCTACTCCTGATACCAGACCCTCCCAGGTCTGATCATGTTCTACCTTAGCCTGATCATCAGTAGATAATCCCCTTTTACCTCAATTTCCAGGGCTCATAAAAATGAAAATCTGCAAAGCAAGTATTATCTGACTTTGTTGTCTCTTCAGGGATGGGCTATTAGTTTTATTTTGTCAGAAACATAGAATGATACCTTAACATAATCAAATCTCTCTCTCTCTCTCTCTCTCTCTCTCTCTCTCTCTCTCTCTCTCTCTCTCTGTCTTTTTCTAGTGGTAGCCACAAAAAAGAAAACACAAAAGAATCACAATTCAGCATGTTGATACCAGTAACAGAAGCCATAGCCTCTTTGACTTGTGTCTTCCTCTCTCTGAATCGCCTGGCTTTTCTGTCTGTGTCAGGTTCTACTTCAATGTTCCCATTTCGGAAATCCCTTTAGAGAGAGGGAACTCTTTGGCAGTAATGAGCTCACTGAAATTGTTTTTCCAGGAATTATGAAGGTACTCAAAGTTTCTCGGGTAGTGATAACTGCTCCCCACACTGCCTTAGCAGGGAACAGAACTGTCGGGAACAGCAAATACTGCCTGCTTATGTAAGGACTCATTATTTTCTGTTGTTCTGTAGCCTGCTGGCTCTCCAGGCAGTAATGGACTCTGACATGCACCTAGGAGAGAACCCCGATGTCATTTAAGGACAGGCCACAGGAAGGAACTAAGACATAACCTGGAAGTAGAGAGAAAGAAAGGGAGAGTGAAGTGTGAGATTCAGTAGGATGACAGGACCAGAAATTACATCCCTAAGCCAAGGTAGATGATTAGCTGATTTGTAATCTGGAGTCACCTAATTTTGTTCTCCTGAATCCCTGTTTAGCAATATTTCTATATTTTCAGATAGAGGATACATAGAATGAAATTGGAAAAATCATCTTGGGTCTTTCAGAGATCTTAAAACCATGGAATGGAGACATGTGCTCCATCCCTGTGGACGTGAATAATGAACATAAAACACAAAGCTCTACAATATGGCATCAGAGACTCATGTCAGTAGTAAAAAAATGGCTTAAGTGCTGGAAATCTAGAAAATCAAAATATAGAACATACCAGAGCACAGTAGCCAGGGTTCAAACCCCGGCCTGCCGTGCTGGCCCCATCCCTGGGCACACTGAGACAGTGACTGAGACTGGGCATGGTGGTGTGCACTTGGGAGGCCTAAAACAGGAGAATCACTATGAGTTCAATCTAAGTAGTGAAACCCTGTAGACCCTGAGAACACAGTCCTAAATACAGAAAGAAAGAAAGAAAGAAAGAAAGAAAGAAAGAAAGAAAGAAAGAAAGAAAAAAAAAAAAACTAGAACATACAAAAACCAATAAACACAGGGCAAGCTTGTTGAAAATAATGACTTAAATCCAAATGTGACTGAGAGA
>NW_004524632.1:3435639-3438812 GCF_000260255.1 Octodon degus
GAGCGATGGAAGCTAGAAAGTCCATACCAGCAGGGTGAAGGATCTGCAGCGGAGCCAGGAAGTGACACTCAAAGGACCAGCACTCCCCTAAGGAGAATTGCAGCTGTCCGCAGCAACAGCAAGGACCCTAGCTCCTGAGATGATAACAGCTGAGCTCATCTCAGGAAAATCTGCATGACAGGCTTCTCCAGAAGGATCCACAGCACACCATCTTCCCCTCCAGTTCTCTTCTTTATGCTGTTGGCAACAATGCTCAGGTGGGCCTTCCACACCCAGCACCAGGTTGATTCACTTCAGCTGGGCATCCCAAGCTGCCCATTCATTAATCCACCACATTTTTCTCTTCCTCTTATAATTGAAGATCCATTGCTAAGACTAAACTAACATGGTTTTCCTTGTCACTTTCATTCCAACAAAATTTTTAGATCAAGCTATTTATTTTGAAGTGGATGGTGCCGATATCCATAGATTATAACCAAATGAAAGGCCTTAGATTTCTACAATGGGATCATTTAAAAAATATATTAGTGTATTTTGCTAACACATAACTACTACATTCAACTTGGGGGTTTGGAATGTACACCTACAGCATCTTGCTCATTTTTACTCTGCCATACCACTGCCCACCAATTTCTTGGCACAGGAAGGGTGAAGAATTTAGTAAGCAAGAGGTACCAATTGTTGAGTAATATTTTCTCCCCCAAGGAAACTTATTAAAGATGAAATATAACTCAGTGCACGAAAATTCACCATATTCATAAAATATTTCACAATATTTGCCTAGTATGAACAGTTGCACATGGACATGGACAAAGGCCCTTTATGTTAATCTACTTAAGGATCTCACAGCCTAAGATAGTTGCAAACTAAATAAATTCTACAATCAATGCATGAATACAAATCCTTTATTTTTTTCTTTTTCTGTATTTTAGGGAAGGGTCTACAGGGTGTTCAGGGTCTCACTACTAGATAGGACTTGTAGTCTCAAGAGCTGGGATTACAGTCACACTCCACTACACCAAGTCTCTCTGGATGCCTCGGTGCACCCCGGGGGCAGGGCCAGCATGGCAGGCCCTGGGATTGAACCCAGGTGCTTTAATCCACTGAGTTATTTGGCCCGCACTTATGAATACAAATCTAACACCCAATGAAGTTTAGCTTTTAAAGGAGTGTGTGCATTGTCACGCAGCATGAAAACTGTCCCAGAGATGAAAATATGTGAAAGGTGACTTGATGGAATCACCGTAAGTAGCAGGAGGGTAGGATGACAAAGGCTTTTTAGATACAGGAAGACACAAGCGCCTAATTCATAAACGAACAGTCAGGAATCCACATCAGTTTGGAAATACTAGAATGCAAATCAAGAGGAAGAAGCTGTGAAGCCAAGGGGCTGAGGAAGAGCTAGAACTTGAGCTTGAATTTCATCCACTAAACCGTGGCCAAAGAGGCGATGTGAAGACTTGTCAATGGAAGGATGACTATGTTTTAGAAAGAAAACACTGTGTGCTCATGATCATAAAAGTTATTTGTCTATTTTCCAAGAAAATTACTCTATGCTGGTGTTTCTCAAGTGTGATCACTGTATAAGTTACTGGGGCGTCTTCTTAAACATACCAGTGCAGAATTTAACAGGAGCTCAAATCAGAAATTGGGCATGGAGCCCAGTTATCAAAGTTTTGGGTTTTGCCTGTGTTGCTAGCGTTAAGCCTCACAGTGGTAAAGGAGTAGCAACAATTCTCCAAGTCACAAAACATGATGGGATATGTTGGGGCCTGAGTGATGATTTATTAGCATCAGAACTGGTTTACTGATGTTTCTACACTTGAGTTTTTCAGTCCATTAACAACCAACTTGATAATCCTTTCTTACTTTGGCAAATCCAGTCATCTACTACTAGATTTTAAGACATCAAAATAATTCCCGTTGACATAGTAATGTTAGTGTTCACTAGGGAAAAAAAAATGAGATTAGGAAATGAACTGGCCAAAGAAAAATGCTGTAGGAAAATAGAAAACTTTAGTGAAAACGCGGGTAGCCTGAACACAACAGACAGGTTCTTGACTTATTCAGAGAGACCTGCAGGTGTCCAGCTTGGCAATCTTTCCTCTCTAGTACCCTCTGTGCTCCTTCCCTTCCTGCTAACTTCTGAACTCTCTTTAGTAACCTTTGAAAGCTGTTGTTCTACAACTAGCATCAACTGAATGATTCCTGCTAATAGAAATATTTGCCTATATGTACGCTCTTCTTCATAAGCCCTGTGTCTGTCTTCTTACCCCAAGTTACTAATATATAATTGATATAATCCATTGAGCTTCACAAGTATCCCCACTATGCAAGACAGTAATTAATTTTTTATGTATTTAATACAGGGTGTACAGGGTCTCCCTACACAGATTGGACTTATAGTGATCCTCCTGTTTTCAGCTTTCCAAGTGCTGGGATTACAGGCACACACCACCATGCCTAGTCTCATTTGCTATCTCAGCATGGCCCAGGGGCAGGGCCAGCACAGCATGCCAAGGATTGAACCCCTGTCTTTGGGAGTAATTAATTTTTTTCAAATTAATATTTGTTAACTGTCTATCATCATCGCAAAGGCCTGAAATCATCAAGTTATAAAGGAAACTGTAAACTGAAAGCACGTTCATGGCCCACTGATCATCAAAGTTTATAAAATCATACAATTTTATTTTATTTTATTTTTGTAGTATATATTTACGGTATATGATAGTTACCTTCTTTGTGGAGATTTGGTATATCCGCAGAGCTCATCTTAACCCATTTTTTCCCCATCCTTTCCCGTCCCCTCCCTCTAACTCAGGGCCTTTATCATTTGCAAAAGATCTATCTCACTGTTTCCTATTATCTTTTATTTTGCTCTATAATTCATTTGTTTTGGCTTTCTCATATCATGCAATATTTTAGCTTCTGAGTCTTATTCATTTCACTTAACATTATGGTCTCAAGGTCCATCCATTTTCATATCAATGATTCAAGTTTATCTCATAGTATCCAACATTTCTTAAAATGATATATAGTAAATGAGAAGGCAAGAGAGGGGCAAATATCTACAAGCTGGGAAAACACTGCAGCAGTTGTTATTCCTAAAAGTATTGGCACAAATTATTGCCTATGGAAGTAAAAACAGTTTAAAAGCAAAGAATTTTCTGTGA
>NW_004524632.1:3439262-3452042 GCF_000260255.1 Octodon degus
ATAAATATGTAGATATATAGATCTGTGATGGATAATCTTGATTATAACATTGACTAGCTTGTCAGCTACCCAGGAATATGGTAAAGAACACTACTTGTTATATGACGTAGGGTTATGGAAGCATGATCTTCATTAATATACCTGGCCTCTGGGCCTTTCCTGTCTGTTTCTTCGCCTGATTTCTACTTTCCAGTTTTCATGACCTGAGCTCTGCTTCTACCTTGGAGCCAGAGGTCCATGGACTGCAGCCTCTGAAACTGTGAGCCAAAGTAAGCCATGCATTTAGGCCCACGACAAGCAGCTAACTGACAAAGCTAATAAATGTGAATATGGTTACATAGTCATCCATGGGTGCAAAAAGATTACTTTCACTCTAGCTTAAAGTACTAATAAGCTTTTAATATGCCTAAGTGTTGATGGTTCAGTCATTTGGGAGTATGCTAGCTGAATGGTTCATGATTCAAATCTCCTACAGTGTTTCAGTAAAGATGGAAGAAAGGACATGGGTCACTGGAAGTCTCAAAGGAAATCAGAAGCTGTGTTTTGGAGAAGATCTTCACATGGCTAGGATGTCAGGGATAGCTTTTGATGGGAAGAACCATTTGGTCATAAGGATTTCTTCCTGCAGCTTCTTGAGTATCTTTGTGATATGACAAGTGGTTTTTCATGGTGAAAATCATCCAAAACAGATCCTCCAAATTCACTTATATTTCTTCCTGCAGAAGTTATATTTTGTCACTTTGGAAATATTCTGTGAATATAAATCAGCCATAACTTAGTATGGGGTGAAAATACATAGGAACATGACTATGATGAAGCAAGGATTACTGGGGACTATTTTAGAGAACGGCTATGTTCTTTCCACTCTCTCACTCTCCTCCATCTATCTGCATTTTCATCTAACTACCTCTACATGTTATTGCACACAGAGATACATTCACATACACTGCACACATACTCAATGCATGCTACTAGAATAAGACTTTTTCAAAATAATCTGTACAGTTATATCTGCAGCAGATGCTGGTATTATCTACATTATTTCTATGTCCCTTTTAAGCAGGCCTTTGGAAACATTATGCAGATTTAAAAGCACACTGTTTGGTTGCCACCTTATCTGAAACATAATTAGGCACATATTGTTAAACACAAAGTTATTGCCAATATTACTGGTAACACACATGAAAGATGTTTATTGCTTTTATTTTTACACAAGTAATAGTATGAAGTCATTTAAAATGAGCAGCCTGGGCTGGAGAGATAGTGAGGCGGCATGAGCACCTGACTGGCAAGTGCAAGGTCCTGAGTTCAGCCCATAGTATCATGTGTAGTGCTGGTCCTGAAGCCCCAGGTGTACAGTGCCATCCCTGAAACAGGATGTGGAGGTGTATGTCTGTAATCCCAGTACTGGGGAGGCTGAGACAGGAGAATCACTATGAGTACAAACTCTGTAGCGAGACCCAAAATATAAAATAAAATAATGAGCTCCTTCTTTAGGTTGATTGTCTTTATTTTTCATTTTTACTAGTGCATGTTTTCAGTGAATGACTGCATTCATCATGAGGACTTGGGACATGTACATAGCACACTTTAATTCTGTTTATATTTCCTTTACTTCCCTAAACTCCCAGCTCCTTGTATATCTTGGTCACTGTCAAATCAATAGATGTGACATCTCATAACATAATCAATTAGGGAAAAAATCCTTTGACTAGTTTACTTCTTATAGCTTCTGAGGCTACGTGTCAAAACAGAGAAGGTGTGGGAAACACAGGGTGCACAGAAATAATGGGCCTCAGACATAACTAACCTCAGTTTCTCAGAAAATAAGACTCAATATTGTCCATAGCATAGTGAAATGTTTGCAGCCCCAATAACTAGAGGACTATACAATTTATTGTCCAAACTAGAAAGATAGTAAAAGAGAGAACCATGACCAATTATACTGGGCCAACGCACAAAAAGTAGAGCCACCCTAGCTAAACCTGGTTGTATAATTGTTATTATCATAAACATGGTATTTGAGAAGTATTGTGAAATAGCAGACAAATACACTCTTTCCAGCAAATAGTGCTCAGTGTCTTTTCTAAGAAGGAAAATGTTTCACATTGTCTATGTATAAAATGTAAATAAAGGGGGACAACCCCCTCGGGCACCCCTCCTGTCCCTCTCTTGCACAGAAGGTTTCTTCCCCCCAAAAAAAAATCTATTCTGCTAAAAATGTAAATAAAGTGATATATATATATATATATATATATATATATATATATATATATATATATCTAGACCAAGCGAAACTCAGCTGAGAGCAATGCCATAAGACCATGTTTCTCATTTGAGTCATTTCTACTAGATAACATGCAAACCTCACTCACTTTAACATCATGATTTGATGTGCTTTCTACATGATGAACATTCTCAGTCCAAGCTGTTCACTGAGTCTTTGCAAATCTAAATGAAGATTCACAGGCATATTTGGCTTTTCTTTATAATTACAGAAATAAAGCTAGTACATCTGACCTCATAAGCAGCAGGAAAACAATTTCAGGGAGGTAGATAAATTCAGAAGTGGATACAAAATCTTGATGTGCAAGAATGATCTTTGTGGGCTGGGGAGATGGCTCAGTGGAATAAGCACTTCCCTGGCAAGTGCAAGGGTCTGAGTTCAATCCCCGGTTCCAGGAAAAAAAGAAAAGATGGTCTTTGTGATAGACACAGTGTGAGGTTATTCCCTTATTCCCACATATCTTAAATCTTGTGCTTTTTGAGCTAATAAATTCAATTTCTGTCCACATAGAACAACTGTGGAGTTTAGAGGTAGATCAATTTATTCAACTCTACAGTAAGAGATAGCGGTGGGAGTGACTGTCTTGTCAACTGCTGATTGTACCTAGGTTCTGTTTCTTACTCTAGTAAGGAATTGAGCAAACTGCTTTCTAGTTCATTTATGTGTGAATAAGAACCCAGCTTCTGAACTATGGGGCTTCTTTGGGGGTACGTGAGTTTCACATCTTCTGTTCCAAGTGATTATCCCACTGCTGCATAAGGTGAGGACAAATGTCACCCAGTGTCACATAGTGTAAGGGGTTGCAGTCTCTTCCCTATGATGCCCAGCTGCAGTTTATTTATCCTCCAGAATAAGTCAACCTAGAGGAGCTATTCTTGCCATCCACTGTCCACAATCCTAAAGATAGCAGCTCCCTGCAAAACTGAAATTTCTAGCTCGGGGTTGTCTGCATATGAGAGTGCCCAAGACATATGTTCCTCCTTCTTCAGCATGTGTCTGGTGGACAGAAGGTGAGCAAGTATAGAACTGAGAGACAGGAAGAGAAGATTTCTTATTTTTCAGGCTCACCAGTCACTTGTTTTAGCTCTGCAAAGGATGCAGGGGATGAAAGGAGTTTGCCCTTTAGCTGTCTTGCCCCACCTGCTGTGGAGCATTAGACATCCGGTACTGTTAGGCTTTCTGTGCCCAACCCTCAGTCTCTCCTCCTCACCACAAACAGCTGCAATCAGCTGACTTACTATTTTGTGAAAGCCTAATAACCTCTATAAATGCAAGTTGCTTTACTACAAAGTGAAATTTGTTAATATCATGGGCCTAATAATTCTGGCAGAGAGAAAAAAAAAAACTTGTAGTTTACAATTTGGAGTCATTTGGCACCTCTGGGTCTATTCTGGAAAAGATTGTTTAAATGAGACCATAAGAGGAAACCAATTTACAACTTGAAATAAGCAGAGTTCATGTTTCCATACTGCTAAAAGGCAAGGTTAGATGAACACTGTACAGTTATCATAAAATTTTTATCAAGAAGCTGCAGCCCCTTTAATAATTCATTCTTTTACCTTCTTGCAAGAACTCTTCTATATGCGTTTAAAATGTTATTCTCATTATGCTAAAACAGCTGGCTTTGGAAAATAATCTCTATGTGGAACCAAATCTGTTATCAAGGAGTCATGATTATTATAAACTAATTTATCCCTCCCATTTTGTGCATCTTTCAATTGATGGTATTAACACCAGTGTCTCCTTTCCTCCCTACCTCAACTTAATGACATATAGAGGTAGAATACAAAAGTACACGTTCAAATCAATTTGACAGGCTTACTGACATGCATGTCAATATGTTCTATGAAGACCTAGCATCAAAAGGCATGAATCTTGTTTCACCCACAAAGAAGAAATTCCCTCCCATACCTTAATGAATGAAATTCTGTAGCTTGCTAAATACATAATCTGTCAAGGACTTAACAATCCACTTCAGAATGTATTTGGTTCCAGGGATGCCGAAGTTTCACGGTGACACAACGGCCCACCTGAGTCAGTCACCTCCACCTGGATGCACAGACAGTCAAATGCAGACACTGTTGTCCACTTCTTCTTGGGTACAGAGAAGCCAGCGGTGCTTTGTCAGGTATAATTGAACTGCACAGCACATCCACCTAGCTGTCATCCTGTCTTCAGTGTACCTTGTCAGATTACACTTGAAGGCACAATCTGGGTGACTAAATTAGTTGGCGCCATAAAATGAAAATATGGCTCACAGCGGGGAAGAATAAAAACCGAACAATTTATTAAATTTAAAAAATTCAAAGCTGAAAGCTTCAATCCATAATAAAATATGCTGGCCTGAGCTTAACATTCCCTCATTAAGCAAATGTGTGTTGTTAAAAAGTGTTGTAGGATTTCCAGCGTCCATGGCATGGCTTCATAATTTCAGTTATGGATTATACAACTTAATTAACTCAGGACATGAGAAAAGCCAAAACTGTACAACAAAAACACCCTCTAAAGCTTCCTAGTTTGGTGATTCCCAAAAATAAGTAAATAAAAGTTCATGCAAAATAGAAGCTCTTTGTTAGGACACTAAGTATATCAAATGAATGTGGGATGTTAATTGCCTTGAGAGGAATAAATTATTTTTCCATTTCAAGAAGCAGCAGATCAGACCCCTCCATCAGTACTATTTGATACCAAAGCTCTCACTACTGAACCCCACCTTCTTGATCCACCAGGTCCAACCTGTGGTGACCCCTTCACCCTTGTGGAATGGCAGAAGCATTGAGAAAGGACCCAACTGGCCTCCTTCAGTGGGAATTTGATCGCCTTCTCCCTGCTCTGGCCATCGGTGACAGAACAACCAGCAGATGCCCTGTGAATTTAAAAATAGTCAGGGCCAGTCTTCTGATGTATTACGTCGGAACTCTGGAGAATGAGTGGTTGCATTCACTATTTGACCCTTGTAGCCATCACCCCGGTGTTTTAATATACAGCGGTCATCCCAGTGGATTTTAGACGCGATGCTTCTCGGGGGTGGGGATTTGTACATTTGGAACACAGAATAAAAGGTAATCCTCACTAAAAAAAAAAAAAGAAAGAAAAGAAAAGAAAAAGGAAACCACAGGAACTACATGTTTTCAACTTTCACGTAAAATCTTGACTTCATCAATAGAGAGAGAGTTGGCCCAATGTAGATTCAAGTCTTGCCTTGCCAGCTCCTGTGGCATAGTAGGCTACATGTGACTTGCTCAGTGAGAAAAATCATGCAGCATTTCCATCAAACCAAAGAATATTCTATGAGAGACCTAACAGAAGTTAGAAAACACTAAACAAAGAGCCCGAGAGATGGCTCAGTAGAATAAGCGCTTGCCTGGCAAGCGCAAGGGCCTAAGTTCAATCCCCAGTTAAGAGAGCTGGCAGTTGGTCTGTTTGTTGAAGTAAAGAGTATTTTAGTCTCAAGGGAAAAACAGACACTGTTTTAGCCTCCTGCCCTCATGTCCTCTGGCCAGAAATGACCCCACTCACAACTTGAGACAGAAGAGAAGCACCTGATTCTCCCTTTGCCCAAGCCAACAGAGATGGGTATGGCTGGGAGCACAGTTCTCCCCCTCACCTGCCTTCCTTCTCCTCATCATCCCTTGGACACCAGAAGATGGACCAGAGCTGGTTGCTTCTTATCTAAGTGTCCCCTGTCACCACTGAGGCTGCTTTGGGGCTGTGCCCTGGGGAGACCTGCTCATACTTCTGCTTTCTAGAGGCCAAGAAAGTGGATGGGAAATGGATTCTAGTGTGAAAAAAAAAATGGCTTCTAGAGATTAAGGAAGGATTTGGGCTTATTATTAACATTCTCAAATCCCAGTAAACTGAAATTAACATAGCTAGGCCTCCTGCAGATTGCTCTATTTAAGCTCTTTCATTTATCTCATAAATATAATAGCTGTTCAACAGATAAGGAAGTCCAACATTTTATCAAATGACCGTCATGATAGCTGTTGGTGTCTTAAAGACTGTACAGTCACTTAAACTGATCTCAATTTTGCATTTGAACCAATCAACAAGCTTGAATTTTAACCAATCACAAGCCTACATCTGGACCAAACAGCAGGCTTGAATTTGTATGAGTTATAGACTGTTACTATACAAGTAGCACTCCCTCCTACTCTTCAGGCTAGTCTAGAAGCGTTCTCTCTGCTGTGATGACCAGCTGTGTTGCAACATAGGCTCTGTTCAAATAAAGCCTTGTTCTGATCTTACTGTAAATCCCCTGGTGATTTATTTCTCAGGTTGTGTAGGCTTAGAAGATCCTGGAAATCTTCTCAGGATTCCTGATTTGAGTAATAAGGATAGTTTGGTCACTTTAAAAGAGAGCACTATTAACAATAGCGTCTCTTAGCCCTGAAGATCTCCAGAGATCAGCAGCAAAGGCCAGCAACCAGCAGCAATGCCCAATGGTATGCAGAAATACTTGGTGCTGACAGTGGCATATCAGGGCCCCTAGCAGAGCTGCACTGTGCTGACTTTTGATTCCTATTTGAAGCAAGCAGGAGAATTTTCAGGTGGTTGGTGACAGGTTGATCTGAGAGTGGAGAAAGGAACACATGGAAAACTTCCTATGTGGTGCTAAAGAATATGTATGTGCACATGTGTGCCTGCATGCATACTTGTATGAATACATATGTGTGTAGAGAAAGGTAGAGATTTTGTATATGCAAATATATGAATTGGGATTGTGTATTATAAATATATAGATGATGTATACTTATATGCTTATAAAAATTACATATGTAACTTGTATGAAGTGATTTACATGGACTTCTGTTTTTGTGTGAATAGAGAGAGACTGATTTTGTTTATCAGCTAAATATGTGCCTCTGTAGAGCACCTGAATTTAAATGTCTTCATTATTCTTTCCAAATTACTCATCTATATTATGAGGTCATATTACACCCTAACTTATAAGATTATTATGAATATAAAATGAAGTAAAACATGCAAGTCTACACAATGTTACATTTAACAAATAGTGAATGTTCAATATTGTTATCTTTATGGAAATGTCTCATCTATTAATAGCAAGAGGCTCAATTTTGAAGGATAGTCAGCTTTCATTTATTATGCATCATCTTCTGTAGACCAGGCAGTGTGCTGTCTGTAAGTTGGGATAATAACTATGAACAAGATAGCAATAGTCTTGATAATCTTTCTTTTTGTCTTCATAATCCTGAGTTACGCAAATTAAATTATAGCTGATAAGTATCTGGCACACTGTAAGTATTAGAGATATGTACATACACAGAGGAAAGGTGCTACAAGAGCTTACCCAGTAAGGACTTGCTCTAATCTGTGAAAGTGAGAGAATTCTTTATGGAAGTGCACTTTAAGCAAAGGCGTGAGTGCTGCGCCAGTAGATCACGTGAAGAGAAGGGCCAGATACACAAGGCAGGGAAGTTTCTATAGAAGGCCTCTAGGCGTGGAAGCACGCCACATGGACAAAGTGTGTGCTGGACAGCATCAGGCACAGCTGGGGTCCTGTCAGATGGTGGCATCTGAGCAGTGTGGGAGGTTTAGGGTTAGATCTGTAGTCATGGGTGTCTACCATGGAAAATGTCAGCTCTTAGGACACCTCAACCCCTGCAGCTGATGGAGCTGGGAATAGCCTGCCTGAATCAGCTTCCGAGCTCACAGGAGTGAGCTAGCAGATGGATGCTACCAAGACCTATGGTGGAGTGGGGTGGAACACACAAGACAGTGAAAAGAAGGACCAGGAATGAAGAACTGATGTCCATTAGAGCCACAAACACCGAAGAACTCAAAGAAAAGGGCTGGCATTTATGTTCTGGGTCCATGATCCTTTCATCGGAGGGGTGCAGATCTGAGGATGAGCTCTCAGATGAGTTAGTGGTTTGGACACCCTGGTCTGTGCAGTGTGCGTGTGTTGTAATAGGTTTCTCCATCATTTTGCATGAACAAAATAAACTCTTGTAAAAATTGATTTCATTTTACTCATTCCAAAGCACTTTAATTACCTTGTACTTTTGCAGACCACAAACCTCAAAATCTCAAAACTTAGTGTTCAAAATCCATTTTTAATCCATTCTTAGAATTTTTGCAAAGGTACTGCATGTTGGGGAGGGAAGTAAATTAGCCAAGGAAAAGTGATTTCAGAATACCTCACAGTCTTCACTGAAAAGAAATTTTCATGAAAAAAAAACCTCTCCGATTTTGATCTTAAATCCTCAGCGTAAAAACTGCAAGCCAAAATCTCTTATCCATTTTGCAGAACATTTTCCTCCTTTAAGACAGTCAGAAATTTAGTATTTAGTGTGTGGATGGTTCTGCAGCACCAACTAACTATTATTATGGTTTGGAAATGTTAATTAAAATGACAACATTTTCTACAAATCTCAGCAAGAGACTTTTATACCTGCCTTGTAACTGCAGTTCGTCCTTTGCTGGGGATTCAGAGATAATACCTGGGTGGCATTAAGCTGCCTCCATCATCACTCTTGTCACAATAGATGGCTGTGGAGGCTGGTAATGGGTCTCTGAGCCCTCCACATCTGGGTCACCAGTTCACATATGGCTCAGAAGAAGACTGAATGAGACTCATTATTCTCTCTGTGCTATGAAAAGCATTTTTCTAGGATAAGGCTGCAGGATCTGGCCAATACCTAGGGCAAAGGGGTTCTAATTACAGTGTTATATTATATTAATTAGCTCTATTTTAAAACAATAATATCGGCTCTCTGGAAGTAAGACAAAGGATATGGTGCATACGCATTTTTAAAGTAATAGAACCAAATCTGTTGATGCTCACTTTCCAGGAGAGTAAAAGCCAGGAAACGGGAAAGGAAGGAAATAGTGGCTTTATTTCCAGAAAGATGTTTTATCTCCATACTAACTTTGTATTGGATAAGAAAGAGGAACAACAGAAATAAGCCCGAGGAGTGCTGGTCCTTAACCAGGCAGTGTGCCCTGTTTGCATCATATTATATGTTTAATTGGGACCACGGTGAGAAGGAAGTAAGTTGTGTCCTACTTAAGTGTATCTATGTGTCATATGATCAGGGTTAGGACACTGGTGGGTTGCATATGCAACAGCAGTCTCATGGGATTGTATAGCATTTGAAAAACTCCTGTTTCTAAGTGACATCCTAGCCATCCTAACATAGCATTTCTCTTACATATCTGTTGGTGAAGTGTATGTAAAATACCCTTATGACTTTGCTAGTCATAGATGTATTGCATGTGCAATTATGTCAAATTGATAATTTTTGATAGTAATAAATTAACTGTGTTGCCAGTTATGTTATTCACTATACTACATCCTTTATTGAGGGATCATGTATTCTATGTAGTTGTTTTACCACTGAGTTCCACCCCCAATCTTTTTTTTTGGGGGGGGGCAGGGACTCATGAAATTGCCCAGATTGACCTCATATTTGCAATTCTCTCACCTTAGCTTCCTTAGTCATTGTGAAAACAGTAGTCTATTACCATGCTTGGATCTATACTGTACTTTCAAAGTGCTGTTTCAGAGTGTACAACCTCTACTTATAAAAGTAGTTTGTTGTGAAGTATCATGCCACACAGCAGCCTCAGAATCTTCTGTATATGTGTTTCTTTATTGCATCAAGAGGCCTTGATGAGTGATCGACTGAAACCACCTGTACTTTTGTAAGCACACCACGGTGTTCACCCAACAGGATGACCCCTCGGGATGCATTTCCCAGACCACCAGACCATCCTGAAATGGTGCACAACTGTACCACAAGTCAACCCTCTGGTCATGTATAGGATAAAAACATCATTTCTTCACCTTGTGATGAATACTGAGGTTTAAAAATGCATGTAAAAACCTTAGCATATTGTGTGGTTCCATAAATGAATGATTGTGATAACAAGAATAAAATGCAACAATGACAATGACAATAACTGAGAGTACTGATCTGCTAGGTCACTTTGAGCAAGAATGTTATGAAAACAGGTAAGGCTGGTGACACAGCAGAAGCAGGTTCAGGACACTAATCAGCAAGCATTGAGCTGCAAATACTTGAAAGTCAAGCATGAGAATGCCCATCTCACAGCTGGCCCTGTAAAGGCATCCTACAACCAGTGAAAAGCCTTTATCTAAGACAGCAAAATTTGATGTCTGTTGCATGTACATGCATTGTGCTCTAGGTGTGACATGTCCTTCAGGGTCCTGGAGTCAGTGCATTATATTTATATTTATATTTATATAGAAAGAGCACAATATTTCCAGTCAAAAAGCCAGCCACAGATTCCAACACTGCCACTGGCTTGAAATAGTCTTGTATCTGAAATAAAATCAAGAGAGAAGGGCTGGGGAGATAGCTCAGCAGTCTAAGTGCCTGCCTGGCAAGCACAAGGCCCTGGGTTCTATCCCTAGTACTGCCTTCTGAGCCAGCCCCATTACTCCAGGTGCATGTTGGCTCATGCCTGTCATCCCAGTGCTAGGGAGGCTGAGGTAGGAGAATTACTGTGAGCTCAAGCTGCATAACTAGACCCTGTACCAAATGCATTTAAAAAAGAGAGAGGTACAGTGAAGGAATAAAAATGAGATGAGGAAACAAACAACTCACCTGCAAGGAATCTGTATGGGAGTAGGCACAGGGAAGGAGCCACACTAGGGTTCAATTGTAGGGGAAGCCTCGATCTTAGCCTGTTCCTTCAGAGAGCTGCACAGGAGCTATGTGAAAAGCTCTTCGTAGAGTGATCATGCTCTACCTATGTAACACTCACAGATGTCTGGGGAACACTAGAAATGTGACTTACGCAATGGAAGAAGTGTTAATTATATGTTATTTAATTTTGCTTTATTTAAACATGAATGAACACAGATTCTGAGGAGATGGACTCTGGAACATGTTTCACTTGCAAGTTTTATTTTTCCTCCCAAAATAAACTAGGATTTTATGTCTCCATAGTAGTCAGTCATTGGCTTTTCCCTAACTAATACACCAGCTCTGCCTGTCCCTTTGGCGAGTGGTTTATACGGCCAAGGGCAATTATTCAGATTGAAGAAATTAGACACAAATCAGGCAGGAACTGGAAGGTGGGCACATAAGACTAGGAATGAGATTGAGAGTGGTCTGTATGGACCCAGCAAAGTCGCCTATATCTGATGATCATTAACGTTCTTTCAGTCTGTATTCCACATTTAAGGATGTATAATCCCCGAAGCCATAGTTCTTCCAGGTGACAACATTGCTTTAAGACTTTATTGCCTGGTTAATTGGCTTTACCAGCATAGACTAGGTCTTCCCATACTTCCTCCCTCTAGTCGTACTAGTGTAGAGAAGAGCAATAAGACATGCTCAGAAGGAGTGACTACAAGTTATATAGTCCCTTAAATTGTTCCTGGGCTTGCAGTTTTTTAGTAAACCCTACAGTTTAATTGCTTGTATTAGGTGGTCTTCTCAGTCTTTTCCTTAACACACACACACACACACACACACACACAGTTTTCCTCCATTAAAAAATCTTAGTACTTTATTCTATAATTCAGTCCATTAAGGTATTCATAAGAACATTAAAATTTTTCCCAGATATAATCTATAATCTCTCCTTGAAAATTGACCAGTGTGTCAAGAAAATGTCAAAAAAGAAAAAAAAAAAAAAAAGGAAGTATTGATCTGGTACTGAAAGTCAGTTTCCTGTGTAATCAGGTCTTACTTTGAGAAGTTATGGGTTGTCAAGTGGTACTGGTCAGGAAACTTTAATTCCACAAATCTGAGACAGAAATATGAGTCCAAAATTTTAAGTTGTCGCACTTGAGACTGGTGCATGGCTTGGCAATGCCATTAGGGAACCAAGTATAGGAAATGGTTTCTTGGAAAAAAGGCCAACATTGCTGATCATTAGATTTGAAGTATTATTTGACTGAGACATTTAAAAAAATGTTTCAAGAATTTCATAAAGGAAGAAAATGGATTTTTGGACTTCTAGAAGGACTTTCAAGGCAAAAATCACAATGATTTTTGTGATTGATGCAAGCAAGGACCATGCTGTTTCTTAAAACATGAATATTATAATGTAAACTATTGAGCAAAATGGAAAGTGATTCACTGATTTGAAAATAGTCATCATCTTGTTATTGAAGTAGTGATTTATACATAATGAAAACCATGACTCCCACCAGGCCTGTCAGTAAATATATGGAGATATATCTATCTCTGTATCAATCTCTGTATCGATCTCTATCTATCTATCTATCTATCTATCTATCTATCTATCTATCTATATATCTGTCTATATCTATCTATCTCTATCTATCTATATCTATCTATCTATCTATCTATCTATCTATCTATCTATCTATCTATGAAGTACCTGTGTAATCTCCACATCATATCTGAAATAACAGCATTAGAAAAGTGGAAATGGGGTCGGGGAGATGTCTCAATTGAATAAGTGCTTCCCTGGCAAGCACAAGGGCCTGAGTTCAATCCCCAGTTTCGCAAAAAAAAAAAAAAAAA
>NW_004524632.1:3452157-3453400 GCF_000260255.1 Octodon degus
AAGGAAGGAAGGAAGGAAGGAAGGAAGGAAGGAAGGAAGGAAGGGACAAAACTTCTAAACTCAACTATGTGCATAAGAGTCATCCTCGTCATTGTCACTGTCTCTGTTTCCTCTCCTTCCTCAGCCTCTTTTTCATTATCCTTGATCAACTCCAGATGGTCCTCTGCCCGATCTTCATTTTCCTCATCAGCCAGTAGATCTACCTTTTCAGCAGAGTCATCTGCAGCACCCTAAGACTCTATCTTTACGTTAGTTTCATCTTTCTTCTGGGAGGTGCTGGTCCGTTCCTCTTCAGTCTTATCATTCTTCATCTCTACCGCTTATTTGGTCTGTTCCTTTTCAATTTTCTCTAGGCTTTCCAGTAAAGAATCCACTTTTTGTTTTATCTGGGTCAGCTCCTTGTTGGCCTGAAGGTCATCACCTTTCAACTTTCCAGAGTTGGACAAAGATCCCCACTAGCCACTCTTAGAATTTAACCACTTTGGCCTCTTCAGGAGGTGTTTCCTGATACACACTGTTGTTTTGAGGGCATTACAGCCTGAGCAGCAGGAGGAGGAGGAGGAACATGTGTGGGGTAACTGTACATCCTGTCATAACAATCACTTTGGAAGTCACAGTCCAAGTCAAAAGAGGAGCTGAGTAGAGGGGATGGAGCAGGGTGTTCTGGTGCTGACCCGGACGTCTCTGCTGCAGATCGTTTCACACCTGCTTTTCCTCTGTTCACTTTTGACTCTGCAGCCAGATTAATATCTAAAACCTGGCCAGCAATCATTCTACCATCCTCTCCAGCTACAGCAGCCTGGGCATTTCTCTCATTAGCATACTACACAAAGGCAAAGCCCTTATGAACGGAGCAACCCATAATTCTACCATATGGCCGGCACATCAGATTTCTTCACCACAAGAGTCTTCAGATTCCCAGTGAACACACAAGAATTCATGGAGCGAGGATCTGCCTTGTTGGTAACCTTGCTAGCCATCATGTTTGAAGATAAAGTTGCTGACAGTGACAAAAACTGTAGCTGAAGATCAAACAATCTCACAGGAGAGGAATGAGAGATTTGACTCCAAATCTTCTGCTCCCGGGTTCTACGTGGAGTTGAATGCCCCTCGAGGTCAGCAACACAGAATCAACTGCTCTGTCTCTGTCTCTTCACAAAAGGCTAAATCCATTTTTCTCAAGAATTTATTGTGAATAGCAAAATTATCAAGAAACTGATATTCTGCAGAGAACACTAAAAAC
>NW_004524632.1:3453537-3455104 GCF_000260255.1 Octodon degus
AAATACAATAATAGAACGCTATCTACACACCCAGAATGAGCAGCGCTCCTTAATCGTACCTGTTTTCAACAATTGCTTATAAATGACAACGAACAGAGTGATTTCAATTTTGTTTTCACTAATTAAGTGTAGCAAATTTACTATGCTTCTGTAATCTCAAAGCTTCCACGGGGTCAGAGTCCAGGAACGGCTCAGCTGGTGGCCCTGCAGAGGAGTCATCAGCCTCCAATCACCGGCACTCAACCTGTGTTCTCGGCGCTCCACTAGGCAGAAGCTGCCTCCCAGCTATGTCAGCTCTTGCAAAATATCCTCGAGGGACCCAGCTTCCTACTGGTGATAGTGGATGGTAGCTCCTCTCAGTCCTACACATTCCTCTTGCTAGGTGGCTTACAGCACAGCTCCCAGTTCCTAGAATCAAGGGGGAATCCCTCTTCTCTCCGTTAGCTAAGACTTAGGCAAACAAACATGGTACTAGGAATACTCGACCACTATTTTCTCATACCTGATTCTTCGGCACAAGTCACAACTTCTGGCTGCCTGTTAGGAAGGGCAATTATTTAAGAGGGTGAGTCCATCGGGCTTTTCATAGGAGCACTAAATTTAGATACATTAGATTTTGTTATCATTAAGTAAGATACACATCATTTAATCATTAATTAAGTATCCACAATACTCCTCCATGATAACCCTTTTGTTACTAAATTTTAAAATTAAAAAAATACATTATGAGAACAGTGATCCCCAGAAAACTCTTCTGATTAGCTACACTGGAGTACATTTGACATAATTTTAAAAATAATCAAACAAAGTGGTTAAATTATCTGTTTGAATGCATAGGCAATTATTAAAATTTGAGAATTCATAACTTTTGACTTTCAGGCTCGTCTTCTTTCTGCCTTATGCTATATTTCAGTGATTCTCAAATGTCAGTCACGACTGATTCCATATTACATACGCATTTTAAAAAATAATCACACATTATCTACACATGTTTATATAAATAGTAGCACCTCTGTAGGTCCTGCAAATGGAAGACCAGCTTTACATGGCGGAAATTAAAAGGAAGGAGTTAATAAATGTCATATAATAGATTTACTATTATTTATTTGTCTCTTATGTAGATTTGTGGTACATGTCCAAGTAGCAAGCACCATACTAGGGCTAAATCAATCTGTTTAAATTGAAAACTATCTCAAAAGACGTTCTCATTTCCACTTCCAACTCTATCTGAGCAGGAAGGAGCTGAGGTGCACAGCACCTGTTCCTACTTTACAAGGATACGTCCCTTCCTGGGACCTCCTCCTGGCTGCTTCTGAGAGCAATGGCAGCCTCTGCACCAGGCATCGCTAGACGCTGGTTCTCGGAGCATCAACAGAAGACAAGCAATTAGCTCACACAGTTAGCTCTAGCACATTTAAACATGACCCTTTTTCTTTACCATCATCAAAGCTACACAATGCTGGGCTGGAGAGATGGCTCAGTGGTCTGAAGCACCTACTTAGAACAAGCTTGGAAAAAGCATCAGGGACCGCGGTTCAATCCCCCAGCACCACATGCCAGCCAGCCC
>NW_004524632.1:3455219-3456243 GCF_000260255.1 Octodon degus
AAATAAATAAATAAATAAAATTTAGAAAAAAAAAAAAAGCTACACAATGCTTCTGCACATTTTGCCTATAAAGCACCACTTACACTTTCTTCCTTCCATCCTCATTTCTACGATTCTTTCAAGGCACACGTCTTTGAAAATTCAGGGCGGATGGCACAGAGGAGGCTTGTCCTTCCTGTCTCCTCCCATCCCCTTCCCACAAATGATTTATCTCAAGCTTTCACCTCTCCAGGGAGAGTCTCCATTCCTGTTCAAATGCTCTTCATAAAGCTTTCACAACACTCTTTCATGTCAATTTTCCCCTCCGTGCTGCTTTCTAATGTGGATTCCCTCAACTGTATTTGTTACTGACATTTACTTCTATCAGGCTCACCACTGACTCTTAGGAATATGCTTTTCTAAGTCAGCATTCATATCTTAAGTCCATAATTTTGTCACAACAAATAGGCCAGATGTGCTAATTCTGTTCTCTTATAGTCACTGACGGGATGTAAGTTCATAAAAAAATAAATATATATGCACAAATAGGGACAGAGCAAACATGCTGCTTATGTATAATCAGCACATTTGAATAATTAACAAGCTCCTGCTAGTTTCTGCATAATTCTCTTAGCCACTGAAGAAGCAAGGAAATATTTTTCCTGAGTTTAAAAAGAAAAGAAAGAGAATCTCTACAGCATCAGTGTTTCCTATAAGATCAAGAAGGGTCACTTTAATCAAGAATAGTAGCAATAACTGGCATTCCCATTGAAAAAGTTTTCTTTATCTATGCCATGCTTGAATTTGCTTTCTCAGACTAACCCTGACATGTGTCTGCTCAACCCACGACCCCTGAAATAAATAAAATCATCCCTGGAAGCCAGCCGAAATAAGAGCCTCTGGCTGTGTGCTGCTTCCCATACCTGTGCTATTTGCTTACTCTCTTCCTCTTCCTCTTCCTCTTCCTCTTCCTCTTCCTCTTCCTGTCCCTATGCTTGGCCCTGGCCCTGGCCCTGGCCCTTTGTCTCTCTCTGTCTCTGTCTCT
>NW_004524632.1:3457258-3460791 GCF_000260255.1 Octodon degus
CCAATCTGACACTAAACAAAGGTACACGCATGGAAATTACTTAAGTCAAGATACCGGGTTGAGAGTATTTGGCTCCTTCTTATCTAAAATCATGTTAGTAAAGGCAAATATGTGGAAAAAAGTTATTGCTCTTGATAATGTAAAAAAAAATCATTGTACTAAGAATTCCGAGAAAAAAAAAAAAAAAGAATTCCGAGATCAGAAAAATTAGATTAATTGAAGCATCAGAATAAAGAGACAATACAAGGTGAGCTAAATACTGAAGAAAGATGCAAGAAAAATGATCACTTAAGAAATGTCAAGTTCATGGGCAAGAATAGGTTCCAGAGAAAAGTAGCTGACTATCTTTAAAGAACATCTTCAAGGGGTCATAGAGATGGCTCAGTGGCATATGCACATGCCTGGCCGGTGCAAAGTCCTGAGTTTGATCCCTGGTACACCCTCCAAAATAAATCTACAATATTTTTGCCCACTTAAATACCTCTGAAGAATTTGGTGTTTGAGCAACTTTATCTGGATGACCATGATTTTTTTGCATGTTGATCCTTGTGACACTTGATTAATTAGCGCAGCATTGAGAAATTATAAAGCAAGTCCATTTTCCTTCTCCTTTCACAAATGAATAAGGACTTCATGAGAAGCAAAGAAAATGACACCAGCAGGCTTTGAACTTGCCTGTTTTCAGAGTTGGGAGCCAGAATAAACCTCTCTTCTGGATAGTTTCTTAAAATATCAGCAAATAAACAAAAATGCACACACAAGGAAATGAAATCTTGCATTAAAATTCTTAAAATACAAAACTATTTTCTTATAATATTGTATGGCAATTATTTTTATAGATCTTCATGTATTATAAAAGCAATTTTTGAGAAGTACAAAGTATTGCTTTATACTCCTAAATCCTTTCTCTATTTACAATTAAAATCTTATGGCTAGGGACTGGGGAGATGGCTCAGTAGAATAAGCACTTCCCTCGGAAGTGCAAGGACCTGAGTTCAATCCCCAGTGCTGAAAAAAAAGAAAATCCTATGGCTTTTTCAATAATGAAGATTTTTTTTTTGGGGGGGGAACTGGGGATTGAACTCAGGTCCTTGCACTTACCAGGGAAGTGCTTATTCTACTGAGCCATCTCCCCAGCCCCTAATAATCAAGAATTTTTATGCATGTGTGATAATGTTACAATGAACCCCAATATTCTATAAGATATGCTCTAGTGATGAATATATGCATAAGAAAAAGGAAAAAGAGTCCTTTAATAAAAGTACTAATATACAAAGCTTGATTAAACCAGTTGTTAGGGGGCTGGGGAGATGACTTAGTGGAATAAGCCCTTCCCTAGCAAGTGCAAGGACCTGAGTTCAATCCTCGGTTTCACCAAAATAAATAAATTAATTAATAATAAATAAACAAACCAGCTGTTAGAAAAATAATTTTAAAATATAATTATTAAGCCAGAGGTTTTGTTTAGTCACTTTCTTGTACTTGGGCAAAATGCCTGACATTTATAACTTAAAGGAGAAGAGATTTATTGTGGACCTTGAATTTTAGAAAACTCTACCCAAGATTTCTAGGTAGACATGAATTACTAAAACTGAATCAAGAAGGTATAAGATTTCTGAATAACCCAGTATCAGTTAATGAAATTGCAAATATAATAAAAAAACTTAACAACAAAGAAAAGCCCAGGTCCTGATGGATTTGCAGCTGAACTGTACAAGAACTTTAGAGAAGATTTAAGCCCAATACTCTTCAAACTGCAATGAAATGGAAAAGGAAGCAATTCTCCAGGACTCATTCTTGGAGGCAAGTATTATACTGGCATCGAAACCAGAGAAGGACCCACCAAAAAAAGAACTATAGGCCATTCTCCTTAATAAGCATAGATGCAAAAATGCTCAATAAAATACTTGCAAATAAAGCGCAGCGAATTAGCAAGAAGATTATATACTATGACAATACAGGATTCATCCCAGGGAGGCAGGGATGGTTCACCATACACAAATATTAAAGGGAATACATTCATATAAATGGAGCAAACCCGAAAGCCATGTGACCATCTCCATAGATGCAGAAAAAGCTTTTGACCAACAGGCATTCATGATAAAAACCCTACAGAATTATTTTTAATGTATTTAGTACAGGATCTACAGGGTCTCACTACACCGATCAGACTCAGAGTGATCCTCTCGTTTTCATCCTCCCAAGAGCTGGGATAACAGGCACGCACCACCACACCCAGTCTCAATCAACTTCTCGGCATGCCTGGGGGTAGGGCCAGTAAAGGATGCTGGGGATTGAATCCCAGACCCTGTATCTGCCTAGGCAGGTACTTTAATCTGCTGAGCTATCTGGCTGAAAAACTGTAATACGTGGCCTTTACCTCAATGTGATAAAAGCCATCTGTGACTAACCAACAGCCAACATCATATTAAATGGACAAATACTGATCCCTTTCACTCTAAAATCAGGAACATGACCAGGATGTCCACTATCACCACTCCTATTTATTATACTTCTGGAAACATTAATCAGAGAAATTAAACAATAGAGAGAAGTAAAAGGAATATACATAGGAAAGGAAGAAGTTAAAGTATCATTTTTCACAGATGACAGGATACTCTGCACAGAAGATCCTAAAACACCACCACAAGACTGCTAGAATTAATAAACAAATTCAGTAGCCTAGCAGGAATCCAAGTCAATATCCAAAAATCAATAGTATTTCTGTATACAAACAACAAACTCACTGAGAGAGAAATTAGGGAAACAACACTCTTCACAATAGCATCAAAAAAAGAAAAAGAAAGAGAGAAATACCTAGAAATCAATCTAACAAAGGAAGTAAAAGATCTATATATTAAAAATTACAATGCTCAGAAAAAGAGATCTAAGATGATTTCAGAAAAGGGAAACATAGTCCTTGCTCAGGGATAGGAAAAAACAACATTGTGAAAATGACTAATCTCCAAAAACTGGAATATAGATTTAATGCAATCCCAATCAACATACCATCAGTATGCCACGTAGATCTGGAGAAAATATTCCTAAAATTCATTTGGAACAAGAGGAGACTTAGAATAGCAAAGACAACCCTGGCCAACGAAGGTAACACAGAGGCATCACAATGCCTGACTTGAAATTATATTACAAACCGACTGTGATAAAATGAGCTTGGTACTGGAAAATAACAAAAACAAAAACAAAAAAACACCCGAGGATCAATGGAACATATGAGTAGATACTCAGCCACCTTATCTTTCACAAAAGGGCTAAACATGTTCACTGAAAGAAAGATTCCCTCTTTAACAAATGGTGCTAGAAAAACTGGTTTTCAACATTCTAAAAGCTAAAACTAGATATGAGTCAATCACCATTTACTAAACTAATGTCAAAATGGATTAAAGAGCTAAACATCAAAGGAGAAACACTAAGTCTCTTAGAAAAGAAAGTAGATAGATTTCTTGAAGATATAGGAATAGACAGAGAGTCCATGAACAAAAACTAAAATGCACAAGAAAACATTCAAACTATCA
>NW_004524632.1:3461191-3463718 GCF_000260255.1 Octodon degus
GAGAAAACACTCTCTCAGGCTTTCACAGAGAGCACATTGGCCAAGCAATGACTGTGACTCATCCACATGGCTGACACTGACAAAGGTTCTACAATCTGTGGTACAGGATCTCAGGATAAATCCTGAGGGGATTTCACTGACCTCATTGAAAAATTTTTGCACAACAAATAAATCACTAGCAGGGACTAGGGAGATAGCTCAGCAGTCTAAACACCCACCTGGAAAGCACAAGGACCCAGGTTTGATCCCCAGTACTGAATGTCATGCTGGCCCTGGGTGCAGTCATACAGGCCACAAACAGTGGGCACGGTGGCACACACCTGTAATCTCAGTGCTGGGGAGACTGAGACAGTAGGATCCCTGAGTCCTAGCTGCATAACAAGAGCCTGAACCAAGTAAGTGAGTAAATAAATAAATAAATAAATAATTTAGAAAAACCACCAACAGAATGAAAAGAAACCTCACAAATTGGGAGGAAAAAAAATACTCTTAACCAACAGTCACTCATACAAAGGACTTCTACCTAGAACATATAAAGAATTTTTTTAAAAAATCAGGACCCCAAAACTCAATGACCCAATCCAAAACTGCACATCTATTATGAATATACATTTCTCAGAGGAAAAATTACAAATGGAAAATAAATATATGAAAATTTATTCAACCTCATTGGTGATTTAAGAAATGCAAATTAAAACAACACTAAAATTCCATCTCATCCCAGAAAGAATGACTACAATCAGGAAGTCAACCAATAAAATGTCGGAGGGGCTGTGGGGAAGAAGGAACTCCTCTCCATTGATGGTGGCAGTGCAGACTAATGCAACCAATATGTAAATCAGTGTGGAGATTCCTCAAAAATCTAGGATGGGAGGTGTCTGCCATTTAACCCAGCTATTTCTTTTCTGGATATTTTTCCAGAACTGAAAACATCAGAATAATACATGTGCACCCATATTTATCACAGTACAGTTTGTTGTAGCTAAATCTTGGAAACAACACAGATGCCCATCAACAGGAGAATGTATAAAAATGATGAGGTAGAGCCAGCAGTAGAGCTCAGCGGACTAAGTGCTTGCTTAGGTAAGGACAGGGGCCAGGGTTCGACCCCTGGCACCACATGCCACGCTGGCCCCACCCCAAGGCTTGCTGAGCTGGTGATGGAGTCCAGGCGTGGTGGCTCAAGCCTGTAATGCCAGCACTAGGGAGGCAGAAATCAGGAGGATCACTACAAGTCTGAGCTGCATGGTGAGACCCTGCACACACACACACACACACACACACACACACGCGCGCGCGCGCATGCACGCACGCACTCACTCACACACAAAAAAACTTAAAAAAAGATGTGATATTTTTATACAATAGAGTATTACTAAGCTAAAAATATAAATTTTAGGCTTTTAGGGGTAAATGGATGCAACTAGAGGCTATCCTCATAAGTGAAATAAATAAGACCCACATGTATATTGTCTAACTAGTGAAAGAACCTAAAAGAATAAACAAAATCTTAAAGGTACAATATAATAAAAGGGAAAGAAATTGCTCAAAAGGAATGCATAGTTGGATAAGGAAAAGGAGAAAAGAAATTTTTAAAAGGACAGGGAAAGCATCATGTGTGTATATACACAGGATAGCTATGATGATGGCACTACAAATTTTTTATCAGTTTTTTGAAGGTAGCAGATAATGCTTAAAAATAAAATTTCTATGCTTATATCTGGCAATCTGAGCAACTACACTGGGGACAACAATGTACACATAATAACCATTGTTAAACACCAATCATTTTTTTTTCTTGAAATTGTGTATAGCTCCTCATGTATCACCTATTATTTTTTCTATTCTCTTTCAAATAAGAAAAGAAAATCCTATCCATAGTCCTCTGGCTGCAAGGCAGGGAGGATATAGTAGAAGGGTCAGGCAGAGAAAGCTGGTCATGTCCAGGTCACACCCTCGGGGACCTTCCTCCTGCAGCCATACCCTACCCCCACAGCATGTTCAGCCCAGAGCTCTTCAGGGTTTTAAATCACTGACACGTATAATGGCCCCATAGTACAAACACCTTCCCAAAGCCCCATCTCTGAACACTTGAGCTTTGGTGAACATTCTAGTTTCAAAACATAACAGCTATGCATTGCTTAAAGGATTTGTTTATACTTATTGACAAGTTACTTTGTAGGAAAAGACATACTATTTCCCATGCTTACTTGCATGCATGGGTGAGAGTTGCATGCATTTCATTAAAAATACAACATGGAAACTCAAGGATAATAAAAATGACATCTCTCTGGTTTTCACAGCAGGAATACATCAAGTGGGTACATTATTTGGAGAATGCTCTAGGTTAACCACAAGGAAATTTATTAAAATAAATTCACTAAAAAATGAAAATTAAAAAAAAAAACAAAATAAATTCACTGATATAAAAACTAGTGTTTAATTTGCCCATGTCATTATTAAATATAATACAGGTTGTGTGTGGTTGAGTTAGAATTGCAATCTGGGTCTTTTAAATAGTTTGTTA
>NW_004524632.1:3464139-3467760 GCF_000260255.1 Octodon degus
ATGTTAGCATTTCTGTGACCACACCACAGCTTCAGTACTAATTTTATGGTTAATCAAGACAAGTAAGGTGAAGTTTGAACCAGTACCTTAATGTAGAAAGTGTTTATGTCCTTGTACATTGAATGCCTAACACAGTTTGGCTTGGAGGAGGAAGGCTCCATAAGGTCCCTCTAAGATCTAAGCTGGGTAAAGCTATTTCTTCTGCAGCCCAACTTGTCACTGCTTTATTTATTAATTTATTTTCAGAACCGGGGAATGAACTCAGACCTTTGTGCTTGCCAGGCAAGCGCTTATTCTACTGAACTGTCTCCCCGGCCCATCACTGCTTTAAGAAAAGAGAAGTCTGTCACTCACATTGCTCTTCTTGGCTATAGTCTGGGAGGAAGGGGTGCATGTCACTTTAGCACAGAACAAGCTATGCATATCTCTTGCTTTTAAGTAAATGGGTGTTAAAAAAAACACAGAAGATGGGAAATATCTGAAGAACATATCGATTCTCAGCCCATGTGTTTCCAAAAACTCCGTTGAGGCCTAAAATGCAAAATTACCAGCTCAAATACCAATGTCCACAAGAAAAATAGTGTCTATACACTCTTCTTCACTGTCTATTCATAAATGGGCTTTTAAGACTTGTTTGCAGTCCTATGTTTAGAATGGACTTGCTCTCTTCAGTGTTGAAAAATATCTCAATAAAAATGAATGATTTTGCTTATACTGTAAATGTAGTTTAAGTTCATTTGGCTAAAACTTGAGTACATCCTCAGACATTTTGAAGAATTTCCTATTTTTAAAGCTGTTATATTTGCTGACATTTCCACCCCACCTAGAAACTGGTTCTCTTGTTTATTAGAGCCTCTAAAATGAAAGTTTGCCACCTGATTAATTTTAATAATTTAGCCAGAAACCTGTGGATAATATACATTGGCTGCCAAGTCTGAGATAAATTTTGTTGGCTCTGTGGCAAAGATTTTGGCAGAAATAAAGTCTGCCCTTTGTAAAAGAAGCACAGAGGAGCCGAAGGGGTGGGATTTCAAACCCAAGTGTGAAGCAAAAGACTGTTTTGTCTTTCTCTGTGGTTTCCCACTGCTGTAGGGATCTGATAAACCCATTCAGCAATTCTTTTTTAGGCCTCATATGTTTTATTTTAGCATTATATTTAAGGAAAAAATGTAAGCCTTTTGTGCAGAGCTGGATCTGATTCAAAGTCAGAAAGACTTTAGAGGCAGCTTGGTGAGGCTGGCTTTCAGTTGTGGTTTTTAAAGAAATCTGGACAGCTAAACAGTAACTTAAGACACCTAGAGTTTTCCACAGGGGACTTGTATTGGGAGGCGACCCTGTGGGGACATTTGTTCCCCTCCTGACGGCTTTACTCAATGCTGTTTTTTCTTTGAGACTGCTAAATAACTTTCAGGACACAGTGTAAGGCAAAAATGGTGGGATCCTGTTCCAGACACCAAGGAGAAAGCACCATTAAATTATTAAAATGTGAAGCCTGTTCTTTCTTGCACTTCCTCTCATGTATTGTCATGAAGTCTTATATTTGCTGTTTAATCCTAAGAAAAAAAATTGGAAATTAAAAATACTGCTTGGATCTTCCCACCCATGTTTATGGTTTTTTATTTTCTTTTTTGTTTCTTTGTTTTTGTATTTTAGGGAAGGGTCTACAGGGTGTTCAGGGTCTCACTACTAGATCGGACTCAGTGATCTGCCTGTTTACAGCCTCCCAAGAGCTGGCAGCATGCCCCGGGGATGGGGCTGGCACGGCAGATCCGGGGATCGAACTCCAGGCTCCTGAGCCTGCTTGCAGGTGCTCTAATCCGCTGAGCTATTTGGCCGACCCCCATGTTTATCTTGTGCAATGTCATTTCCAAATAGAAATGTCTGAACATTTAATTTGTATCCTGAATTAACAAAAGGAGGCAATTCTTATTTCATAAATATCTCCATAGAGGGTGGCTAAAGAGCAAAACACAAGGCAGAATAAAGGCAGTTAGGAGAAAGAAAAGAGGCTTCTTGGGGTGGAGTCAGCTAGCGCAGGACTCCTCAGGCATGGAGATACTTACAGGGGGAACCAGACTCTCAACCATGCCCAGATCTCCTTCAGTGACACAGACTGTGCTCTGCCTAACATCAGCCTGGCTTTCTGACCGCACTCTGCCTAGGAGAGCGTCAGCAGGAGTCCTGCCGATGGCTCCTTCCCTGCAGTCCCATTTCCCCACCCTTGCGGGCTGATAAGAAGCAAGGGAATTGAGCTGAGCACGTATCCCTTTGGTCCATGGATTGGCGGGTGTTGGAAGGTTCTCCGCCTACACATCCTAAGTTGTCAGCAGAAAGCAAGGGCAGTCACCACCGTGCCTTACCCCACTGCGTGTGAGGGAGTACTGCCACCCTGGGTGAATCAACATCTATTCTTGGGTCCCCTCCTGGGGTACAGCAGCAGGAAACAGGGTGGAGATAGGGAGAGCAGGCAATTAGGTCGCTGGGTAGAGCCAGCAGACAACTGAGAGCTCATCCTGCAGAGGGACTTGGAGACAATTCCATGAGGATCAAAGCAAGGCTCAGTCAGATTCACCTTCCCTTGTGAAACCATATTTACATAAGGGACAAAATTCAATGATAAGATTATTAAGAACCTCAAGGCAGCAACCACAGAGCTCAGAATCTTCTGAGACAGGGAAGTGTACCACTGTCCTGGCCTTAGACCCATGAGGCCACTTGTCTTAGGATGTGTTTTTTGTTTGTTTTTGTTTTGCTTTTCACTTGTTTGTTTGCAGACCTCCAGTAGTGCTGGTGTGGTGGCCAGCTACTGAGATTTTGTTATTCCATGTCTAGATGTGAGATTTGAGACGTTTTCAGTAAAGACTTCTTAAAAAGAGTGCCAGAAAAGTAATACATCTTAAGTAATTTTTTTTTTTTTTTGTTTTGCTCCTTTGGAAGTTCAGCTTTTCAAATCTGTGCTACTTTGCAGGAGAGGGTAGGGATGTGGAGTGAGCAGGGACTCTGATTCATGCTGAGTCCAGGGACTGTGGCTGCCTGAGGCTTCAGCTTCTGCCACTGCGCCTTCTGGGCTGTGGTCCTGGGGGTCCTGATGGTGGGGAAGAGACGAATGGAAGGTCCTACCCTGATGGAGAACTGCTCAGCCAAGAGGCACATTAGCTAGAACTACTCAGAATCAGTATGTCAGCACCATCTAACTAAGGGAAGCCTGGGAAATGTGAGGAAACTGATACACATTTGGTGAACAGAAATTATTTGTGCTGCTCATTATGGAGTAGAATGTCAAATTCTGTGTACACTTAGGGATGATGCGCTGATTCCATTTAGTGCCAAAAGTCTCTCTCTCTCTCTCTCTCTCTCTCTCTCTCTCTCTCTCTCTCTCTGGGTGGGTGTCTCTCTCTCTGTGTCTCTGGCTCTCTCTGTTTGTCTCTCTCTCTCTCTCTCTGTTTCTCTGGCTCTCTCTGGCTCTCTCTCTCTGTGTCTCTGGCTCTCTGTCTCTCTCTGTCTCTTTCTCTGTGTCTGTCTCTCTGTGTCTCCTCTCTCTGTGTCTGTGTGTACGTGTCTGTGTGTGTGTCTCTCTCTGTCTCTCTCTGTTTCTCTGTCTCTGTCTCTCTATCTGTCTCT
>NW_004524632.1:3467860-3476616 GCF_000260255.1 Octodon degus
AGAGTATTACTAAGCTAAAAATATAAATTTTAGGCTTTTAGGGGTAAATGGATGCAACTAGAGGCTATCCTCATAAGTGAAATAAATAAGACCCACATGTATATTGTCTAACTAGTGAAAGAACCTAAAAGAATAAACAAAATCTTAAAGGTACAATATAATAAAAGGGAAAGAAATTGCTCAAAAGGAATGCATAGTTGGATAAGGAAAAGGAGAAAAGAAATTTTTAAAAGGACAGGGAAAGCATCATGTGTGTATATACACAGGATAGCTATGATGATGGCACTACAAATTTTTTATCAGTTTTTTGAAGGTAGCAGATAATGCTTAAAAATAAAATTTCTATGCTTATATCTGGCAATCTGAGCAACTACACTGGGGACAACAATGTACACATAATAACCATTGTTAAACACCAATCATTTTTTTTTCTTGAAATTGTGTATAGCTCCTCATGTATCACCTATTATTTTTTCTATTCTCTTTCAAATAAGAAAAGAAAATCCTATCCATAGTCCTCTGGCTGCAAGGCAGGGAGGATATAGTAGAAGGGTCAGGCAGAGAAAGCTGGTCATGTCCAGGTCACACCCTCGGGGACCTTCCTCCTGCAGCCATACCCTACCCCCACAGCATGTTCAGCCCAGAGCTCTTCAGGGTTTTAAATCACTGACACGTATAATGGCCCCATAGTACAAACACCTTCCCAAAGCCCCATCTCTGAACACTTGAGCTTTGGTGAACATTCTAGTTTCAAAACATAACAGCTATGCATTGCTTAAAGGATTTGTTTATACTTATTGACAAGTTACTTTGTAGGAAAAGACATACTATTTCCCATGCTTACTTGCATGCATGGGTGAGAGTTGCATGCATTTCATTAAAAATACAACATGGAAACTCAAGGATAATAAAAATGACATCTCTCTGGTTTTCACAGCAGGAATACATCAAGTGGGTACATTATTTGGAGAATGCTCTAGGTTAACCACAAGGAAATTTATTAAAATAAATTCACTAAAAAATGAAAATTAAAAAAAAAAACAAAATAAATTCACTGATATAAAAACTAGTGTTTAATTTGCCCATGTCATTATTAAATATAATACAGGTTGTGTGTGGTTGAGTTAGAATTGCAATCTGGGTCTTTTAAATAGTTTGTTAAGAGGCCAGTGAGATGGCTCAGCAGACTAAAGCACCTGCTAAAGCAAGCATGCGCAGGGACCATGGTTTGATCCCCAACGCCCCATGCCACACCAGCCCCACTGCCAGGGCGGGCTGAGCTGGCCACAGAGTCCAGGCCTAGTGGCACACACCTGTAATCTCAGCCCTGAGGAGGCTGATAACAGGAGGATCATTATGAGTTCAAGCTGCATAGGGACACTGTAATAACCAAACACTTTTATAAAATAAATAAACAAAAATAAATAAGTAAGTAGTATTTTGGGTGAGCTGTTGGCCTCAGGGACAGGAACCCAACCTGAATTAGCTACTCTAACTCTTTGGATTTAGTATTCAAACTTGCTTTCGCCAGTTGTTTTGGATAGGAGTTTGTGTTCTAGGCACAATGTTCCACCAAAATATGAAGCCCACTTCTATCTTGTCCAGCTCTGGCAGTCCTCATCATGGGTGACTATATCTCAAGAAATGAAATTTTGTATACAGCCCTTACATATTTATTGAATGCAGTGTGTACTTGAAAGAAACATTTCTAATGTAAGAGGACAAGACAAATGTTTTCAACTTAAGTCTGCTTTAGAGTTCAATGTATGCTTGCCTGATCTCATTTATTGTATTTAAACTTAAAAGCTGTGGCATGAGGTGCCGGCCCCCACACCCAGGGCATGCTGAGACAGTGACTGAGACTGGGCATGGTGACATACTCCTGTAATCTCAGCACTTGGGAGGATAAAAAGAAAACAGGAGAATCACTATGATTCCAACCTGTGTAGTGAGACCCTACAGACCCTGTACTAAGTACATTTTAAAAAACCCTCAAAATTTGTGCAATCGTTGGTTCAGGATAAGACAGAAAGCCATTCAGATTGTCTGTGTCTTCTCATGACTCAAAAAACATGATTAAAAAAAGTGAAGTTGAATCTCTTTGATACTAATGAAATAAAATATTATTTAATTTTTCAAAGTTTGGCACAATGTTAGAGCTTATTGAAGAAGGTTAAAACAAGTGTCACATTTCTATAGGTTCCCTTAATAATATTATGGATATAAATATATAGTGCTGTTCTGAGTTTATTTAAATTTCATTTGATTCTTTTTTTAAGCTGTAAATTCAGAGTTTTTTGGTAGTACTGGTGCTTGAATCTGGGCCTCAGGCATGTTAATAGAGCAATTTATCACTGAGCAAATCTGAGCCTTTCCTTATTTTTATTATTTTTTTTAAAAAAGAAAGGATTTAAGTCATCCATGCTGTTTTCAAATTTGGGATCCTCCTGTGTCAGCCTCCTGACTTGCTATCAATGAAGATCTTAATCTTAATCTGTAAGGATCTTAATTTCTACTTTTAGTACAGTTGGTATGAAAGATAACTGTTGTTACCATAGACATAAAGAAACAAGTGCACAGCAAGGTGCTAAGAACACTGACAGACAGAGGTGAGAACAGTGATTCACGCTTTTGGGATCTTTTGGTTGTGAACTCAAGAAGTCCAAGACAAATATTACACCTTTTATACAGATGTGTTCCCTCCACCCAGCATGGTGTTCACTCACCACAGTTAAAAGATGGTAATTAAATAATTAAATAGATCAAGTACTTGTTCAGCCAATGAAATGAATAATTAACAAAGGGCAATTCTTCATAATTAGCCCACTACTGCAGTAGCTGTCAGAGGAGAATACATTTACCCAGTGACTGCTGAGAGGCTTCTTGATGCTTTGGAAAGGCCAGCACTCAATATCAGGACCCATAATTTGATTCCCTCTTTGCAGAGGAACAAGCGCTCAATGTGTATATTGGTGTTTAGTGCCTAAGGAGGAATCAGAGAACCCCAGGGCTACTTCAAACCTTCCTTTAAAAAAACATAAACATCTTTCTGAACATACCGTTCTTCTCTTGAAGGTCTTCCCCACTTCCGTGACAGTGTTTAAGTTGATTTCATGCAATCGTGAGCATCAAAACATAGTGAAGGTACAGCTGATAAGAATGGCCTTGGTGCCAATAGACAGTGACACTAATTCTGTACTTGTCAATCAGGAAGATACGAGTTTTACAGGAGTTGTTATAACCCTCAGCCAACATACGAGGTAGCGACTGACATTCTCATTTTACAGACTGAACACAGAATTCAAGATGATCGGAGACTTGCCCTAAATTAACAGATTCACTAAGATTTGTAACTCCAGCTAAAAGTTACAAGAAGACCAGATCTTATTTAGTTCCAGCATCTAAATACTGACATGCTTACCATTAAATCTTAATTTTATGGCCCTGATTTATTCTATTTGATTTTTTTGAGTTTGTTTTTTTTTTCTTTTTCATTACAACAATCTATATAATAGTATGTGATTCCTACTTTATGTGCAATGAAATTAGGGATAAAGAGCTTAAATAACATGATCAGGAGCACAGAATTAATGATGTAAGAGAACTAATTAAAGTAAGGTACAGTGGATTCCAAATTTCAGGCTTTTCCCACATCCTTTATACTGGAGATGATTTGTCTGTCATAATGCTATTGTGTGGTTGATCTGACAGATTCCAAATTCTTGTGCATGGAAAGCAAAAGCTTGCAAAACATACACTCATATCCAAAGAAAAGCAGCTACCTTTATGGGAGATCCCAAGTACAGAAAAGATGCCTGGAAGACACAACAGACACACAGCACAAGTTACATGCAAATCAGGCTTTTCTGCTCCAAAGCTAGAGGGAGTATATGCCATTCGGTCTGGGATTATATAGAATGGTCCTAGGCGTAACCTCAGGGCCTATTATTGTTCTACCTGCACTATTATAATAGAAACTCCTTGGTGTTTGTTATGGTTTGTGTATAGGTGTCCCCCAAAGCCTCTTGCAGTCTTGGGGTGGCTTCTGGAGTTTGTGATTGATTACTGGGGGTGTGGTTGCTGCACCCACCCTGGGGCAGGTGATTTGCATTACAATGTAAAGAGGGAGGAGAAGCTAGCTGCTTGAGCTGCTGCTACCTCTCCCTTGTGCTCTTGCTCTTTGCCACCACCATGGAAGGTTGCTTTCTGCTCTGTGCTGCTCTGCCTTGGACCCAGATGAGTATGGACTAAAACCTCCAGTAACTGTGAGCTAAATAAACCTTTCCTTCCTTCATTTTGAGTGTCGGTTATTTGTCTCAGCAACGAGAGAAGAGTAACTAAGTCAGTGTTATACTGGCACTTTATCATTCATTAGAAATTATATTTCATATAGGCTGGGAAGATAGCTCAGTGGGCAAAGAACCTGCCTGGCAAGTGCAAAGAGGTGGATTCGATTTTCAGTACTGCACGCCAAACTGGCCACTGAAATCGGGCATGGTGGTGCATACCCGTAATCCCAGCTCTGGGGAAGCTGAGACAGGAGGATCATTATGGGTCCAAGACATTTAATAAAACTGTGTACCAAATAAATAAAGACTAGAAAAAGAAATTACATTTCATATACATTCTTTTATTATGCACGTTAAGGTAGGTTGTTTGGCAATAACAAGCTCCATTAGGAATCTAAGTCATTTCTCTTAATCAAGCTCTCTTTCTTTTTCACATTGCATAAGCAACCTGCTTATGCAGAAGGAGGAGTGGACAGTGGCTCCCAATGGCCACCTAAGCATGTCACCTTATGGAAATGTTCATGACTTAAAAATATCACTGGTCACCATGGTGAAAGAAGAAGATAATCTACAGATCTTAGACACAGAACGTCATTAGTCATGTGGCTCCTTCTCATGTCACAGGGCCTTGGAGTGTAGAGGAGCATTGGAGTGGGGATCTTCTGATAACCAAATATTTATTTCTTTCCACACCTACAGCACAGTCTCCTTTCAGCAGAGAGGACCCAAGAATTCCACAGAATCACGTCACCTCAAAACCTCGAGTCTCTGGGAAAGGGCAGTAGCCTCTGCCCCACTCTTAGTTATAATTCCTTGGGTGGAACATTACTAATTAATCATGTAAGAAATCTTCACTCTCCTCTATTCTTCCATAGAGGGTGTGCAATAAGCCCAGTAAGTGACTGAAGGTGTGATCAAGCCTCTGTCATAGTTTCCATTCTGCAGCGCCACTGGGCAGGCACTACGGAAGACAACAGACCTGGAAAGTGGGGGGAAATTACTCTTCGTCCCCAATTTTTTCCTGGAAGTTGGCGTCCTTCCTAGTTGATAGTAACCTTTTACTCACAGGTTCACTGGCCCCCTCACCGTCTACAAAATAAACTTTTGGGATGAGTTCTTGCCTCCCCATAGGAGGAAGTGATCCAAATTGTGATAGTTTAGGTTCTTTTTTTTCGATAATTTTATTGAGAAACAAATAGCAATGAGACAGTTTCAAGTGAAATTGGTAGGACAGTTTCAATAATTAACACATTGCATACATTCTTCCTAGTGGTTAATTGCTGTACAAGATGCGGATATGATATCCTATTTACAGACACCATTAGAACAAATCCCTCTATTCATTAAGAGAATGTAACTATATATCTATCCCAACCACTTTGAATACACAGATACAAAATGGGCATTCATCTGTATCCTCTTTTTTTGTTAAGTTCCATTATTTGAATATTATAAGTACGTAAACTCAGCAAGATATTCCATTTTGGTGGTACTAGGGATCAAGCTCAGGACCTTGTGCTTGCAAAGCAAGCACTTATTCCACTGAGCTCTCGCCCCAGCCCTATCAGTAAAATATTCTAAAAGAGTCCAGTAGCCCATAATAGTATTGGGTCTTGCGCTTGACCGGCAGTGTCAAATTGTTGACCTGAGTGCGCTACAGCTCAACATGACAACATGGCATTACTTCTTATATTTCGTTTTTATACTTTTCTACTAGATAGTTAAGACCAAGGTAAAGCAGGACCTGTGCAACAAGAATTGTAGATTTGGGTCTGATAAGGTCAGTGAAATCCCCTCAGGATTTATCCTGAGATCCTGTACCTCAGATTGTAGAACCTTTGTCAGTGTAGCCATGTGGATGAGTCACGGCCATTGCTTGGCCAGTGTGCTCTCTGTGAAAGCCTTGGAGAATGTTTTCTCTCCATGTGACTCTCCTTAGGCACACTCTACATCATCTATCACTTTCCTCTTTGGCCCAATAATATCCTTCATCAGAAAACTTCGGACACTACTGAATTTCATGACGTTACAGTACAAGTTCTCATATGTCCTGAGTCTTAATTGACCTTGGAAGGCTAGGGCCAAAATGTTGGCTTTCCTTGTGGCACTCCTTTTTCTCTAATTTTGGTCTGCAAACTTAGGTTGCTACACATCCAGAAGACAAGCTTATTGTTATTACTATACAACTTAGGCTGTTAAGCTTAACCTGACTATCTGTCTGAATATCGAACATCTTAGGCATAACATGGAACAGGTATTTTTCATCAAGTATTGATATGTTGAACTTTAAGTCCCTACACAATATGATGAAAAAACATCTAAAAATTAGAATATATTTTAAAAATAGGCATAAAGAATTATATACTTCTTATGTTTACACATAAGTCCAAAAATCTAACCATATACAACCTTGAAGCAGGACAGTCCCACAATATTTCTTTTCCTGTCTCTTGCTTTCATTCACAGCCCCCTTCTTTTTGAACAATCATCTACCCAAGAGACAGCACAGCAGCAACTGATATATCATGACAAGCAACCAGTATTCAGAAGACCAGAATGACAGGCACTCCAACCATGAAACAACAATTACAGATTACCATCTGCAGTGAAGTTGCTTAGTTCACAAGCATCACTATATATAGTTAGTAAGGGTGAGGATCTTTCCAATTAACTGCTAGATTCAAAAATCTTCTGGAGATTCTCAGGATCATTGCCTTGCCCATCTTCTACATATATTTGCATGGCTTGACATTGTCATGTTTCCTAGCTCTTCTCCTTTCCCTCTCTTGATTAGTTAGTCCTAGAGATCCTGCTTCCCTTTTACTTGTATTATACCTGTCTTTATATTTCTTCTTTTGAGTTCTCATACTAGGGAAACTATACGATATTTACATATGTGTGTCTGCTTTATTTCACTTATGAGTATATCTTCATGTGGCATCACTTCAATATAAAGGTTTCAAGTTTATCATTCTTAATAGCTAAATAATACTCCATTGTATAAAAATACCCCATCTTTTTCAACCATTCCTCATGTGATGGACATCTTGGTTGTTTCCAATATTTGTCTATCACAAATTGTGCTGCTATAAACATAGGCACACATATATCACTATGATATGATATTTTCAGATCCTCTGGGAAAATTCCCAGTGGAGGAATAGCTGGTTTAAATGGGATTTCCAGTCCAGCTTTTCTAAGGAGTCTCCACACTGATTTCCATAATGGTTGCATCAGTCTACACTTCCCCACAGTCTCTCCAATATTTGTTGTTGGGTGATTTCTTTATGATAGCAATTCTTTCTGGAGTGAAATGATATCTCAATGTTGTTTTAATTTGCATTTTGTGGAGGCTAATGATGGGAGCATTTTTTCATATATTTATTCACTTCTTAATTACCTCTTCTGAGAAGCGTGTGTTCATCTCGGATGCCTATTTCTGGAATGAGTCTTTAAATTTTGGAGCCCTAGTGTTTCTTAGCTCTTTATAAATTCTAGAGAGCAGACCTTTGTCTGAGTACTTATTTGTCATGATTTTTTTTCCAAATTTTTCGGTTGCCTTTTCACTTGGTTAGTAATTTCTTTTGACGTGAAAAAACTTCTCAGTAAGAGCAGGTCCCATTGTGAATTCTTTCAACTGTTTTCCTGTATGATCTGAGTTTTGTTCATGAACTCTTTACCTACACCTATGTCTTCAAGAGTTCCTTCTACTTTCTCTTCCAGGAGATTTAGTGTCTCTGTTTTAATGTTTAGATCTTTAATCCATTTTGACTTTAGTTTAGTGCATGGTAGTAGACCTGGGTCAAGTTTGAGTTTTCAGCATGTAAAGAACCAGTTTTGCCAGCACCATTTGTTAAAGAGGCTATCTTTCTTCCAGTAAGTATGTTTTCCACTTCATCAAATATATGATGGCTGAGTGTGTTTGTAGGGGCTTCAGCGTCTTCTAATCTATTCCATTGATTCTCAGGTCTATTTTGTTGCCAGTACCATGCTGATTTTACCATAGTAGGCTTGTACTATAATTTCAAGTCAGGAATTGTAATGCCTCCTGCCTTGTCTTTACTGCCCAGGATTGCCTTTGCTATTCTAGGCCTTTTCTGATTCCTGATAAATTTTAGGAATGATTTCTCTAGGCCTATGAGGTATGTTGGTAGTAGTCAGATAGGGATTGCATTAAATCCATACAGCAATTTTGGGAGTATGGCCATCTTCACAATGTTGGTTATTACTATCCAGGAGCATGGAATATCTTTCCATTTTCTGAAATTCTTCACGATCTCTTTTTTCAGAGTACTATAATTTTCCTTGAAAAGATCTTTGACTTCTTTAGTTAGATTAATTCCAAGGTATTTCATTTTCCTTGGTGCTATTGTAAAAGGTATTCTTTCTATAATTTCCCTCTCAGTGTGTTTGTTGTCTGTGTAGAGGAATGCTCTTGACTTTTGGGTATTGACTTTATAACCTGCT
>NW_004524632.1:3484556-3487611 GCF_000260255.1 Octodon degus
TGTCTCTCTATCTGTCTCTGTCTCTCTGTCTCTCTCTCTCTCTCTCTCTCTCTCTCTCTCTCTCTCTCTCTCTCTCTCCCCACTGTACTCTGCCCACTCTCCTCTCTCCTATCTACTCTCCCTCTTTCCATCCCTGCCTTTCTCCTTCCCGGCTATCCCAGCGTATTTGACTATTGGATTATCTCTAACTATTCTGAACCTAAATTTTGTCAGCGTGAAATGAGTCTAACCTGATCCCCCTTGCAGGACTATTAGTAAATATTAGAATGACTATGAAAGTACTTTCTACGCTAAAACATGCTATTCAAATTATAAAGCATTATTGTGAACAACATTAAAGAAAAAATATATCAAAAGAGACGTATATACCGTTCTCTAAGCTTCAAAAAGATATTTAATGTGCTATTTCTTTAATCAATGCTGCAAATCTCATGGTTCACATTAGTACATTCCCTGAAATGAACCTCAAAAGTGTTGTTAGACAGAGACAGTGACATAACAGTGGGAAGAGGCATATCTATAAGCTAGGAAACAAGACAGTACCTGATACTTGGCAGAATTTCTTTGCCTTTTCATCAACTAGAAGAGTTTCCTAGATACAACGGAGCTCAAAAAGTATCTGTGGAGTGAATGTTCAATAAATGCACAAACATATGAAATAACTTCTACTTTAGAATGCAGGTCTATAATAAAAAAAAAAAATCACACAGTGTCTCAAGAAGGCCCATTGGTTTAAGATCACAAGAAATAAGGATGCCGTCACCTTTATGTTAAATAGCCAGAAATTAGCAGTGAAAACCAGAGTCTAACTCATAAGTCCAACACACAAGTTTTCATAGAAGAGTCCTTTAGCCAAAATAGAACAAGTGATTTATTTTTCAAGAGACAGTTGTAAGCAGGGCTTTCCTTTAATTATTCAGTGGGATGGCCACTACAAATACTATGTATTTAACACCTTCTGAGATACAAAACCATAACCCCAAAGCAAGATAGAATTATGTCCATCTGCTTTGAAGGCACAGGAGTTACTATGTCCAGCTGGCCAAGAAAGAACTTGAGAATTCCAAACAGGCCTGAAGACACAGAAAATAACTTCACACTTTCCAGGAGGACAGGGAAGTTTGACAAGGACACATTCCTGGTATTCTATGATATTCTCTCCTTCTTTGGACACCTGGATTTTTCTCAGCATGCTGAAGTTCAGTCTCACATTATGTCCTGTATACCTAATATAAGTGGAAAGAAAAGTATCCTGTTTAAAAGACGGCCACCTAATTGTGACTCTGGTCAGATCCAAAGGAAAAAAAAAATCAATGAAGAAATTTTACTTCCCAAAAGTAAGGATTTTTTTAATATTAATAAATTTTGTCATATTTGACAGTCAACACTAGCATACCTGCAACAATTTTGCATTTGCTTATTCAAATAAGACTTTAGTCATTATTTTATGACATGTTAGTTATAACTTCCTCAGTATCGCTGAAAAAGTATCGTACATTATTCAGACTGGGAGTTGAATTTCTTTTTTCTCTTTTTTTTTTTTTAGAGTTGAATTTCTGTTTTCTTCTTATTCCAACTTCTTCCAGTCAAAACTGTAGAACAGCAGATATGTAAATGTTGATTGAGTTATTCTAAAACATGAGCTAATTAAGAATCTAAAGATAAATTTAAGCAGCCTTTTTCTTACTATGCTGTTCTAAAATATCAAAATTGTAGAATTTTTTGGTTGGTTGTTTGCTGTATTCATAGAGGCAAAAAAGAAACTTAAACATTGTTGTCTAAAAATCTCGCTTCTAATTTTTCTTATTTCTACTGCCATGCCAGCAGTATTGGTGACATATTATTTACATAATTAGCATTCTATATAGAGGCTATTATAGCTTATATATAACCTAAGCATGTACAATTCACTTAATGACATTAATACTGCTTCCATAAATATTAACAAATAGCATAGTATAATATATTTTGTATTATTTTGCATTAAAGAAAACTATACATAGTAATAGACAGGGGTATAGATACAAATATTAACCACACTTGACATTATAAACATCCTGTCTGAATACATCTTTGGGACATCATTTTTTTCAATCTTCAAATACTTATGCTAAAACCTTTTTCCTAAACATGTTCAATTTGTTGGTTTTCGTTTGCTCCCATTTAATTTTTTTTTTAAATTGAAGTGCTTGAAAATATATCATGGACAGGAACAAATTTCCTATGATAAATATGACCATTATGTATACCTGAAATGCACCGATAAAATAAAATGGAAAATGAACTATAATTTCATAATGCTTAAAGAGTAGCACACCATGTCATGGCAAAAAGTGGTTAATTTAAAAAAGCTAAAATAGATTAATAGGAAAAAATACTAGCTAACAATATAAAAATTACCACAGGAATGTATAGTAGCATAGCACCAATAGCACAAATAACTGAGAGAGGCAACTGAACATATGTTATTTAAAGCTCTCACAAAGGGCCAGTCAAATAGCTCAGCGGATTAAAGCACCTGCAAACTAGACAATGAAGAGAGAGCAAGGAGAAGAGCTAGGAAACATGACAGTGGCAAGCCATATAGTGATATGTATGAGATAGGTAAGGCAGTGATCCTGAGAATCTCCAGAAGATTTTTGAATCTAGCAGTTAATTGGAAGGATTCTCACCCTGACTAACTATATACACTGACACCTGTGAGCTAAGCAACTGCACTGAAGATGGCAATTTGTAATAGTACATACATGCTTACAGTGCCTGTCATTCTGGTCTTTTAAATACGTGCTGCTTGTCATGACATGCCAGTTGCTGTTGTGCTGTCTCTTGGGTAGATGATTGCTCAAAAAGGAAAGGGGGTGGTGAATGAAGGCAAGAGACAGGAAGAGGAATGATGTGGGTCTGTCCTGCTACAATGTTGTATATGGTTTGATTTCTGGACTTATGTGTAAATATAGATAGTTGTTTATTCCTATTTTTAAATATATTTTAATTTCTAATTTTTTTGTCATATTCTGTAAGGACTTGAAATTTAACATATCAATACTTGATGAAA
>NW_004524632.1:3488921-3489888 GCF_000260255.1 Octodon degus
TGGACAGAAGGTTAGTAAAGCTAGAAAAAGGAAGGGTATGCTGTCCTGGTCCTGCCCCTGGGGCATGCTGAGACAGCTATTGAGTGATTATGGTGGCATGCACATGGAATCTCAGCCCTTGGGAGAATGAAAACAGGAAGTTATATCTGTGTAGTGACACCCTGTAGACCTTGTACTAAATAAATAATTTTTTCAAAAGGAAGGATAGTAAAAGAATAGATGGGGTCAGGGAGATAGCTCAGTAGAATAATAAGAGCCTGCCTGGCAAGCACAGGGTCCTGACTTCAATCTCTGGTACAATTAAAAAAAAAAAGAATAGATAGACTAAGTAGTAAATGGTAAAAATTCAAATCAAAATGTAAGAATAATTATTTTCAATGCAAGCATCTAAACATTTAAAACTTATGAAATTGAATTTAAATGAGTACCTCTATAAATGAATGGATGATATCAAGACAGAGAGAGAGAGGAAGGGGGATGAGAGAGGCAGAAAAAAAATAGGAAGAAAAAGAAGATGATGAGAGGATGTGAGGAAACAAAAGAGAATGGAATATCTATCATTTGACTGATAACAGAAGAAAGCTTCAGTGCATAAAGTAATATTAGACAAAAGGCTTCAGAACAAAGAAAATACCATATGACAAAGAGAAATATTTTATAAAACAGAGGAATCAATTCATCAGGATGATGCAAAAACCAAAGGTTCCAGCCCCGACCGTGGGGCATGCTGAAACAGCCACTGAGACTGGGTGTGGTGGCGTGCACCAGTAATCCCAGCGCTTCGGAGGCTGAAAACAGGAGGATCACTACAAGTCCAATTTGTGAAGTGTGACCCTGTAGACCCTGTACTAAATACACTTAAAAAAGGAAATCAAATGTGTTGGCTCTCAATAGTAGAAGATTATACTTTTTTTTCTTAAAACACTTGAATGGAGAAATAGAGAAAAATCACAATGTTGATTGAATA
>NW_004524632.1:3490393-3496936 GCF_000260255.1 Octodon degus
TTATTTATTTATTTATTTTGTGCAAGGGATTGAGCTCGGGACCTTGAACTAGCCAGGCAGGCACTTATGTCACTGAGCTACTCCCCACCTTAGATTCCATCAAGAGTCCCTTAAAAGATACAAAGGTCCATGGAGACCTGGAGATAGCACAGAGGACTAAGTGCCTGCATAGGTAAGCACAGGGACAAGAGTTTGATCCCAGGCACCACATGCCTTGCCTGCACTGCCCCCAGGCTTGCTGAATTGATCACCAAGTCTGAGCATGGTGGCCCTAGCCTGTAATCCCAGCACTGGGAAGGCTGAAAACAGGAGGATCACTATGAGTCCAAGCTGTACTCATACTAGGAGGCCATAGTGTACAAGTGAGACCCTGTACCAAATACATAAAATTTTTAAAAAAGGAAAAGATAGAATCTATGAAAAGATATGAAAAAGGTAGAAATAATAAATACAAAATTAATGAAATAAGGGACCAAGATGCAATGGGGGGAAAATTGATGTAAGTGGCTCTACTTCCTTTTTCTCCCCCTGCCTTTAATTTATATATTTGGTATAGGGTCTCACTACACAGCTTGGAGTCTTAGTGACCCTCCTGTTTCAGCCTCCCCAGTACTGGGATTACAGAAGTGCACCTTCATGCCTGATTTTGGAGGCCAGTTCCCCAGGGCCAAAGTGGGCTGGCATGGCCTGTGGTTCCTGGGATCGAACTCTAGTCCTTGCATTTACCAGGCAGGCTCATAAACCACTGAGCTCTCTCCCTGACTCTGATGATGCTTCTTTAAAAATAAATAATGGAGTGGTTTGTAACATCAGCAATCGCAGGGGGACAGGTAGCTGGACCTGAATCAGCACAGGTCAGGAGTAATACAGAACATACACAATAGGGTAACTACAGAAAATAATTACGTGTTGTACATTTCACAAAGATAGAAGAAATGTTTTTGAATATTTTCACCATAATGAAATGAGAAATGCTTGAATAAATAGGTATGGTTAACCTAGTTAAACTAACATAACTAGTTATGCATTACAAAATACGAACATACATCAAAATGTCATATGGAATATCCCACTGATGTGCACATTTTTTGTTATTATGTATCAGGGAAAACTTTAAGTTTTAAAATGCTGAGAAATATTACATTTAAGAAAAATATGTTGACTGTAATATCAAAAAAACAAGAATTTTTTGATAGTGAATAAAATCAATTATTTTGCAGGCAATATGACAAAGAAAAGAAGAGACAAATGTAAACAATATCAAATGAAAAAAATGGGACTTTGTAAATACTATAGACAGTGGGAGATGGTAAGGGAAGAGTAAATAAAAGTCATTATGCCAATAAATTTGAGAACTTAGGTAAAAGGGACATATTACTTTGAAGACATAAATTCTGGAAAAAATTAGATTACTGGTTGCTCAACTCTATTAGTTGAGTAATTTTATGTTTATTAACAAAATTGAATTCAAAGTTAAAGTCATCCCCTGGAGATAATTCCAATCTGAAATGACTGCCAAGGCCAATAATTTTATGAAACATTTAAGGAATAAATGTCAATTCTTCACAATCTTTTTCCAGAAAGCAAATGAAGAATAAAATGTCTCTAACTCATTTTATGAATCTGGGATTTTCCTAATATATAAGACCTCGAATTTTTGAAGCAATCTGTGTAACTTATTATTTATGATCTCAGATCTATACTCTCTTCCTTCAGCTTCCAAACTACCCTTAATGCTATAAGTTTCTCAGTCTAGGTGCTATTATATTCTTTTCTGTTTATTTGAAGGTCTCTCTGATTAAACTGAACTCAAGTTTAGGGATTTTTTTCTATTTTTTAATTAAAGAAAGTCCAAATTGTTATTAAAACACAAAAAATTACAAGTGCCACAGAATTTCTCTTAACAAAATATAATGAATTTCACAGTTATTTTGAAATACAGTGTTGTCTTCCAACCAAGTATTCATATTTCCAGATATACGTATATAAACCTGGAAGAAGAAAGAACAGCAAGAAATGCATAAGAAATTAAGAAGAGAAAAGTACAACCAATTGAAAAAAGAAGACAAAACAAATTAAGAATTATTCGCTCCTTTCCACAGACCAGCAGAGATGCAGAGTACAGCCGTCCAAACCCTCCTGCTCACATACGTAGATGAGTCTCTGTCCCCTGCTCCCTCTCCTGTCCTTCTCCTCAACTCAGTAATGCTTTCCTTTTAAATAAGTTCATTTCCCTTTCTCATTATCTATTGTACCCTTCAGATTCCATTTCCCTTTTTCAGATACACTAAGAAGACAATACGATATTTGCACACCCAGGTCTGACTTACTTCACTTAAGAATATGTTCACCACTTGCAACATTACGCATTATAAAATATGAACATGTATCAAATGTCATATGGAATAGCCCACTGATGTGCACAATTTTTGTTATTATGTATCAGTGAAAACATAAGACTTAATTTACCAACAAAAGACTTACCTTCATCCTGTTTTATAGCTGAATAATATTCTATTATGTAAAAATACCACATCGTCTTTATCTGTTCTTCCTTTGATGGGCATCTGTGTTGTTTCCATGATTCAGCTATGACAAATTGCACTGCTGTACACATGGGCTCACATGTATCACTAAGGTATGAGGTTTTTAGTTCTTCTGGAAAGATACCCAGGAGGGCAAAAGCTGGCTTGAGTGTGATCTCAAATCCTAGCTTTTTAAATAATCTCCACACTGATTTCCATAGTGGTTCTACCAGTCTGCAATCCCACCAACAGTGGCGAACAGTTCCCTTGCTCCACAGCCCTTTCAGCATTTGTTATTGGCCGACATCTTCATGTTAGTCATTCTTCCTGGGGTGAGATGGAATCTCATTATTATTCTAACTCTCACTTCTCGAATGACCAATGACTTTGAACATTTTTTCACGTATTTATTTGCAATTTGTATTTGTTCTTCTGCAAAGTGTATATGCATCTCAGATGCCCAATTTTGGGATTGGGTCTTTGAACTTGAGGGAACTTATTTTTTTTTAATTCTTTATATGTTCTAGATGGGAGGCTTTTGGCAGAGGGAAAGTTGGCTATAATTTTTTTCCCATTTTATGGGTTTTCTTTTTATTCCTTTGAAGATTTTCTTTGAAGTGCAGATATTTTTCAAAAACATGAGATCCCAGGTGTTGATTCTTTCAAGTATTTCCTGCACAGTTTGTTTTTTGTTCATGAACTCTCTACCTATCTCTATGTCCTTAAGTTTTCTACCTACATTTTCCTCCAGATTTAGTGTGTCAGTTTTAATATTTAAGTCTTTGACCCATTTTGGCTGTAGCTTTGTTTATGGTGATAGGAATGGGTCTAGTTTTAGCCTTCAGTATGTGAAAAGTCAGTTTTTCTAGCAGCGTTTATTAGAGGCTATCTTTCTCCCAGTAAGGGTGTTTGACACCTTTATCAAAGATAAGGTGGCTGAGTGTGTTTTCAGGTGTGCCTGCATCTTCTAATCTGTTCCACTGATCTGTCTCAATGCTAGTACCATGCTGATTTTATCACAGTAGCTTTGTAGTATAATTTCAAGTCATGGATCGTGATACTTCCTGCCTTTCCTTGGTCTTCCAAGATTGCTTTTGATATTCTGGTCTCTTCCAGTTCCACATGAATTTCAGGAAAGATCTCTTTAGCTCTGTGAGGTATACTAATGATACTTTAATCAGGATTGCATTCTATCTGTATAACAATTTTGAGAGTATGGCTATTTTCACAATGTTGGTTCTTCCTATCCAAGAGCATGGGACATTTTTCCATTTTCTCAAACTCTCTTCAATCTCTTTTCCCAAAGTACTGTAATTTTCACTGTATAAATCTTTTACATCCTTTGTGAGATTGATTTGTGAGTATTTCTTTTTTTGATGTTCTTGTGAAAGATGTGGTTTCACTTATTTCTCTCTTAGTATGTTCACTGTGAAAAAATACTACTGATTTTTGGGTATTGCCTTTGTATCCTGCTCTGTTGCTAAATTTGTTGATTAAATCTATGAGATGGTGGAGTTTTGGGGGTGCTCTATGTAGAGTATTGCATCATCTGCAAATCATGATAATTTCACTTCTTGTTTTACAATCCTTAATCCTTTTATTTCTCTCTTAGCTAATTACTCTGGCTAATTTTTTCCAACATATATTGGATAGGAGTGCAGAGAGTGGACATCCTTGTCTTGTTTCTGATTTTAAGGTGAAGATTTCAGTTTTTGCCCATTTGGTATGGTGTTGACCGTTGATTGCTCATAGATGGCTTTTATCAGGTTGAGATATAAATCATCTATTCTGATTATCTGTAGGGTTATTGTCATGAATGAGTGTTGGAGATTGTCAAAAGCTTTTACTACATCTATTGAGATGATCATGTGGTTTTTATTCTTGGTTTTATTGATGGGGTGTATTACATTTATGGATTTGCATATATGGAACCAACCCCTCATTCCTGGAATGAATCCCACTTGATTATGACATATAATCTTCTTGATGATTTGCTGTATTCTGTTTGCTAGTATTTTATTGAGGATTTTTACATTTATATTCATTGGCGTGATTGCCCTTTAGTTCTCTTTTTTAGTTGGATCTTTCTCTGGTTTGGGAATCAGAGTAATAATTGTCTCTAGGAATGAGTTTGAGAGAATTGCTTCCTTCTCAATTTTAATGAAGAGTTTGAAAAAAGTTGGCACTAAATCTTCTCTACTTTCTTTTAGAATTCTGCTGCGAATCCATCAGGACCTGGGCTTTTCTTTGTTGGTAGGAATTTTATTACATTTTCAGATTTTTTTTTTCTTGTTATTGGGTTATTCAGAGTTTGTATATTTTCTTGACTCAGGTTTGGCATTGCATATGAATCTAGAAAACTGTTCAATTTCTTTGTGTTTTTCATCCTATAAAAGTAACAACTTTGGAAGTAGATATTGATAATCTTCTGAATTTCTCTAAGGTCTGTAGTGATTTCATCTTTTTCATTCTTTATTGCATGAGTTTGGATATTGTCTTTCTTTTTTGTTTCTTCTTTTTCTTATTAGGTTGGCTAGGAGTGTATCAATTTTATTTATTCTTGCAAAGAACCAATTCTTTGATTCGTTTATTTTTGTGCTGTTTTCTTCATCTCCAATGCATTAATTTCTCCTCTAATCTTTATAATTTTCTGCCCTCATTAGGTTTGGGTTTGACTTGATCTTCTTTTTCTATGATCTTAAGGTACAGCATAAAATCATTTATTTGGACTTGTTCTGTTTTCCTAAAGTGTGAATTTACCACTAGAGATTTTTCTCTTAGGACAGCTTTCATTTGCATCCCACAGGTTTTGGTAAGTTGTATCTACCTTTCCATTTGGATTGTAAATGCTTTTTTCTTTTCCTTTGACAGAACTGGGTATTGAACTCAGGCCCATGCACTTGCCAGGAAAGTGCTTATTCTACTGAGCCATCTCCCCAGCCCCTGTAAATACTTTCTTTGATTCCTTCTTTAACTTCATCTGTGACCCACTGGTTATTTAGGAGATTGTGATTTAATTTTCATGTTTTTATAGTTTCTTTTATTAATAATTTTCAGTTCATTGCACTGTGATCAGATAGTATGCATGGGATAATTTTAATTCCTTTTCATTTACTTAAGAGTGCTCTGTGTGCTAGTATATGGTCTATTTTGTGGAATGTTCCATGTGCAGCTGACAAGAATATGTATTCTATTGTTGTTGGGTGAAACACTCTGTAAAGATCTACCCAGTTGATTCCTTCCCACATTTGGCTTAGTTCTGTTATTTCTTTTTTTCCCTAGTTGATCTATCTCTTTGTGACAGTGGTGTGTCACAAAGTCCCCCATTACTATTGTATTATCACTCATTTGATTTTTTATATCAGCTAAAATTTGTCACATGTAGATGGGTGCTCCTACATTGGGTGCATATATATCTATAATTATTATCTTTTCCTCTTGAAGTTTTCCCTTAACAAGTATGTAGTGACCTTTTTTATCTCCTTCAATGATTTTTGGTTTTAAGTTTGTATTGTCAGCAACCAGGATAGCTATCCCTGTTTTCTCTGAATTCCTGTGGCAATGAGGGTTGTTTTCTATCCTTTAACTTTTAGTCAGTGAATTTCATGTTGAGGTACATATGTTTCTCATGTGTAGAATATTGTTGGACTTTTGTTTCTTAATCCACTATGCTAGTCCCTTTCTTTTAATTGGTAAATTGATCATCATTTACATTGATGGTCAAAACTGATACGTATTGGATTATCTTTGTCATGTTATTTTCATGTTATAGGTTCCATACTTTTCCCCTCTTTTTAGTTACTTACTCTGCTTGGTGGCTCCTTTCTGTTTTTGTTGAAGCAGTGGTCACTCCTGTGTCTTTCTAGACTATTGTTCAATACTCTTTGTAGCATTGGTTTGGAGGTTATTAATTTCTTCAGTTGTTCTTTGTCATGGGTGGATCTTATCTCACCATTTAATTTGATAGTTTTGCAGGGTACATAAATCTGGATTGGAAATTATTTTCTTTCAGGACTTA
>NW_004524632.1:3497036-3501058 GCF_000260255.1 Octodon degus
TTCCACTGAGCCATCTCGCCAGCCCCAAGCAATCTCTCCAGCCCCTCAAGTTCTTCTTGATTTGATGGTTTATGTTGAAAAATCTACCATGATTCTGATGAGCTTTCCATTGTAGCTGATCTGTTTCTTCTGTCTAGAAGTTTTTAATATTCTATTATTTTGCTGAATTTCTGAGATCTTGATTGTGTCTAGGTGTAGATCTATTGTGATTATGGCTGCTTGGAGTTTTATGTCTTGTTTATCTATATGTCAGGTTTGAAAAATTTTCTGCTCATAATTCTGCAAATAGTCTTTTTGAGGCATTTGTGCGGTCTCCCACTATTTCATTGACACCTAACTTTTTTGTATTATTTTTCTTTGTGCTGTCTTTTAGCCGATGAGTTATTTCCTGGGTCCTTGTTAGTTTTAAGAGATCTTTCCTTTCACATTCTTTAACTACACTACTGTCATTGAGGTGTAAAAGTGTATCTTCAATTTCATTCTAGTGTTTTTGCTAGCTTTCTATGGAATTCTTAATTTCCTGGATATCTGTTTGAATCTGTTTCATGCATTCTAATTCTTTCCTTGTGTTGTTCATTCAGTGTTTCCATCATTTTTATATTCTCCACTATTTTTTAATCTACATATTCTTTAGCTGTGCTGAGCAATTCTTTCATGATTCTTGTCATCTTGTTTTTGGAACTGAGAGATTATTTCTGATCTTATTTCTTCTGTAGCCTGATGGACTTGTTTCTTTACTTCAGCTTCTATCATGTCAGAGATTTCAGGTATGCAATTTCCAAGTTCCAATATGTCTTTGTCTCCAGGATTTGGTATGGGTGGACTAGAGGATTGCGATTGCCTTTTGCTCCTGTGTTTTGGCAATTTGAAGCTCCCAGTAATCACCCAGACCAAGTCCCACAGGTCACCCAAAGTCCATCAAAGTTCTTAAATGGCTCTAGGAAAGCTCCACTCCTGTGCACACTAAGCCCACAGGTCGCAGCTCTCCTGAGTCCTGATAGAGACTGATAGAGTCCTCCTAAAATATTAAAAGTTTGGACCTGCACCAGCAGAAGCTCCAGGCCGACATGCTGGGGGCTACATTACGTCAGAGCTTACCAGAGTCCTTCAGGTTTCTCAGGGCCCACCAAGGTTCTTAAATACCACCAGAAAATTTCCTTGAAGTCAAGTTTAGAATAAGATGAATTTGCTACTCATATCTCAGCATCTAAAACACAGTGCATATTTGAATTCACAAATACATATATGACAGGGATGCTATTTCTAAGAGGTAGGAAATACCCTTTTCACTGAATTTAATACTAGGTTATGTTCTTTTTTTTCTGTATTTTAGGACAGGGTCTAGAGGGTCTCGCTACGTAGATCAGACTCATAGTGATCCGCCTGTGTTCAGCCACCCAAGAACTAGAATGACAGGCATGCATTACCACATCCAGTGTCAGTCAAAGCCTCATCACACTCCAGGGGCAGGGTCTGCACAGCACACTGGGGATCAAGCCCTGGCCACTACATTCACTCTTAGTTGGCTAGATTTTCAAAAACTCACCAAGTTTCTCTACAGTTCTCTTACTAATTGTGTGTTTCAGTGAATATTATTTGCATTTCCCAAACAGGGAATCATTGTCAAGACTAACAAATGCTTTGTTTCCCAAAACCAGTAAAGCATGTCTGCCTACCTTAACAAGGAAAGATGTTATTAATTTTAGTTCCATGTGCAGCAAGTTTGCTATTTAGTTGGTATTTGCCTTCACTTACGTGAAGACCAAAGCTCAAATTCATTCTCCTGTCTTGCTATGTCCCTCTAGGTACAGTCAAGTGTCTTAAAATAGATCTAGTTTGTTGTCCTTGTGCTGTGACTCAGATTGATCTGGTTATTAATTTCAAAATGCTGAAGAAACTTGTGTAATTGTCCTAGTCTCTTTCATCCCAAAATGCTTACAACACAGCTTGCTTTGCTCTGTATAGGCAACTGTCTTGTCTTGAGTCAGTCACGTCATTATGGACAGATTCAGATTCCCCAGAATTACACTGAGGTGGAAAATTGTTTAAATGAAAAATTTCCTCAGCTCTGTTCATGTTAAGGAGTGTTAAGTGTATGTCAAAAAGAACTCGAGCCACTCACTGGCAGACAACCAATGCAATACAAAAGAGGCAGAAATAAAAAGATTAGTAACTAAGGCTTGAAACAACAGACTTAAGCAGTTGTCATAGATTTCCTCTCAAAAGTAAAGTATCCATTTCCATTTATTTCCATAGAAAATGAAATTGTCTTATCTATCTACCTATACCTTTACATATAATTTTCAAAATGTTTATTAATTCATCAATCATTCAATCATGTCTATCCCAGCTATGCCACCACACATAAGCACACACACATAAAAAGATATGATTGCTACCCAAACCTTGATATCAGACTTGGTTCCAACCTTGTAAAAAGCATCATTGCTCCCCTACAAAGAAGAAAATAACCATAATAATGCCACCTGCTTTTATTTTCTTAATTTTTAATATTTATGATTTCATGTTTACAGTACATAATGATTACATGATCCAGTACTTGAGATGTATCAACTTTAAAAATCTAAAGTTTTAACTAAGTGACTGAGCAGGGTCCAGGGTCCTCACTTTACAAACATCCTTACCCTATGCAAGAGCAGGAAATGGAGATGCTAAGAGTACTACACATACCTGAAGGCAGGTAGCCTGAATATGATACAAGGGGAAAAAAAGAGGTTCCCCTCTATTTGCTTATGTTGCTTTTGCTGTCTTTGGTTGCCTTGATCTGCTGCCCTTGGACCATGTCACCTTGCTATAAACCCAGCTGATTATGGACTGAAACCTTCATGAACTATGAGCTAAATAACTTTTCCTCTTTTAACTTTGGGCATTGGGTATTTTGTCTTAACAATAAAAGAACAGTAACCAAGACACATATGTTGGAGGAAATCTGTACACATAATTGTAATTGTTGTATTTATAGGTTAACAAATAGACTAAATAGCCAAAAAAAAAAAAAAGGAACACACACACATAAAATGTATGAGACAATTACACTAAATCAAGATACATTTTTAGTTACATTGTCCATATTGGATAGCAATAACTTTTTTCTCTCAGATAAAAACACTTTTTATATGTTGTGTTTCATGTAAGAGAAAGGTTGTTAGATTTAATCTCTGTTTCTGATTTACTTCTTTTAACATAGTCTCAAGACTCATCCATTTTCCTGCAAATGACCCAACCTTATTTTTTTATGGAAGAATAGCACTCCATTGTGTATTAATACTACTCTACCTTTATTCTTTCATCTATTGATGCTCATTTTTAAAATTTTTAAAAATCTTTTTAGGATTTCTTTTTTTAATAATTTTATTGAGAAATAAATAGAAATGAGACAGCTTCAAAACTGATTAGTAGGACAGTTTCAATAGTTAATACATTGCATATTATTGTCTTCACAGTGGTTATTCATAGTACAAGATGCAGACATGATATCCTGTCCAAATACTTTTAGTACAAATCTTTCTTCTCATTGAATTAAGAGACAGTAGCTGTATATCCATCCTATTTGGTATATTCAGAAACAAAATGGTAGTGTTTTTATTTAGTTTTGCCAGAGATGGGTATTCCATTGTCATATAAATATTGGAGGTGTGTAAATTCAGCAAAATAATCCAATACAGTCCAGTAGTCCATAATAGTAGTGGGTTATCCGTAGGACTGGCAATGTTAGAAGTTGTTGACTTGCATCTTTTACAGCTCAGCATATTAATGTGGCTTTACTTTTTATACCTTTTTATTTACTTTTTGATCCCGTCTTTTTTTCATAATTTTATTGATAAACAGATAGCAATGAGACAGTTTCAAATCAAATCGGTAGGACAGTTTCAATAACTAACACACCGCATATATTCTTCTTATGGTTAATTGCTGTACAAGATGTGGACTTGAGATCCTATTTACAAACACCATTAGAACAAATCATTCTATTCATTAAGAGAATGCAACTATATATCTAT
>NW_004524632.1:3501733-3503249 GCF_000260255.1 Octodon degus
CTATTAAGCTTAACCTCATTATCTCTCTGCATTTCAAACATCTTAGGCATAATAAGGAACAGGTATTTTTCATCAAGTATTGATATGTTGAACTTTAAGTACCTACATAATATGATAAAAAAGCATGATCCCACCTTTATACTTTTCTGCTGCATGGTTAAGATAAAGCAAGATGTATAAAACAAGAAATGCAACTTTTGCATCTGACAGGGTTAGTCAAATATATGCTATTTCCAAGAGGTAGCTGTTATGAATTATGCTGATATAAACTTGGGTATGCCTACATTGCTGTGGTATGGTGACTTTAACTGTTGAGAATGCCTGCAGAAGAGAAATAGCTGGGTCAAATGAAAAGCCTAGTTTTGGTTAGTTGGAGAATCTCCATACTGATTTCCATAGAGGGCCCATCAGTTTAGAGTGATGGTGGCAACAGTGGAGAAATGTCCTTTTTCTTCACAGCCTCACCAGCATTTGTTATTGTTTGCTTTTTCCATGACGGCTAGTCTCCGTGGAGTGAGAAGCTCAATGCAGTTTTAATTTACATTTCCCAAACAGCCAGCAATATTGAACTTTTTAAATTTATTGGTCATTTGGATTCCTTCATCTGAAAAGTGTCTGTGTATTGTAGATGCCCTTTTTATGTTTAGATCTTCAAATTTGGGGTTTCTAACTTTTTTGAGTATCTTATATATTCTAGCTATTAGTTGTTTGTTTGAGAAGTAGCTAGGAAAAAAAAAGAACATTTTCCAATTGTGTAGGTTGTCTCTTTGGTCTATTTTTTGTTTTGTTTGCTGTGCAGAAGCTTTTTAGTTGGATGTGATCCCATTTGTTGATTCCTGGTATTATTTCTTGTACACACAGGGATTTTTTTTTCAGTCTTTGCCTACATCTATATGTTCAAGTTTTTTTTACCTATTTTGTCTTCCAGTGGATCTTATATATTTGATACATCTTTATTTTAGTTTAGTGCATAGTAAGAGTTATGAGTCTAAGTGTACCCTTTTTCTTTTAATGGATCTGGATGGAGCAGGGCTCACTGCACAGCCTGGATTTGTGATGATCCTCCTGCTTTCAGCCTCCCCAGGGCTTGGATTACAGGCATGAACCACCACACCCAGACGCTGGCTGGCTTACTCTGCGCTGGGGCCATGGATGGCACTGCATGTGGTGCCAGAGATAGAACCACAGTCCCTGTGCTTGCCTAAGCATGTGCAGGTTTACTCTTTACTATGTGGATAACCAGTTTTTCTGGCACAATTCGACTTCCTGGAAAACTGCCATGCACCTTTCTGAAATAGTTGACTAAAGTAGACAAAGCACTAAAATAGCAAAAGGAATGGTGTTCTAATAAAAAAATTTTCAAACAAAATCTTCAGAATGCCTTGTATCAGAATAGTATTGATAATAAAATTAACAGTCTAAAAGCCAAAGCAGTAACAGAAGTAGCAAGTATATGTCTTCACCAATCTTGAGTCAACAGACTTCATGACAAAGGCTGTACCAAGTCAACAGATTT
>NW_004524632.1:3503349-3505039 GCF_000260255.1 Octodon degus
AAGTGTCTGTGTATTGTAGATGCCTTTTTTATGTTTAGATCTTCAAATTTGGGGTTTCTAACTTTTTTGAGTATCTTATATATTCTAGCTATTAGTTGTTTGTTTGAGAAGTAGCTAGGAAAAAAAAAGAACATTTTCCAATTGTGTAGGTTGTCTCTTTGGTCTATTTTTTGTTTTGTTTGCTGTGCAGAAGCTTTTTAGTTGGATGTGATCCCATTTGTTGATTCCTGGTATTATTTCTTGTACACACAGGGATTTTTTTTTCAGTCTTTGCCTACATCTATATGTTCAAGTTTTTTTTACCTATTTTGTCTTCCAGTGGATCTTATATATTTGATACATCTTTATTTTAGTTTAGTGCATAGTAAGAGTTATGAGTCTAAGTGTACCCTTTTTCTTTTAATGGATCTGGATGGAGCAGGGCTCACTGCACAGCCTGGATTTGTGATGATCCTCCTGCTTTCAGCCTCCCCAGGGCTTGGATTACAGGCATGAACCACCACACCCAGACGCTGGCTGGCTTACTCTGCGCTGGGGCCATGGATGGCACTGCATGTGGTGCCAGAGATAGAACCACAGTCCCTGTGCTTGCCTAAGCATGTGCAGGTTTACTCTTTACTATGTGGATAACCAGTTTTTCTGGCACAATTCGACTTCCTGGAAAACTGCCATGCACCTTTCTGAAATAGTTGACTAAAGTAGACAAAGCACTAAAATAGCAAAAGGAATGGTGTTCTAATAAAAAAATTTTCAAACAAAATCTTCAGAATGCCTTGTATCAGAATAGTATTGATAATAAAATTAACAGTCTAAAAGCCAAAGCAGTAACAGAAGTAGCAAGTATATGTCTTCACCAATCTTGAGTCAACAGACTTCATGACAAAGGCTGTACCAAGTCAACAGATTTGATTTTTCACAGCAGTATCAGGTAAATAGTACTATCATCTGCTTTTATAGATCAGAATGATTGAGTGGAGCCGGCCCTCAGCATCTACTGGTCCTCATCCCAACTTAGGCAACTGCAGACCCAAAATATTCAGAAAAAATATTAGCTCCATCCTGAACATGCATATTTTTTCTTTAGACATTGTGGCATAAACACAACCATTATTTTTATAGTATTTATATTCACTATTAGATGCAATCTAAAGATGATTAAATACATGAGAGGATGCCTATAGCACTTGAACATGGCAAGAGCCCCAATCCTTAATGGATATTAAGGGATGACTGCATGAGAAAGTCTTAAAATTTTCCTATGGATACAGAGCCAGCATCTAGTCAGTCTGAGGGAGAACACTTAAGTGTACTTTTTCAAAATCCCTCTAAATGGGCAGAACTGGGTTAAATGGGGGCTTTGTCATTCATTTCTGAACGGATTATTGAAGTGACTTCAGAACTTAGCAATGTTTTTTTGTTGTTGCTTGGCAATTTTTTTCTTAAAAGATCAAAAAGTATTTTAGGCTTTGTGGGCCAAATTGTCATTATTGCTGCCCTTGTAGAATGAAAGCAGCTATCAACAATACATGGTTTTATTTCCCAAAGCAAGTGGAATCGACACTTACACAATCCCTTCAAGCTTCAGATATTTTTAACTGTAACATGAAGTTGATTTTCCATTCTGGGGTTGTTATCATTGTATGAAACATAGAAAGGACATAGTATGGCAAATATTAGGTGTTCAATACAT
>NW_004524632.1:3507894-3510971 GCF_000260255.1 Octodon degus
TTCAGATATTTTTAACTGTAACATGAAGTTGATTTTCCATTCTGGGGTTGTTATCATTGTATGAAACATAGAAAGGACATAGTATGGCAAATATTAGGTGTTCAATACATGCTGACCATTGTTTCAACTCCTTGACTTACAAACATTTGAGTTGTAAACTGTTACGTACATGAACGGACTTCTTCGCATTAGGAGTGTCCTTAGAGGCAAACGAGTGGTGAAAGTGGCTCATCTGTCTGTCACACTGCCACGACTGTCGTGGTCGTGCTGCAGAGTGCTGACTGTATGGCGCATGAGTGCAGTGCATAGTCAGAGCCGGGATGTCTGGAAGAAAGGAAAAGCAGTGGTGATGTGGAGGTGACTGCCAGGGAGTGGAAAGCAGTAACCACAGAGACAAAAGTGAGAAGACTCACTTTGTGAGACCTACAAACAAACCCATCATTTTCCAGGTGTGAACTGGTTTGTTAAGGCAAGAGCTGACTGCATTATCTTTCAATTACTCTTTACTGATTACTTAATTTTTCTACTTAAGGCACAAAATAGAGATTAGTGCTTATAATTCTGCCCTTCCATAAAAATAGGCAAAGAAAGACAATGCAAGTATCCTTTTAAAATATGAAGTTCAACCTATGTTGGTGTGCAAATGCATATACATGCTGCTATATGGGGATAGATTTATTAATTCTATTTTTTAGAGACGTAGGCATGCATAGAATCTGTTAAGTGATAATACATTTTTAAATATATTAATTCCCAAGAAAATAAATTCTGCACATACATTTTAATTTATGCAATTGTGTCTTTTTATGTATTTAGTAGAGAGTCTACAGGGTCTCTCTGCACAGATTGGACTTGTAGTGAACCTCCTGTTTTTCAGCCTCCCAAGCCCTGGGATTACTGACACATACCGCCACGGCCAGCCTCAATCTCTGTCTCAGGGCGCCCCCGGGGGCAGGGCCAGCACAGCAAGCTGGGGATTGAACCTGGGGAGAATATGTGTCTTTTAAAGAAAGCCCTACTTGGGAATATTTATCACCTAGTAAGTATGAATTAAAATCAGAGTATCAAACTTGCTACCTTAAAAGTTTGCTTCAAATGTCATGTGCAACTGTATCATTTATAAATCATTTTTGATTCAGATAAATATTTTGAATACTATGAAATAAAAAAGAGTATTAAAACGTATCACTTAGCCACAAAAAAAAAAAGAAGAAGTTGTGTCTATTACACATCCAAATCAAAAAGATTTATTTAGGCTGAAGATGTGAAATGTAATGGTTATGTGAGCTCTCTGGTAACTCACAGGTGAAATATTATCTCTGAAATATAATTTTAAAATTGTAGGATTTGGTAACTAAAATTTAATATTAAAATATATATATATATATATATATATATATATATATATATATATATGTTTCTAATAATACTAATGCTTGTTCCTGTACCTAAATATGTATTCCTGAGACATTATGTTTCAGCTACTATTGGTTTTAACACTTAATATAACATTTAGCCAAAACTTATAATGAGTTGGATATCGAAAATACATGTTTCTGGGCTGGCGAGACACACCTGGCAGTCTAAGCACCTGCATGGCAAGCACGAAGACCCAGGTTGGAGCCCCCATACCGCACGCTGTGTTGGCCCAGGGACTCCAAGCATGATGGCGCACACCTATTATCCCAACACTGGGGAGGTTGAGACAGGAGGATCACTAAGAGTCCCGAGCTGTGTAGCAAGATGCTGTACCACAAGAATAAATAAATAAATAAATACTTTTAACAATTGAAAGATAGAGACATACTGTTAATTTTTTCTATTATTTATTTGTAGTGATCCCACTGATTACTTAATTTTTATACTTCTTAAGGCACAACATAGATAGTTCTTATAATTCTGCCTTTCCATAAAAATATGCCGACAGTGTCCTGCCTGCTTTTAGTCTCCCCAGGGCTGGGATTACAGGTGTGCATCACCATGCCCTGTATTGGTGGCCACCATGGCATACCTGGGGTCAGCACAGCATGGGGTGCGTGGCATAAGGACGAGTCCTTGCACTTGCTAGGCAGGCTCTTAACCACCAAACTATCTCCGCAGCCCCTATGTTTCTACTTTTAAAACTAATTTGTACTTGTATCTGTTCCTTTCCCTCCTTTGTTGTTTGTGGTCTGCATTAGTGGTCTTTAGATTTTTACTTACAGCTTTTAAAATGTTGATTCAGGACCATAAAGACCTAGGAGAGTAAAAGACAAAGATAATCAGCCTTGAATCGGGTATAAAAGTTAATAAAAACTAGAAGTCATCTGTTTTTGTAAATAAGGAAGTTCATTTGTGTGTGTGTGTGTGTGTGTGTGTGTGTGTGTGTGTGTGTTCATCTGTACATATGTATCTGGGTGTATGATTCAAGCACTTAGGACCATTTTCTTCATCTAACTCTTCATTAATAGTAGAATATTCCATTGAACGGATAAAAGTATGGTCAAGCATAATCCAGAGAAAGTGATACAAATAAAGACTTTGGTAAAGTATGGGCCAGCCAGATAGCTCAGCAGACTAAAGCACCTACTTAGGCAGACGCAAGGACCAGGGCTTCATCCCCCGTGCCTTGCTGACCCTGCGCCCTGGGGCACACTGAGATGGCTATTGAAACTGGCTGTGGTGGCAGGTGTCTGTAATTTCAGTACTTGTGAGGCTGTAAACAGGAGAATCACTACCAGTCTGATCTGTGTAATGAGACCCTGTAGACCCTGTACTAAATACTTTTTTTTTTTGAGCTAGGGTTTGAACTCAGGCCCTTGCACTTGCCAAGGAGGTGCTTATTCTACTGAGCCATCTCTCCGGCCCCTAAACACATTTTTAAAGAAAGATATTTGGTAAAGTATTAACAGTACAGTCATTGAAGGAACTTTGAATGTAGTAGGCGTTGGCAGCATAGCTCTAAATATCTTTAAATTTCTACATAAAGCACAGGGCAACTACACAGAAACAAAAAAAATGTACAAACAACTTCTGCAAGACATTAGATGAAAATCCATCTGCTTGGCTCCAAAATATAAATTGTGAAGACATGCTAC
>NW_004524632.1:3511846-3513704 GCF_000260255.1 Octodon degus
CCTTGTCTCTTAATATTTATATGTTCTGTCATCTTCTTCTACACTGCTCTAGGACCAATCAATAGGGTACACTGGGAAAGATGGCACATGAGTTACAAGCACATGCCATCAGAGGTATTGCATTGTCACTTGTCCCCATTAATCTCCTGGTCAAAGTGAAGTCATGTCCGTGTGGAGATCACTCACTCAACACTTTGAAAAGGACAATCTGAAGAACAGCTGAGACCTCCTGCCAGTGGCCCTCACCAACAAGCTACTGTGCTATAGATAGATAACTCAAAAGTCAGGTCTTTGAACTTTGAGTCACATCTTCAGGTGACTGTCACTTCATAAGGAACTGAGTCAAAACTATTCAATCTAACAGTGTCTAAACTCTTGACTCAGGAAAATAGAAGATAATGTTTAAAGTTGGTTTAAGTCATTAAGTTTCATGACAATTTGTAACGGAGTAACAGAGAACTAAAATAAAAGCCAAATTATAAAAATCAGAAGGAGATAAATGAAACAATGGTGCTGTAGAACACACAAAAGTTTCAAGTGGAAAAAAAATTTAAAAATCAGCAAGGAAAAAAGAAGTTATAAGATTCCAAAAATGTTACACATATGAAAGATAGGTAGAAAAGTCCGAACTTATGGATGAGTTTCTGAGAAAGAAAATCCAAGAAAACAGAATAAGTCATAAATTATAGTTCATTAAAAATGTTATGTTAAAATTCTGAAGATTGCATACCAAGAATGTTCACCATGACCAAAAAACATCAAATTTTAATTTAGAAAGTTTAATATGAGAATAATTTCAAGCTTTAATTTTCAAATAGAAAAAAAACCAACAGATAGAAGGAGAAGAAGAAGCATGAGAGCAAAAGGGGAGTTTAAGAAAAGAAGAGTTAAGATGTGTTATGTGCAGGGAGATAGCTAAGCAACATAAGTGTCTACCTGGCAAGCACAAGGTCCTGAGTTCAATCTCTGACACAAAACAAAAACCAGATTTCTGCCATGTTCCAGGAACACCCAGACCCAGTCCTAGCCCAGGCCCGGTGAGTGTGTGGGAGAGCTTCTAGCTACCCTGTGCCAGCGGGACCTACTACTGGTCCCAGCACAGGAGCAGCATGAGTGAGACCCTCTTCCACCACCTTGGAACACCCCACACCACTCTGCAGCACCTCCCCCACCCCGCCCGCCAAGTAAGAATTTCTGCCACGTTCCAGGAACTCCCAGACCCAGTCTTAGCCCAGGCCCGGTGAGTGTGTGGGAGAGCTTCTGGCTACCCTGTGCCAGCGGGACATATTACTGGTTCCAACCCAGGCGCAGAGTGGGTGAAACCCTCTTCCACCCACTTGAGATGCCCCGCATCAATCCATAGTACCCTCACACACCCTGCACACAGGGTAGGAATTTCTGCCACGTTACAGGAACCCCCAGATCCAGTCCTAGCCCAGGTCCTGTGAGTGTGTGGGAGAGCTGCCTTTCCCCGCTACTCCAACTTGTCCCCTCCAAGCTCAGCTCAGGCCTGGCATACAGGACTGGGGTGAAACCCTGCAGCTGCAATCCCAGCAGAGAGTGTAGAGGATAGAAACAACTAGCTAGTCGAGTAGCAGAAAATCTTGCTAGAGGGACACAACAGGTTCAGCCCCAAGGGCAGCAACAGGAAGGAGCTGAGCACAGCAGCGAGAACAAAGCCAGGCACAGCTGGATAAATCCAAACTTTGTAGATCTGCACCTGAACTTCAGTACGTGCTAAGGTTATAACATAACTGCAACAAAGATCTACAACAAAGGTCAGAAGACAGTGCTACACAAAATGACAAGAAGGAACAAAATGCAACCTCAGAACCCAAGCCCACCTGTAACAAGTGCA
>NW_004524632.1:3520370-3521866 GCF_000260255.1 Octodon degus
ACATTCTCTTAATGAATAGAGTGATTTGTTCTAATGGTGTCTTTAGATAGGATATCATGTCTGCATCTTGTACAGCAATTAACCACTGGGAGGAATGTATGCAATGTGTTAATTATTGAAACTTTCCTACCAATTTGATTTGAAACTGTCTCATTGCTATTTTTTTATCAATAAAATTATGGAAAAAAAAAACAAAACCAAAAACCAGGATGTATTATGTAAATGTACCAACTCCACACAATTAATGTAATGAGTAGATACTGAAAATATGTACTAATTCAGATAAAAATTTACGATAAGGATAAACAATAAATATAATTACTCCAGGATATCTAAGAAAAAGAGGTATGTGAAGGAAATAATATAGCAATCTTTATGCTTGTAAATAACATATTTCAAGTTTATGGGGTTATTTTGTGTATTTTGCACCATTGGGAATTGAACCTGGCACCTCTCCTCTGAGTTACATACTCAGTCCCTTTGATCTTTATTTTTTTTTTAAGTTTAAGACAGGTTTTCACGAAGTTACTAAGGTATCAAGACTGCGCTGTAATTTGTGATCCTCATGCTTCAGTCTCCCGAAGTGTTGGGGTTACAATTTGTGCACTACCATGCCTAGCTTATATTTCAGATATTAAGAGATGTTAGGAAGGGTTGGTATGAGCCAAAGACATTATATCTAACAAAAATAGCTCTCAAGTATAAAGGTGTGAAATGCTAGCATCATGCAGGTACTCAGGAAATGTGTTTCTATGAGCTTTTCCTTTTCTTAACCAAAATGAATACTCTAAGCTGCAATCATTAAACGTAATTACCTGAAGATTAACAGGAAGAAGCATAGGAGCAAATTGTTATGTTTTCAGGTAATATGGGTATAATGCAATTATTTCTAGTGAGGCATTGCAGAATAGAGAATATATGTTAAGATATTTAACTGTTTTCCATATGTGTAAGAGTAACAGTATTTGCACTACCTTGGTCTGTATTTAAGTGATCAAAGTACATAATCATTGTTTGGAAGCATGACGGCATCATACTTTGAGTCTTGAAAACTAGAATTCCTGTTGTGAAAATAAAAAAGAGACATAGAAGGGATGACACTGAACCACAGTAACATCACGTTATATCACAATCTTAATGTTCGGTAAAACACAGACGTCAGGAAATCTACATGTCAAACAGTTTCTCCTCTTCTACAAATAAATTTAAGTGACAGAAAAATATACAGAACCCATAAATTAAGAGAGATTTAGCACAGCTACCTTGTTAAATCTGAAAAACAATGAATTATAGCTTGTAAAGAACATTTGGGTCCAGGGCACTGTCAAGAAAGGCAGGACCGGGGTTCATGCACGAGTGAAGTCGTGAGTGCGCTGAAAGTCATGGGGAAACATAAGCACCAGAGAGGCTGATGGGAATGGTCATAAGTACTTGCAGAGGTATTTGTGCCTCATGACAATTCATTGCATTGTGCATTTTCTCTGGGTTTTTTTTTT
>NW_004524632.1:3523651-3536815 GCF_000260255.1 Octodon degus
AGAAATTATGTATCATATACGTAGTGGCTGTCCATTTCTGATGATTCAAACTTGCTCCTGAATACTCATTTTGAAAATTCATACATTACAAAGTGCTATCCACTTAGTTTTTTTTTATACTTATGGATTCTTTATCTTTCCAGTTCATGTATTTTATTAGACAACTTAAAGAATGTTTGTAATTTTATCATCGAATGCATGATACAGAAGTGGTTTCTTTTCTTAATAAATCTTAACCCAATGTGAGTCAAGTTTCAGAATATGATAACAATTGCTGTCTTAGAGCTTTTATGTGAGTAGGTATGAATAAAAAAATTGTTTTTACACTTTTGCAAAAGTATGAATAAAAAGTACAGCCCAGCCTCTTGTATGGCATGGACTACCAAGACAACCAATTACTGTGGCAAATCATTTATAATTTGCCTTTAATATAGATCACGACTACAAACAGCATTTATGGACTGATAATTTTCCTACTTGTTCACACCCATCATCAATCACCTATCTAAAAATGACAGGGCCTATTCTTTCTTTCTTTCTTTCTTTCTTTCTTTCTTTCTTTCTTTCTTTCTTTCTTTCTTTTGTATTTAGTGCAATGTCTATAGAGTCTACAAGGTCTCACTGCACAGATTGGACTCGTAGTGATTCTCCTGTTTTCAGCTTCCCAAGCACTGGGATTGCAGGCGTGCACCACCATGCCCAGTCTCAAGCGCCATCTCAGCGTGCCCCAGGGAGGGGCTGGCACAGCATTGAGTGAAACACTCCCTCGACAATTGTAATGACTCGCAGGAATCAAGAAAATCGTACATGCTTCTTGGTTTGCCGGGGATGGAACCCTGGCAGCTACACTCTGTCTAAGCAGGGGCTGTAATCTGCTGAGCTATCTGGCCAGCCCTCCTATCTATCACTCTAAGTTTAATGATATTTTCTTTTTGTTCACTACTTTTATTTTAAAATATATGATCGACTTTCCCCACATCACAGCCTCATGTATCTCATCAATCTCCACACATTCTCAATGCCCCCTTTCCTATTAGCTACTCAGTAAATACAATATTTAAAAGACACCTAAAAGCACTCTGGCCTCAGGCTAACATATTCTCCCCTTCAAGCCTTTCATTTTATCCACATTAAAAAGAAGGAAATATGGAAGTTCATAATCAATGATTTGATTATTGATTATAGAGTAATGAAGAGATCCAATCTAGAATATAAGACTCCAACTCAGATTTCAGTGTTATTCACATGACACTAAGACACGAGTTACTCTTAGAAGACAGCTATATTTCACAACACATTTTATAGTTGAGGGATAATTTGGGAAAGTATATTTAAATATTATCTTCTCCAAAGGGTTACAGGACTCCCTTCTCTCTGGTGATAAATGGATATAATTGAGGACTAAGATAAATCAGACAGCACAGTTGTTTAATAATCAAAGAGAGAAGTGTATTGATATTCATTTTATTGTTCTACTTTTGAGGATCTTTAAAATTTAAAAGAATCTTATACATTAACTATAATTTATAGCTTCAATCTAGTTCAAAGTAATTCCTTACAGGTCATATTACTAAGAAAAACATTGCAAATGTATTTTAAAAGTGTGGTATATTTTATTAATTATTGGGAACATATGTGGGCTTTAGGTAAAAATTAAGTTATAAACTTACAGAAAAAATATCCTTGAAAATTTTTAAATAAATTACCCATAAATTACAAAGTTTACTTTGATAAAGATAAACATGGAGAAGATATTTTTAAGTGTGCATAGATGAAGGAAATGGAGAAAATGTTAAGTGTTTTATGTTGCTATCACTTAGCTGTGATGTGTTTTTCAAGTTTTCAAGTGAGAAATGGAAATCGTGATTTCCAAATTAAAACAGGCTTCCAGAGAACAACAGAAAAGTGTCCTCTACCACTTATAATGCTATTGAGCAGTATTTCAAAAACTAGCTTTGCATGCAAGTTGAACATGTTCACTCTTGGGAGTTACATGACAATATCTGGAGCCCACAGCAGATCACCAGCTTTGAATATATATTTTTGTTCAGCAGCAGAAGTGATTTTTTTATGAATATTATACTATCTAGGACAGTAATGAGGACAGATTGGCTATTTAATAAATTATAATTGGGTTAATTAAAGGGAAGCTGTAAATTGAGTGAAACACTCCCTCGACAATTGTAATGACTCCTGCAGGAATCAAGAAAATCCTACATGCTTCCTGGTTTATCATTCAAGATCCTATATCAACAGCCTTTGACTCTTTTATGTCTTGTGTCACTTAGCTCTGCTTGTGTCTACACACAACCTCCTCAAGACTGCACCACCAGCTGAGTGTCTCCCCCTACAACCATCTGATGATTTACTGTGACTCTACTATATTTGGAATATCTTTTCCTATTGTATAAAAGTGTCAATTCTTTCTTACTTTCTTACTCTACCCATTTTGTATTTCTAAGCCATACATCACACTCAGCCCTGTTGAAAACACTTGTAAGCCATGTATCTGTATGAGTATGAAGCTAGTGGGTTCATTGGTTATTATTCCATGTTTTTTGACCACTAATTTACCTAACATGCTATTTTACAAATGATGATGATGCCCAATACTTGTTTGTTGAGTTGACTGTGACAAAAATGATGTAAAAGTTTTTCTTCTTTTATGTATAATTCTACCAAGCCTTCATTTTCACTACAAAAATTTGAAAGCATTCTCAAGTAACATCCATTCTCCTAATTTTTACAATAAATAAATGACTAATTTGTGTCATAAATAACAATTACTGTGACTGAGTCATTACTTGTACTATAAAACATAACAGCCTTGTCTTTTCACTCAAAATTTAGTGAACTGTCATTGAAGGTTTTGGGAAAAGAGGAGGAAATATTTAAAATTTCATTTTAAAACAATTTATGTGACTCCTTAGAATAGAAAGAAGGCAAGCAATTGCTGAAATAACAAAATAGCTGGCTAAAAGAATCACCAAGAATTAAAATGATGGGGCCTTGGGATGTGGGGTTTTGCTATGGAAGATGTAAGAAGTGTTTGAGTTCTGAGTATATTTTGAAGGTTGGAGCAACAAGGTTTTCCAGGGGATTAGATACAACACGTATAATATGAAAAAGAGACAAATTAAAGTTCTTTTTATCATGGGCAATTGAGAGCTGGGCTTGACCAGCATCCTAGACTCATGCAGAACATAATTCTCAGAATGTAGATAGTAAATGCTGCATCTAAGCTGATAATTGAATATATGGCCTAGAGTTTAAGACAAATGACTTCACTGGAGATGAGGTAAGTCATGTAAGAAGAAAAAATAAAGCCAGAGAAAGGGATAAAGTTAGAGCAGAAAAGATTGATGTAAGAAAGCAAGGAAAGCAAGACACCTGGTAGACCAATGAATAGGTTATAGGGTAACAGAAGCATGTAACATGTTACTTTTGTTAATGACATGTTAGGTAATAACTTCAGATGAATGTTTTTTGGTTCTTTGGGTTTTTTTTTTTTTTCAGAACTGAGGTTTGAACTCAGCCCCTTTTGCTTGCCAGGAAAGCACTTATTCCACTAAGCCATCTCCCGGCCCTGCTGTCTCAGCACGCCCACAGTTAGGCCTGGGGATTGAACCCCTGGCACCTGAGCCTGCTTGCATGTGCTTTAATCCACTGAGCTATTTGTTCGGCTCTCTGAATGTTGAATTTAGAATATGGTGGCTTGTAAATGCAAGTATAAACTGGTATTGGAAATTAAATTTTTAAGAGTCTATTTTTTAAAAATAGAATAAGAAATACAAAATAGAGTTGATAAAGTCAACCCTGTGTAGAGGTTTTCTACATAGAAGAACAAAGAAATGAGGTAGTAGATAATGAGCAAAGTGAAATCAAGAGATTTTATTTTGTATGTCTCCAAATAGTAGAGCGATAATAAGGGGGAAAAGGAGAATTCCTGCAGGAGGCTGAAGAAGTGAACTCTGGTCATTGGTGGGCGGACTGACACAAAGTGGGGTTAGACATTGTTCATAGTTGATAACAAGAAAGAAGACAGAGTTATGCACACAATGAAGGAAAGAGACTAAATTTACAGAGCAGAAGGGACCATAAGGAATTTAGTTGAAGGGCCTGAGGCAGACTCAAAAAATTGCAGAACTGTTCTATAGGCTGAATACAGGAATCAAGGTCTGGGTAATATTTAGAATCGTCCATCTGGAAAACTTCAAAGCTTCTATCTCAGACACCTCCTAGAATATTTCCACTCCTTTACACTGAACCATCAGCTTCCATGGTCTCCCATTGCTTAGGGACATAAAGAATATCTATTTGCAGCCATTTCATATTTTTTAAGAACCGGAAACAGTACGGGAACCCTAGAAGATTCGACACAAGGCCTCTGGCTATTTTACTTCACACTCATTTTCAAGATGGGACTGAAATGAAGAATCTTCATCCTGGGAGCGCCAGCTGTGAAACGAGCGTAACAAGATGAGAAACTGGCTCAGAGCTGACCTTCAAGGCACAGCCTGGCTGCGAACTCGAGGGGGCAGCAGAGTTCAGTCGTACTTTTTAAGATAATGATCTCGGAGCTCATCTCTGTCTCTATGATAAAGTATTCGACAAAGATTCAATTGCAAATTGGATTTCATGTAACAAATGGATAAATGATAGCCTGAATTCAGAAAGAGCAAAGAGTAAGCAGTTTCTGGCGAGGCATGAGTTGAGGTTCAGCCGGAAGGCTGGATTTGACAAGTAAGAAAGATGTTTCAGGGCTTCTTGGGGGCGTCACTGGAAGTTCTACAAGTTTACCAAGCTCGGCAACATTAATTAAACTTAATTAAAATTAGCTCATAAAAATTAAATGCTCGCAGTTTGAAGGGCAGTTTTGTTTTTTATAAAATTAAATCTCCCCGCACATAATGATCTGCTACTATAACTTACCCTAAAAAAAAAAAAAAAAAAAAAAAAAAAAAAAAAAAACATTTTATGCAGCTACTGTCATGTGAAATAATGCCCTTTTAGAAAGCCTGCATTTACATATAGTGTCTTTACTGAATATTAAGAAATAGTTGATGAATTCATTTTAGACAAGACGATAGGAGAAATAAATAATAAATTTGGTACTAAACATTGGAGCTAAAATTCCATCTCGGAGATTCATTTAGGGAACAATTTGCGACAGGTAATTCAATTTTTCTGACTGTAAGTTTTCATTTAACCTGGATAATAATTTCTGTCATAACACTGTTATTTTTCAGGATTTAATGAGGCAAGTATATAAAACCATCTACAATCATCCAAAAAGCTAGAGATATTTAATAGGTTTTAGTTGATCCTACAGTCAGGAATGCCTCTTTAAAAATTGCTTCAGTTGGGGAATGGTGAAATAGCTCAGCAGACTAACGTGCCTGTTTAGGCAAGCTGAGACAACTGCAGGGACCACAGTGTGATCCCAGACATCACAGGCTGCGCCATTTCTGCCCCCAGGGTGCCCTGAGCCAGCCACTGAGACCAGGTGTGGTGGAGCATGCCTATAATCCCAGGGCTGGGGAGGCTGAAAGTAGGAAGATCACTATGAATCTGAGCTGCATAGCAAGACCCTGTAACAACCAAATACATTTTAGAAATTGCTTCCATGAGGAGTATGCTATTAGGTAAGAAACTGACAGAAAGAAGGGGGAATATTTCTTTAGTTTTATGCATTTAAATATTTATACCAGTTCCATGCATTCCAGTCTTTTAGTCAAAGTTGGGCTGAACCAAACATCCCTGTGCCAAAGCTCTCCTCCTTTAAAGCATCCAACTATTTAAAAAGTCACTTACCATCATATGGGTTCATGGTACCTATGCAATCACATTATTTGGAGAAGGATTTGATTAGGAGTACGGTAACAAGTCAAGATGTGTGGTGACAACAAGGCACAGGTAGTGTTCTACGGTCCCATGCTTGACTTCCCTGACAGAACAGCACTTTTTGCATGGATTATTACTACACCTATTTAGTGACAGGACTGGTTATTTCTATAAATCCGATTTCATCTTATGCCACAGTATGTAGTGTCACACTAAGTCTTGTCAACTAACCAGCCTGATGATGTCATTTGGAGTGAATTAAGCATCAAAATAGAAAGGGCATATTTTAAAAGTGTTTTGAGTCCTAAACAATTAAAGATCCATTCAAGTATTAAGTTCAAATCAGAAAACTCAGTTTCTAGCTAATTCTCCTGATTATACAGAAAGGGAGAGATAGAGAGCAGAGCAGAGTTGGTGTCATCAAGAAGTCAAACAATGACAAGGGCTGGAGGAGCTACAGGAGAAAGGAAGCCTTTCCCACCGTGGGGCAGAGCACAGACTGGCACGACCACTGTGGAAACCAGTGTGGAGGTTCCTCAAAATGGAAGGATTGAAGGTCCCATTTGACCAAGCTATTTTCTTCCTGGGTATTTTTCCAAAAGAACAGAACACATCTTGCTAAGTGATACGTGTACACCCATGGTTATAGCAGCACAATTTGTCATACCCAATCTTGCAAACAAACCAAATGCCATCAACCGAGGAATGGATAAAAAAAGATGTGGCATTTTTTTTATACAATGCAGGATTACATAGCTATAAAAAATGATAAACTCGAGGCTTTTACAGGCAAGCAGATACAACTAGAGGCCATATTCATAAGTGAAATAAATCAAGACCATGTGCAAATATTGTATTGTCTAGGTAGTGTAAGAACCAGAAAGAATAAATAAAATCTGAATGGTACAACAGATACTGTAAAAGGGAATGAATCTGTTCAAAGGGAAGGAAAAATTGGGGTGGGGCAAAGGATAAAAGAAAAAAAGGAAGGGAAAAAAGATATATTTATGTATATGTAGAGAATAGCTTGGATAACTGTGTTGTTGATTTCTGCTGGTCTATGGAAAGGAGCAGTTAATTTTGTTTTCTTTTCTTCTCCTTTTTTTTGCAGTACCAATTATTGAACTCAGGACCTTGTGCTTGCCAGGCAGGTGCTTAAGCTGCTGAGTTATCTCCCTATCCCTTCTTTTCCTTTTTAATTTCTTGAAAAGAAGTTTTGCTTTTTACCAATTTGCTTGCTTATATCTCATAATCTAAACTAATTTGAAAATAACATTATGCAATATAGCAAACTATGTTGGATTACCATTATTTTGTCTAGTGAAATTATGTATTGCTTTTATTTCTTTTTACTTTCTTAATTCTCTTTTGTTAAAAAAAAATCTACTGAGCACCTACAACACATATTAGCAGAGGCCAAACACAGGTATTAGTCTGATTCTCCTATTTTAAACATCTGATTTTGGTAACTTATTCCAAACTATCAAATGTATGTTTTTAAAAACTACTCTGAAAATATTCATCAATTTTGAATCTCTGTAGATTAAAATATTTTTAATTTGTTTTATTTTTTCCATAATATTTTTGAGAGACAAATAGCAATGAGATAGCTTCAAATCAAATTGCTATGACAGTTTCAATAATTAACATTGCATGCTCTCTTCCTAGTGGTTATTTGCTGTACAAGATGCCGACATGATACACTATTTACAAACATGATTAGAACAAATCCCTCTATTCATTAAGAGAATGTAACTATATAACTATCCTAACCATTCTGAACACACAGACACAAAATGGACATTCATCTGTATCCCCTTTTTTGTTTAGTTCCATCATTTGAATATTATAGGTGTGTTAACTCAGCAAACTATTCTAAAAGAGTCAGTAGATTAAAATATTAGCTCAAGATTTTACATGGTTTTCAGTGTAAACACTATCCCCAGAGATTGTCAAGTAAACGTCTGATTAAAATAGTCAAACCAGTGACCCACTCTGTTCCTGTTCACTCACCCTCAGAAATACTGCCCTTGTTCTTATACTCACAACACTCTGCAGTATACTTTGAGTGCTACCCAAGGAGTATCCTGGAAGAGAAACCCTGGACATCAGTTTGTTCTTCTAAAAGCTAAATTCAAGTCCCTATTGGCCAAGTCCATTGGAGTAAGTGGGGTCTTCAAGGGAAAGATAAAGTGTGAATTCATTTCAGCTCATGCAACATGATTTTGCCTGTACTGCAGAAGAGAGAACCATCAGCTCCCACTTCACATGAGCAAGATGCAGAAAGATTTTAGGGTGAAAGATTTTCACCCCACAGCTCATAAAAAAAATATCATCAACTCGAGGACTTCACACATTATTTTCTCACCTGAAGAGGCCCTTAGTGCAAAGTCAGGATGTGAGGAGGACCCTTCGTGTGCTTCAGAAGAGCATCTTCCCTTGCCTCTTCCAGCTTCTGCTGGACCCAGTCATCACTTGGCACTGGATGCCAAACTCCAGTCTCTGCTTCTCCCTCTGTGTTTCTCCTCTTCAGTCTTTCCCTCTTATGTCTCTTACTAGACCACATTTCCATAGATTTAGGTTCTTGCAGGTGAATACAAAATGAGCTCATTTTTTCAGTAGGACAACATCTGAAGTGAACCCAGGCACCAGTGAGAGGCATCAGAAGGATTTATGTAACTTAGAAATATAAGAGTCAGAAACAAATACTACTCCACGCACAGAGCCAAGACCTCCCCCCCAGCCCCATGGAATCAGACAGAAAGCTAATTACCCCTTATATGAAGCTCTTACTTTGCATTTCTCCCTTTTGTTTTTCCTCTGTTACCCCGTTAAAAATTAATGCATTCTGCAATCTGAGGCAGCTTCACTGTATTCTTGTTTTTGAGACTGTATTGCTTGTGTACCTCCAATATTACGGGAGTGACTTTGCCGTGCTTGCAGCCCAACCCATGTGAGTTCACTCCCCCATCACCCCATAAACAGTAGGCTATTTGCCAACAAAAATGTTGTGTATAATATGAAACATATAATAAAAAGGTAGAAATGGCTCCCTTAGTTGAAGTTTAAAAACAAGTTATAAAAAAATGCTCTCAAGGTAAAATAAAGAGATTTTAAGGTGTTTTTGCAAAGCCACAGACCTGAATTCAGGCATTTTGGACCAGTTCTATTTTTTTCCTCTTATTAGCTGCATAATCCTAGATACAGCTCTCAAACCACCCCACTAGTCCTTCAGTTTTTCTCCTTTAGAAAGCAGAGTTTTTTTATATCTATTTTATAGTGCAGCGAGTGTCATAAAATACAGTACTTGGGCATATAAAGTGCATAGCTATAAGTATCATTGAGAATTCTTTTAAGGAAGTCATATTATCATTTGTAACTGAAAACCTGAATTTTAAGTTACTCTCAAAAGTCAACAGAATTATCATTGGACTTCCATATCCCCATATTAGCTCAAGATTTTACATGGTTTTCAGTGTGAACACCGTCCCCCAGAGATTGTCAAGTAAACATCCGATTGAAATAGTCAAACCAGTGACCCACTCTGTTCCTGCTTCACTCACCCCCAGAAATATTGTCTTTGTTCTTCTACTCACAACCCTCTGCAGTGTACAAGTCCAGATACTCTTATCTTGCTGTTATTATCGAAATAGTACAGCATAGCAACTCTTCATATCGCACATATGTTGTACTAGGTATTATAAGTAACCTAGAGATGATTTAGAAAAATAAGTGAGAGAAAAATAAAATAAGTGGATCAGATATATGTTGTGTGGTGTGTCTGTGCCTATGCAGCGGTTCTCTAGGTTGTCATGGGGGCGCAGGGATCCCAAAACCAACAAGGAGAAGCCGCTCCTAGACTCACTTCTCTCTTCTTTCCCCAAGTTAGCGTGAATTTCCTCTTTTGACTTACTCGCGCATGCGCCAAGTCCCCTCCAATCAGCTCCTGTTAGGGTACCATAAACCCATATAAAGTCCACCTCCAGTCAATCCGATCAAAACTCCAATCTATGTTTCCTCCTAGAGGGTCTCCTGCTTCTCTCCGAGTGAGCAATAAAGGATTTCCTTACATTCACCCATTTCTCTGTTGATTCAGAGGAAGGAACATTACAATATGCAAGTGCTATATCCTGGTATAACAGAAACTTGGGCATTGGTAGATTTTGATGTACATGGGGCATCCTGAAACCAATCCTATGAACGCTGAGAAATGGCTATCGCTTGTAAAAGCATTTTCTTTCTCCCAATCCTATAGCTTTGCCAAATTTTGAAACTCATTTAACAAAATAACCACCTGTCACTTTTCCACTGAAACAATGTTTCCAATGTCACCTTTTCTTTGGCTTTTAGTTCATCAGTATAAGCTTTCTAGTTATGTTTTCTTTGACTTTTATAACACTTGAACTAGTTAGAGTCCTTGATTATTTTCATTATTGGTACTTTAAAACAAACAAATGAACAGATGTTTGTAATGATGGGGCATTTAGCATCACTAAAGCAATCAGGCCAAAAATTTTCTAATTAGTTCATTTCTATGATTATAGGTTTTTCTGTAATATTTAAGCAGTCATAGAGATTAGCTTAATGTCTTGCTGTGGGAAGAATCAAGATTGTATCCAGGGCTAATTTTATGGTAGGCAGACTCTGATTGAGTAAGGAGTCAACACCACTGGATCAAGATGAAGGATAGTCACATATCTAGCCACCAATGAGTGTTCTCCATCAGAATGTGACTTGTCTACTCTTGAAGGAACATGAGATTTTGAATCAGACTTGTCCACAATAAATACGAGGTAGGGGCCAGTGAGATAGCGCAGCAAACTAAAATGCCTGCTTAGGCAAGCTTAGGCAAGCTCAGGAACTGGGGTTCAATCCCCAGGAACCACATGCAGCACCAGCCCTGCCCCAGGGCAGGCTGAGCTGGCTGCAGTGTCCCAGTGTAGTGGCTTATGCCTGTAATCCCAGTGTTGGAAAGGCTGAAGACAGGAGGTTTGCTATGAGTCAGAGCTACTTAGTGAGACCCTGCAACAAACAAATATATTAAATAATAATAATAATAATAATAATAATAACAAAAATAAATAAATAAATAAATAAATACCGGGTAGTCATGAAAGGAGAAAAACAACAACGTCAATTACTTGTTATGGGAAGGTTGCCAGGACAAAAGAAAGAATATTTTATTCAGAGACCCCGGACATAGACAATGAGAGACAGCTTAGCTAAAAGATGACATCAGATGTTATTAAAGAAGATCCTGAAGCCATGGCAGGTAGAAAACTAGATCTGGGCTCTTTGCTGGATTAAGAAAGGCAAAAGACAATGTTAAAGCATGACTACTACAGCATACAAGTAAGAATATAATTTTCAGAAAATATTTAAGAATTCAACTGAACTGCTTGCAACAATTCTGCTACATATTGTGGTGAGATACAGAGGTATACTTTTTACCCTCCATAGCCATTTAAAATACCTGTTCTCGTCTCCTTCAATTATAGCTAATTTCACATTCCCTTTCTTCATCGCTTACAAGTGACTGCCAGTGCTAGATGAAAACTAGTTGGAGAACTGGTAGAAAATTTAACCAGTAGCAAAGGTAGCTGAATACAACGTATTACACTGATGGTTCAGTCAGTTATAGAAACAAAATTACTTTTAAAATCTGCTCTGAAAAATGCATGACGATAAAATTGTTCCAATTTGCGTATCATTCAGACTTGATTTCCTTGAGCTTCAGTTCAGAGAATGACAGACGTAGCCTGAGTAATTACAGACATGATAGACACCATCAGATCAGCCAGGATGATAACAACATAAGGGCCTATGAGCGTGTTTACAGGGGCTGCTGTCTACAAAGACCTGGTCAATAGAAGATTCTTGTCCCTGCAGTAGCCATTATTGTTACAGGAACAAATGACCAAAACACTCAGGGCCTCTGTAAAACACAGAAGCTAAGCAAGACAAGCTTGGAGTGACCTGCAGGGTTGACGATCTGTCACTCAATGGGTATTCTTTCAGTGCACTTTTCATTTTTCCTATATTCAACTCTAATGTGAATCTCACTCCTTCCTGCCGCAGGGAATCTGCCTTGGGAAGGATGATTATTCTATGTGCATCAGTCGGCAGCCAGTTTCTGAAGTGAGCATCTGTTATCACTCAGGTAAGAGGCTGTGAAAATCTCTGCCTCTCAGACACGTGTGGTTCTATGCACAGTGTGTACCAGTATTGGGAGAATGGACCCATCCTCTGGAAAGCCAGAAATGTTTATAAAAGTCCAAAAGTAACCCTTCTGCAGAAACCTCAAAGAATTGAAAAAGAGAAGGCACAGACTCAAGTAGTTATTAACAGAGCAAACTGTGGAAATGGACAAAGAAGCCATCATCTTCATGTTCTTTGTTGTCTGCAGAATCAGCACACCGCATCTGCTGCAGGAGAGAAATCAAGAACCATTTGCATGAGTTTCAAGTGAATTTCGAAGAGGAATTGATTCTGCAGTGAGACCACAAAGTGACTCTTGAGAGTTACAATCGCCATTTAGATTTCACATAAATCTCTGTGCAGCTTAGAATGAAAAATACATTAGAAAATTAAGAGTTAAACTTCCAGTAAACATGTGTAAGGCCTTGGAAAATGTACCCAGGCTGAAATAATCACTTAACTCCTACAAAATGGAAAGAAAATTGAAGAACAGAAAATTTCATAAACAAAGAAAACCTTAGCGTAGTCTTAAAAACAAGAGTGAATAACATTTTTTAATAATCAAAAAAGGAAAATCTACTGAATGACACTTCACACAAGCCATTACAGTAAGCATTGGGGTAGAATAAGCATAAGTAGGGTCTCTGTCTTCAGGAAGCTTATAGTCTACCAAGGAAGACAAGTATTGACTAAAACTCAATTTTATGTTAAACTCTGATCCATGTAAACAGAAAATACAGAACAGTATGAGATTGACATTATAAAAGAATTTGATGTAGCGAGTGAAGATGGGAGCTAATTTCCTTTAAAAAAAAGATGCTGAATTTAGATCAAAAAAGCAAACAGTACTTAACTAGGGGAGAGAAAGGACGAACTAATATTCACTGTGAGAAACAGCACGTGCTGAAGTCCTGGGGTAGATGATGGATATGTTGACAACCAAGATATCGCTGAAATATAATATAGCTAAAGGGCAGAGATGTAAGGGGAAGCAGAAGAAGAAAAATCGCAAGATTAGTAACAGGAAAATACAAAGGCAAGCTGTTATGGTTTGTGTCTAGTTGTCTCCCCAAAGCCTCATGCAGTCATGGGGTGAGGACTTCTAGAGTTTGTGTTAACTCA
>NW_004524632.1:3537625-3540273 GCF_000260255.1 Octodon degus
AAAAAAAATAAAAAAGAAAAAGAAAGGGAAGTGGTAGAGGTGGAAAGAAGTGACAAAAGGATGTTCAGAATGATTCTAGAAACGGGAGTGGCATAAGTAGACGAAGAATGTTCCAGGGGTTGGAGAGATAGCTTAGTGGAACAAGTGTTGGCCTGGCAAGTGCAAGGCCTTGAGTTCATTCCTTGGTGCCACCAAAATAATAATAATAATAATAATAATAATAATAATAATAATAATGTTCCATTCATTGTGATAGAAAATGAGGAACTTCAGGGAAACTTGGTTCATCTCGAAATATGTGACTTTTAGGGCACCCCTGAAATATTTGATTTCAGTAGAGGAGACCACTGAGAGGTTAGAGGAAATATTCAGCCAGCATAGAGAAGTATAGAAAGACTTAGACTAGAGAACATGACTTGAAATGACATTACTGTGAAAGGGGAGAAGAAGACCCAGGATAAAGCTTGAGGAATAGCCTCATTTGATGAACAGCTGAGGAGGAGCATGCAGAGAAGTGCTAGCAGCCAGACTCACAGAAAACAAACCAGAATTCAAAGGAGAGAATGTTCCAAATGAAAGCCAAGTACACTGTCAGAAGCTGCTGAAAGCTACCGGTTCCTGGCTCTCCCATTGTTCAGGCTTTCTCTTCTTTATGGTGATTGTTTCATTCACTTAGCAGAAGCATTTTAGCTTGGTAGAGTCATCTTAATTGGCTATTTTAGCATTTGCTTTCAGTGTGATGTGGTCCTGGTGCAAGAAATCCTTGCCTGCTCCAGCGTGCTAAACACTTTTTCTCTATTTTTTTTCTAGTAGTTTCATGTCTCACATTCAACTCCTATATTTATATTTTTAATCTATTTTGAGTTCATTTCTGTATCTGGTGAGAGATAGAGGTCTTATTTTATTCTTCTACAAGTGATACCTAGTTTTCCAAGCACCACTCATTGAAGAGAGTGTCCATTTTCCATTTTATGTTTGGAGTATATTTCCTGAAAATCAACTGATTGAAATTTGGAGTCCATTCATTCTGTTCTCATGGATTTTTAATTACAGTGCTTCAAGAATATTTATAAATTGATGTGAAGGGACAAGATCAGAAAATCATTAAAACACAAGATATAATTTGGAAGTTTTAGTGACATTGAAATACATATGAGCTGCTTATGAACCTAACAGGATTTAAGGCAAAAATGAAGAATAAAAGCAGACGCAGAGACAGACAGACAGACAGACAGACAGACAGACAGACACACAGACATTTGTAGAGTTAGGAGATAGTGCCCCAGAATCTATCAGCCAGGCCAGCGGTGGCAGGTAGAGCAGTATGAGGAAGTTGTTTAGGGAGTTTTCATGGTGCTAAACTGCTCTGCATCCGACATCTCCAAGTTTCTCCTTGTGTAGTTCCAACCAAACTATGTAACCTCTACATCCCAAAATTACCTCTCCAGAACAACGGACACGTTATGGTACTACTGCATGTGCTTATGTTGAAGCTTAAATGTGTCATTTTTTTAAATAAAGTAAAAGAGAGAGAGAGACAGACAGACAGACAACAAGACAGACAACAAGACAGACTTTAAAAATTACCTTGTAACAAAAAAGTGAACTCTGTAAATGTGTATAGGAAATTACAGTGTGAGCAATACTATCCTGGAAATTTCAACAGAATGATTCCATGTGATTATGCAAGAAATCATTTAGTTAAATGGGGTTTATTTTGCTTTTGTCTTCTTTTCGACTAAATTTTTCCTGCCCACCTTTGGGAAGCGGAGGCAGCTATGTGTACCATCCGCATTCCATACATGAATGCCTCACTGAAGAATTTTAAGCAGGCCTACTGGGAGCCTATAAAGCTCACCGAAATAACTTATTTCATTAATTACATCCATTCGTACAGATGTCTAGTCTACTCCAGACACTGTAGGAAGTCCCAGTAAAATAAGAATGCATGCGAACGCTGTCCCTGCTTGAGAAGCCAAACTGAGGAACATAGCTGCATAAGCGAATTACATCAAAATAAGATTGAATAAAAGGATTCTAGGGCCGGGAGATAGCTCAGCTGACTAAAACAGCTGCTTAGGCAGAGCGCAGAGGCCGGGGTTTGATCCTCGGAGTGCTGTGCCAACCCTGCCCCCAGGGGTAAGCTGAGACAGAGATTGAGACTGGGTGTGATGGTGCACACCTGCAATCCTAGTGTACGGGAGGCTGAAAACAGGAGAATCACTGGGAGTTCAATCTACATAGTGAGACCCTGTAGATTCTGTAGACCCTATCATAAATACATAAAAATTTTAAAAAATAAAAAATAAAGGATTCTGTGTGATACCCAGTAAAGCAAGAGCACCCTTCTACTATAGCTGATCCATGGGTCAAGTGAGGGCACAGCGCAGGACTCAGGTTCTGGAATCAACAAACAAGATGTCAAATATGGACCCAGCAGAGACCCGGTAGCAACATCAGATGCTAAAGCTGGGATTAATTCAAACAAACTCAAGCCAGATCTCTGCCTCTGCGCTGGGTGTTTGAAGTACCTGGAGAGCTGTTGTTTAAGAAAAAAATAAAATAAAATAGAATAAAAATAAACTTAGAGGCCAGGGAGATGGCTCAGTAGAATAAGTACTTGCCTGGCAAGCACAAGGGCCTGAGTT
>NW_004524632.1:3543613-3545031 GCF_000260255.1 Octodon degus
GTCACCTTTTTCACCCAGCAATACCCACACTGGCCATCTTCCTCATCTCTAACTACACAGCCTACTTCTTCTCAGTGTCTTTATCTTCAATAAACCTTTACCTTTGATGGTCCTTTTGCCTCTCAGGAATGGCCTTTTCCTATACCTTAACAAGTTTTGCTCCTTCAGCTCAACGTAAATGTCACTTCCTCAAAAAGGCCTTCTTGAATGTCCTATTGCATGGAGGGTTCCCTATCATTTTTTGTCCTTTGACTATCTTACAATTTATGCACAGCTTTATTTTAGGATTTCTTGTAATTATATGATTTCTTTATTCATTTACTTGACTGACGAGTGACTGCCTCGTGTCATCACTAGAACTTAAGCTCAATTAAAGTAAGAGCTTTGTGTCTTTCTCAACCGCTTCCCCAGTTTCCTAATTATAATCAGCTCTCCAAAGGCATTTTTGGAATGACAACAGGAGTGATGTAACTTGACTGTGGGCTTTACTTATACTCAGGACTTTGATACTCAGTTATGGAAAAGTATACAAGGTGTGTAGGTAAAAAATTTCCATTCATATTTGTGCCATTAAAGTTTCTAAGCATTGAAATGCATTTAAAACCAGAGGCAAAAAAGTAGTAGCTGTGATCCTGCCATTTTCAATCTGAGTCCCCTAGGGAAAGTTGGTTGAGCTAGAATTCTTTAACTTGCAAACTAAAGTCAGTTGAGCTCAATTCTCTAACTTTCAAAATGGTGATCATAACATCTGCCATCAATAACAAGAGAACTGTCGAATAAAAAAGACCACTATCACTTATTACAAACCTACTACACACACTAACCATTACATTCTCAGGCATGTTTCCCTAACACATCTTTTCTAATTTCTTTTTACTTTTAAATAGTACAAAACAGTGATAGTAAAAAAAAAAATAGAGTTGATACAAGATTTCACTGAACAAAGCAATAGGAATTCAACAATGGTTGCTGTATTATATGATGCTATCTCCAAACTGGATGTTCAGGCTACCAGATATGAACGTGAAAGATTGCTTAAAAAAAAAATAACAATGAAGTTATAAAAATTCAAAGGAGGGGAAAAAAGTCAGAATAAAAGCAAAGCTTTAAGCATTACTGCCCCTTTCAAAAGACCATCAGAAACTGACAATACAATTATCCAAACCATTCTATATTTATACCTAAATATATTTTCCCTTCTTTCATTTGTCTGCTTCTTCATCCCAGGTTTTCCTTCCCATTGGACAATTTCTTTCCCTTTCACACTACCTGTTGTACCTTTCTGATTTTCACTATTCTTTCAGGTGATCACACTAGTGAGATAATATGATGTTTGCATATGTGGATCTGATTTCTTTCATTCACTCATATAGTCCCTAACTGCATCCATTTATTTGCAAAATCCTCAAATTTGTCTT
>NW_004524632.1:3545499-3550252 GCF_000260255.1 Octodon degus
AAAATAAAATAAACTTATTCTTTGGCTCTCCTTCAGAAAAATTAAGTCATGGTTTCTGGAGTGTGGGGTCAGACAATTGTATTTTTAATAGAGTTGGTATTAGTATGCAGAAACCAGCTGTTATAGAGTGCCCAGGCAAAGGAAAAAAACAGAAACAAACCAAAGCCACAACTCTGCTCCTTCAGTGTGCTCTGAAAGCCTAGAGTGGATACAACAGCAGGGAAAGACCTTACACCACACTGTGGATGAATCCTCTATGATTCCTTTTCTCTACTTTATCTGAGAAGCTGCACCATAGAAATTTTGGTCCCTGTACTCACCTCCTAACTGGTCTTGGTGCTTCTAACCTTCCTCCCCAGAATTTATAAAAGTGAGCTTAAACAAACTTTGTTTATAGTGCTGAGGTTATATGATCAAGGAGTAAGCACAGATACTATCTGAGCTTTGGATGAACTGCCAAAAATAAGTGAATTGCCTGAATTATCATAGGGAGGGACAAAACTATCCATAGTTATGACAGCTATAAAACTGTGGGAAAGCCTTCAGGAAGCAGGCTGTGCTGCACTGGAAATCAAAGGTGGAGATGCTGACCTATAAAGCCCTACCTAAGATGATGCCGTATCCCAAGCAGTCTAAAATCTAGCCTTGCCTGGTTCCAAAATCAAGGAAGCAGTCTCACCCATATGCACATTTGTAAACAAAGTCTGATTCTTCTTTTGTCTTGGAAAACAGATCTCACCAACATGATGTATTATAACCCACACTAGAGCAAGCAGAAATATTTTCACATTTAATCAGATTGGGATTAAAATCCAATCACATGCTTCTGTACATATTGCATAAGCACAGCTTGAACTCCCGGAAGACCTGTCTAGGTTGAAGGATGCACCTTGAGCCCATACTCTTAAGTAAAATAAATGAGACACACATGTGTAAGTACTACATTGTTTCTTGGGGGTGACAAAACAAAGGGGTAAATAAGGACCAAAATATAAAATACATATTGTGAAACAGGGAGAATATATTTAAATGGAGATATGAAGAGGGGGGAAGGAGAAGGAAAGAATAGAATAGGAAAATACTTAATAAGGCTTTTGTAAATAAGAACAGGAAGGGAAGAAGTTAGAAAAAAAGAAGAATCAAGGTGTATCATGTAAGGAAGGAATTCCCTATGATGAGTACTATCATTGTGTATACCTAAAATGCACTGACAAGATTAAACAAAAAATGATTAGAGAATCTGATGTGGAAGTGAAAGGCTTTTCCAAGAATCAAGCTCCCATCAACCAAATAGGAAAAGACCTTGAAAATAACTATCTTTAGGGTTAGTAGTCAAAACTGTTCAAATGCCTTCAACTGCATGAATTTAACAAATGATAATATATTGAGTAATACAGCTGTGCCAATATTAAAAATTTCTATTTTCTTTAAACCACAAAATTTAATTATTTCTTGGGAGCCAATTTATATGCACAATTAATATATATTGACAAAAAATGGATAAAATGATTTAGTAAAAATTTGCAATTATCAACTAAATCCAAGTTGTGGATCAAATGTATGCAGAAACAATGTTCTAAGACAAATTTTCCTTATTCAGTTTGCAATCATACATAAAAGTCTTTAGTACCCATTCTTGGTTAATTCCTACAAGAACTCTGTGAAGTATAACTCCTTGTTATCAAGTTGTGCATAGAAGAATCAGGTTCAAAAGACCGGAGGCTGCCCCAACTCACATAGCAGTTTTACTTCCACTCATTCTTTTCTCAAATTTATATGGAAACAAAACAATTAGACTTCAACCTTCATATTCACATTCTGCCATTAACCTACCTCTCAGAGATGCTAACTAATCACATTCTTGAACCCTCCAGTCCCCTACTCTTTCCTTGCCCAAAGAATTCCGGGAAAAGCACCCAAGTTTCTCAACAACTAACCCCTGTATTTTGGCACTGGGAAAGGGAAAGTGTTTTCTGTTTGTTTTCCCTACTCCCTTAAGAAGAAATAAAAGCAATTTCTGTAAAGCATAATCCCAATTCCATTCAAAGGAAATTGGGTTTTGTTTGTTTCTTATTGACAGAGCCCTAGTGCCTTCTCAAATCAAATTGACTCCAAACCAAATCAGAGTAGATTTTGTTTACAGCCATGAATGCTGTGGAAAGAAAGAGAGTTGGTGTTGGTCCTGTGTTAGATCAAGCAATTAGATAGGCACAGTCATCATTTGGGGTACTATTTTAGTCACCAGCTATAAATGTAGAAGTATTCTTGTCATTATGATTGTTTATTTGTTTGTTCTGATTCAAAAAGAACACTGATTAACATAGAAAACCCAGTTCATGAAATGAATGCCACCATTTCAGCAGCAATTATGGAAATGCAATTAAAACTTAATGTTGGGAGATTTCTGTACCCTACAGGAGAACATCTGCCCAGCAGCCAGGTGGGCACATATGAATGGCATAAGAGAAAGACTGCCTGCTGACCTGAACTTTGTGACTGAAAGCTATGCTGCATGAAGATGATATGGGAGGCTTGCTTGGGAGAGAGCAAGAGAAAGAGACAGGGTGAGACAGACAGTCAGACAGACAGAGACAGAGACAGAGACACAGAGACAGGGACAGAGACAGAGACAGAGACAGAGACAGAGACAGGGACAGGGACAGGGACAAAGACAAAGATAGGGACAGAGATGGTAACAGATACAGACATAAGCAGAAAACATTGAGATAAAGGCCAAATTTTATGGCTATGTTTTAATTTTGAGTTCATGAAAAGAATTAAAAGTTATCCCTGACTAAAAAAGGACAGATTAACGTAATTAATCAGTACCTGATTAGAGAGCATCTGTTTGGCATTTGTATATGAATTCTTTTCATACTTCTGGCAGATCTTTACAACTTACAGGGGATATACCCTCCCTACCTTTGATCCTAAGTTATGTTATTTTCCTTTTCTCTAATTTCTGGGCTTAATTATACTATCTTGTATTCTGTATCTTTACAAAATTTCTCACACTGTTTTTAGAATTAATATAAAAATTAATCAATGAATCAGTCATCTTTCCTCTAAAAATTTTCTGTTTCTGATTGCCTGTCTCCCTTATTTGTATTCCCCAAATCCAAGGTTATTATCTAGATTTGTATAGGAAATAGACGACATGGCAACTGAGAAACCCTCCATTCCATTCTATGAGAGACTCACTTTACATACCATTGATATACCTCACAAATCTAGAAAAGAATTGCTAAAATTCATCTGGATCCAGAAGAGGCCTAAAATAGCAAAAGTAATCATGAGTAGCAAAGGAAAGGAAGGGGGTATCACAACCCCTGACTTGAAATTATACTACAAAGCTACTATGATAAAACCAGCATGGTACTGATACATAAACAGACCTTAAGATAAATGGAAAAGACTGGAAGATGCAGACAGGACTACAGAAACACTCAGTCACCTTAGCTTAGACAAAGGGGCCAAACATGTTCGTGGGAAGAAAGATAGCCTCTTTAATAAGTGGTGCTGAAAATACTGGCTTTCCACATGCCATGTACAAACTACAGTCAAAATGGAACAAAGAGTTAAATATTACAACTGAAACACTAAATCTTCTGAAAGATAAAGTAGGTAGAAACCTTAAGGTCATAGGTGCAGGTAAAAAGTTCATGAACAAAAATCAAATTGCATGGCAAATACTTCAAAGAATTAGTAATTCGGATCTCATCTTTTTGAAAAGTTTTGGCCAGTCAAAATAAATCACCAACAGTGTAAAAAGAAGACATAGTCCACTTAGAATATGTCCCATATTCGAACATTTAGGGACAGAAACTGCTTCTTGCTCACTAGCATGTACCCACCACACAGCATAGCCTTTGGCTCAACATAGATTGAAAAAATTTTCTAATGATTTGAAGCATTGTAGACAAATGGTCAACAGGAAAATGCCTCCTGTGTGGCATATGCTTAAAGAGCTTGCCCATGGGACAATTACTATGAAATGAGAAGTTTTAAATTGAGTTTCTGGGCACTGTGAAACTTCAGAATTAGTACAAAATCAAACTGAGAGATGCTCAACTTGCTGAATCACTGTATTTTTAATAAAATTCTGGATAGCAATGCAGATTAGAAAACACATCACCTCTTATTACCTATGGCTGTGGTTCACTGAGCCGGACCATAATCCCAGCTCCTTCACAGTCAATTAATTAAATGAATGAGTTGGTTGACTCTGGGTTAAAAATCAGGTTTTACCACTTTCTCATGTTACTTTGTGCAGGTCACTGGAACCTCCTACAGCACATTTTCCTCACCTGTGAATTGGAAGATAAATTTAGCAACAAAACTACTGAGCTGTGGTGAGATCACCCTATTAGGAGGCTCCCAAATAATGCATATGAAATCAATACTAGCTGGTTCTCTCCTCAGTTAAGTTGTTCACAATATCAAGTTATTAATTGCATCACCATGAATTTATCTGGTAAGATCTCCACTGCTTACATTCACTGGAAGCATCATTTCTCTACTGTAGCATCCTCAGTATCACAAAATAGTCTTATAACTCTCCATTTTCAAGCCTCCCACTAGCACCCTCTTACTCCATATTGACTGTCCTATTATCCAGAACTCCTCTGTGTTAAACTCCTGGGCAGAGTATTGACAATTACAAAGTCAAAGTGATCACTTCTACTTCTGTACCTCCTTTCTTTCTCGTAACCCACTTCCACTTGGATTCTGTTGCGTCACTCAGGAATGTCCA
>NW_004524632.1:3556817-3562177 GCF_000260255.1 Octodon degus
GCTTGAATGGAACCTCCAATCCTAGCTTTTTGAGGAATCTCCATACTGATTTCTGTAATGGTTGTACCAGCCTGCACTTCTACCAACATTGGAGAAGAGTTCCTTTTTCCATTCGGCCTCTCCAGAATTGCTGTTGGTTGAATTCTTGATGAGACCTATTCTTTCTGGTGTAAAATGGTACATCAACATTGTAAGTCAAAGACATAGTATAAGGCAAGGGCCTGAGTTCAATCCCTGGTTCCAAAAAAAAAAAAAAAGATACAGATTTAGGCCTTCCTCTCCTAATCATGGAGAAACTCTTCTGTAGCTCTGTACTGCCTAGATAATAACTTCTTCCTAAGCCACTAAGTGGTCACCTATCTGTCCTGCCTCCTGCCTCTGTCTCAGTATACCCTCTGTGGTGCTTTCATGGCATCCCCTACTTGTTGGTATCTAAATAAAGTAAGCTATTTTATTTCCCATTTTTTTATATGCTTTTTCAGTCTTCTTTTTGACTATCCTTACATTATTTTGTACTTCTGTCCAACTTCAATTTATTATATTTTTTTGAAATTCCACATCCATGAAATCAGCTTCCTGAGGTCTTTCCTGGGCATGTCTCAAACCTCCAAAATAATCAGTCCCATTCTATTTTCTACACCTTAAACACACTGGCATAATCCTTCATGTGTCATAGTGATGCTTTGTTTGCCACATTTACTACTACTTTCTTGACGGTTATAAGCAATTCTTTATTTTTTTTTATTTTTAAAAGAATACAAGGTAGTAAAAAAATCAGAAATAATAAAAAATTTCATTAAACAAAGTGACAGGAATTCAATCATCTTTACCATTTTGCATGATGTTATCTTCCAATCATTTGTTTAATTTACCAGATATAAATGTATAAAATTGGTACAGTAGATACTATGAAAGGGAAAGAATCTGTTCAATGAGAAGGAAAAACTGGGATAAATAAAAGGGCAAAAGAAAAAAGGCAAAAATACACATTTATGTATATACGCAAGATACCTTGGATAATTCTACTGCTGATTTCTGCTGGTCTTTTGAAATGGACAGTTAATTTTTTTCGTTTTTATTCGTATTTTTCTTTTTAATTTCTTGTAATCAATTCTTAGCCACCTTCATATCTACAGAAGTGAGCACACAGAAAATGACCTACAAATGTTCACTGAAAGAATAAATTACATCACATAAATTACACTTTTCTCTTTATTCAGTAGGTATTATTGTCCCTTGTTTACTCACAAACATTATACAAAGATAAACTGCTATTATGTTCTAAGTTTATAGCTACTTACGATTATTTTGGACTTTCTACCTTTGTTGTGAGCCTTACGTACTTTTTAATAATATTTTATCATTACTTTTAGCTTAATACGGTACTCGGTAATTTTTCTAAACTATGCATCTCAGGTTTGTAGAACTATAAAGCTGCTATATGTGGTTAATAAAAAGCTTAAGAATAATACATAGAGGTTATGATTCTGCCTCCTCTTTCCTCTATGGTTCTTTCTAAGGAATATCCAGAGCTCTCCTGAACGTCTAGTTCTCAAGTCCTAATGCAGCAGCAGACACAAAGATAATTGGTTGGGGTACAGGGAGGGCTGTGTTTATTTGTGCAGGAAAGGCAGTGCAGGAAGACCAGTCAGAGTTTGGTGAGTGTTCTAAGGCATTAGACATAATAAGGATGGTGGAGAGCAGGTAAATGGCTCTTCAGAGACAAGTGCAAGCAGAAGGACACCAACAGCGCATGGAGATTGTGTGCTGTGTTGTGGCAAAGAATTTCTGATGCTGCTTCTCTAAAAGTCATCTGCAAAAAGCTCAGTTTTGTATCAAAGCTTTTCAGAATCAGCATAGTAATTTTCAACATATGAGATCAAAGGAAAATAGAGCTTAATGTGTAAAACAAAAACCTTAGGCTTATTTAGTTGATATTAGTAACACTGAGCCCCACTCCATTCTCCACTTTAAGAATGTACATATTGTAACAAGGAAAAGCCAGTATGGCTGCCTTGAACTCAAAGTACTGTGTATAATGAAAAGGACTCTAAAATGTTCTGGTCCAAATATATTATAGTTATCAACCCCAACTAGTAGCTCTTATTTATTCATTAATCAAGCTTCTATGGGAATAATCCAATCCTCAACACTCCTTACAAATCTTCTACCTGCATGAATATTGTGAGACACACACACACCAACACACATCCACATCTCACACCCTTACTCAAATGTATAACAAGGAGTGTGTCAGGTATATTTTGGAATAGGGATTAAATTCTGGAAAAGAGAGAACTGAAAATTTGTACCAAAAAATTGATACCATGATATTTGGGACAGCAATTTGGGGTGTTAAACCAAGGTAACCAGAATGGAGAACATAGCCTACTATCTGGTCTGATAGAAGCATAGACAAGAGAATCATATGGGAGAAGAAGAAAAAAGAGAGAAAGAAGAGGAAGAAGAAGGAGAGGGAGGAGAAGAGGAAGAGGATCAAAGAGCAAGAGTAGAAGGAAGAAAATGATGAACAAAAAGCTTAGAAAAGAAATAAGAAGGGAGAAGGAGGAGGAGGGGAAGAAAATAAAGACATACTGGGTGTCTTAGTTACCTTCCTTATTGCAGGAGCAGAATACCCTACACCCATAACCTAGAAAAAGAGAGATTTATTTTAGTGCACATTTTAGAAGCTTTAGTGCTTGTATGGTCAGCAGCTTGGCTCAAGGCCTGGGCAGAGGAAAGCTGCTCCTGTTAGGGATTCAGGAAGCACAGAAGGTAAAGGGAGTTGCTAGGGAAGAGGATGAACCCTTCCAAGCCACACAACTCCTGAACTCCCTCTTTCAGTGACACCCCACTTCCTAACAGCAAGTCAGCTAGCTATAAACTCCCGTAGACCAATCACCTTCTGATCACCTTAGGGAACATCTAGATATAAACCACAACACTGAGCACAAGTAATTGATGGAAGGGAAAATAGAAATTACCCCCCAAACTCCAATGTGGTGTCAGGAATGATTGGAGGGCTGTCTGGATAAAATGGATAGAATCAACCAAAACTCCTGACCACAGAGTGTGACCTATAAACTGCATCTGTCTCATCATGTACTAACACTTGATAAGTGTCACAGATGCCATAGGGTCTCTTTAAAGTAAGCCAGCCCTCTAGAGCTGGTTCAAATCCTTCCTCAAACACAACTTCCACTGAGTCACTCCTTCCATCTGTCTACTATGTTCCATACACAGGTGCTTGTGAAATGCTTACAGCAGAGTTATCCGGAGGTAGCCCAGAAGTTACAGAACTTGACAATATCTTGTGGTAAAGGTACAGTGAAATGTGGAGTGAGGAGAAATTCCAAGTTTTAGATCTTGAAACATGCAAACCAATGTGATCCGTGTGGGTCAGGCAACTAAGGAAAAACTCATTATTCCTGTTTAAAATCATAGTAATTTTGAGAACAGGAGACAGCCTTCAGGTATGATATCTGCCAGAAGTTTGGAAAGGTGAGGTTTGAAATGAAGAAATGACGACAACCTGGATTCAGATTTAGAAATCCTTTGTACGTATCAGTGGGATTTGAGACTGAAAAACCAAGTGGCATAAGGAAAAAGGAAAAATGAGAAGGAACAAACCATTTTCATAGGGCTGAGCCAACTCAGTGAGATCACAAGAGCTCTGGGTACGGGATGCAGGAGGGAGGTAACATCACTGTTGGGTATATGCATGAGTGGCATAGACCCTGGAGCTGATGTTGCGAGAAACGTTCCAAAGAAGATGATCAAAATTACAGAGAAAAGCAGGGTGATCAGGCAGCTAAGATGTCTCCTTCGAGGGCAGACTATGAGAAGCTCAGATGGCGTCGTTTCATGATATCATGTAACTGCCTCCAGGTAAAAATCTAGAAAACAAAGAGTAGGAGCTTAGTCATATTTTTATTTGACCTGTCAGACAATGAACTGGTCTGGTTTCTGATAGTTTATACAATCTGTCAAAACACGAGGAAGTCTAGGGTGTTGAGCAGCATCAGGCTGACACTTCCAGCTGAAAAGTCCTACCTTTTCTGCAAGTATTGAAAAAAAATTCACCAAGATCGAGGAAAATTTAAATATAATATCAGACCCAGGCAGTCACAGAATCATAAAGTGTCAAAGCTGGAAAAAAAATTCTAACTTTTCTTCTGATTTACTGGGGGACAAAATTAATCAGCACACCTGGAGGGTAATATGACAGGCACTGTTCTCAGGCTAAAGATTCACTTGTCTCACATGAAAAAAGATGTGAGACCCAGGGAGGTGAAGCAATTTAATGAAAGCCTCCCAGGAAATTAGTACCAAAACCTTCTGAGTCTTGCTCCATACTTTTTCCACCTTATATCTAAGTTTTCACATTTCTCTGTAACTAACTGCTAGTTTATTTTTCTTCCCTATACAGTTTCATAATGATCAGATCCAAAGCAATAGCCAAAGTGCTTTTGCCTTATTGATCATTGTTGTCCTTTTGTCCTTCAAATTGGACTGTAAGCAGAATCACAGTAGTATTTTGACTTGTATGCATAAAAAAGGCTTTCAATGAAATTATATCTTGAATTGTTAAAACAGAGTAGCAAGTCACAGTTCAGTCTCAGGCTTCACCAGTTTTTAGAATCTTGTTAAGCCACATCCACTTGAGAAAAGATCCTACTAATAATTTATACTTCAGATCTTTCCCAATGCAACCTGTGACCATTTACCAAGGAAATGAAAATATGAGACTATATATCAAGATCCCTTATGCATTATTAAACGTTGGCATTGAACTGACACTAATTTCTGAAGACCTGGAATGTTATTGTGATCTACCTCTCTGCATAGGATCCTATTGAGATCAATTGATTGTACAGGTTCAACCCCAGTCTGTCTTACGTTGAGTCAAGAAATATCCAAACTAAACTTGTGTTTATCTCTTCTGTTCTATAGTGCAAAGTAGATAGATATGCTGAGAAACTGGCTGTGTCCACCCTCTGTCCAGATACATAAATTCAGGGCACAGATTATAAGAAAACCACACAGTTAGTACTAGAATTGCCTCAACTTACCAAAATGGTGTATCAATACATTATCGTATTGTTGCAGAGAGTATAAATATCATTGCTTCAATTAATGCTTTTCAAATTGGAGGAGTGGCATTGAATTCTCACCATTTGACTTGCTAATAAAGAAGGCAGGGAATCTTTAAAAATGACAGGCAATTGCTACAAACATAACTTGGTAACAACTGCAACTGCAGGCAATGAAGTAAGGAAAAACATCCCCTGGGACTAATATCTAGCTATTGTTCTGAGGAAATATATATGTATATATTTTTAAATTTTTATTTATTTATG
>NW_004524632.1:3562277-3563280 GCF_000260255.1 Octodon degus
TGTCTGGTGTTTCTCCTTCTTCATTAGGTCCTTTTCAGTAACACATCATCTTCTTCCCCAAGTGTAAACCTTGTACAGTCCAATTCTTTTGCTTTCCTGTCCCTACAGGTGTTCATTCCTTGAATGAGCTCAACTGATCTTATAGTTTTAATCATCTTTTATACACTGATGGCATTGCCTATTTCATTTCTACTGCTGTCCTCCCTCTCCCATGAATATTGTGATAGTTAACTGATTGTGTTGATGTAAGAAACACTCAACTAAATTGAATCAGCATAGGTCTGGGTGTGGCTGAGAGGATTTACTGAAGATTTTCTAGGATTTCCTGGGTGTGAGGAACAGCAACCAAAAGGCCTACCACCAAAGTTGTACAAAACAGAAACAAAGGAGGAAGCCTTGCTCTTTTTCTTTGGAGGTCTTCACCTTCATCTTGGACACTGTCTCTTGGCTTCCAGTGCTGACTCTTCAGCCTCCAGAGCATGGCCTTTGACCTTAAGACAAAGATCACTCAGCCTTCCAATATGGACTCACATGGGACACTATGAGCTCTAGAGCTTCAGCTGGATCATTCAGATCTCACCCACAGCCCTAAACAGGCCCTTTCTACTCCTCCACGCCTGACTGTATGCAGCCATTATAAGTCAATCTTGTAAATTCCTGTATAGTGCAAATCTTCCATTAAATCTGTTTCTCTAGTGAACCCTGTTTTCTAGTGAATAATATCCATCATAGACCCAGAGCGCAGGCCCAGCAAGTGAGTGAGATGACCCACGGCCTGCAGATCCTGAATAGACCCAGACCCCAGGCCTGGCATGTGAGTGAGACCACCCAGGGCCCGTAGATCCTCATTCGACCCAGAGTGCAGGCCCAGTGTGGAACCCTTCAGCAGAACTCCCTACAAAGATGCTAGAGGCAAGACCACCCAGCTGATTCAGGAGCAGAACATCTTGCCAGAGAGACACAAAGGGTTCAACTCTAACGGCTGCAGCAGAAAGAAGTGGAG
>NW_004524632.1:3573056-3581386 GCF_000260255.1 Octodon degus
AAGTAGGTGCTTTAGACCACTGAGCCATCTCACCAGCCCCAGAAATATATTTTTGTGTTTCTAGTATAGTGTAAATGCCAACATTCATTGGCTTTCATCTGCCAAGACTCATCCTACTGAGTGAACTGGCTCAAAGCTACAACAAGAGTTAATCCTAACACTGTAATCCACCTGAAGATTTAATCATTTCGTCCCCTCCTCTTCCTTTCTTTGATCATGCTAATGATATCATGTGCCATGACCTCTGACCAGGTAATTCATGTTTAGCAAATAAAGTGCAGCAACAGCTTCACGTTCACAGTGGTGCCATCTTCTGTGGCACCTTGAATCAGATGAACTTTAGAATGAATTTTTGAAGCCTCAGACTATCAGCTTAGACACCACAGATTGCACAGCTCAGCTGGCTGCCTCCAAGCTATGCTGAATACTCTTTTATCTGCAGCCAATACATAGTGTTATCTTTCCTTAGCCAGTATTCATGGATCAAGGATGGAGAGGGGCTATACTTAACTATTACTTCTAGTGAGTATCTGCTAAAGAAAAATCTCCCCAACTTCATAACTTCAGGTTCTGTTGACTTATAGGCTTCAACATTGCAAAAGAACTAAAAGACTATTACAAGGAGACACAGTAATTACACTAAAGTAATTGCACAATCGTTTCAACTAAAAATTGAAATTGCTACCTGGTCACTTTGATCTCACTGAATCAGTGAAACAATGGGAAAACACAGGACTACAGTGTTGTTGAGGTGATTAATTCTAACTATTGAGAGGAAATTCAATTGCTTCTATACAATAAGAGCATGGAGTGCACATCTAGAACGCCATAAATCCTCTGTTACACACCTTAGCTCTCCCATGAACTGTACTCAAAATTAATGGACAACTATAAAACCCATATATAGAAATAAAGATTTAGGTCACTCTTGTAGATAAGGAAAAATGACTACATGGTATGTTTGCAGCAATGAAAAAATGAAAGCAAATAGAGAACAGGAGTTTCAAACAAGAAGTTAAAACTGACCGCTACAGTCATGTATGCAGCTGCCAATAAATGCAGCCTCCTTGTGTTGGTGTGGGTATGTTTGTTCACAAGATGTAACCAAGTTTTTGATTTTCCTCTTTTCTTATCTGTTTCCTTTTCCTATTTCATAAACCAGAGTTGTAATTTGGTATTTAAGTAGTGGCGTGTCAAGGGAGAAAATAGTTAAAGAGAAGCCGTGCTTATAGTCTGCTGGGAAGAAGGTGAGTGTGTTTACACACTTACAAAGAAATAGTTGTTTGGCATTATGCAGAAAGCTAATTTTCCTATCACTTTTACTGGGAAATCTTAGCCATTTTCCCTACTGAGACCCAATAAAAAATACAGTAGTTCCTCGTTAGTTTACTGTTCACCTTTCATGGACTCAATGTTTCACAAGTTTTCCAAAAATATTAGTCTAAACTATTTATCATAGATTTTTCACTATACCACAGGATTTTGCAGCCCTGGACAGTATACATACATTGTTAAAATTATGTAGATTTACGAGTTTAGAAAACGGTTACAAACATTACAAGTGTATTTTAAAAGTGTAGGAAAGATTTATAAGAATGTAGGAAGAGTTTATAAAGCCTTAAAACATATATGAATACTAAAATAAATATAATGTGGCTACATCGCTGATTTTCACTCATCATGGGGGTGTCTGGAATGAAGCCTCCATGATAAGTGAGGGACCACTGTACCTACAACTTACAAGAGTTTATTTTGCTTCATGGTTTTAGAATTTTTGTTCCTGGCTCAAACGCAGACACAGCACGGTGGAAAGACCAGCTGTGGAGAAAAAAATGCTCACATCATGGCATCCAGGAAGGAGAAAAGTAGGAAGGTGCTAGGGAGGGAGATGAACTTCTCCATGTCTTGTTTTCAGGAATGCACCTCTTCTGATCAGACCACAGCTCCTATGGGAATATTCAACTCTAATGGTGTTGGTCCCTTGATCCAATCACTTTGTAAAAGCCTTGTCTTTGAGTGTATGAGAATTTGAGGGGGCATTCTACATCTAAACCATAACAGATCCTAAACATGTATTTTATTTTATTTTATTATGAACAGAATATATTTATTGAGGGAAAGAAAGCTCCTGTCTGAGAGAGGGATAGGAAGGTGACACCTGAGTGGATTGTCTCCAGGAAGCTGTCTCTTCCAGGGACTTTTATAGTGTAAAACCATGTAGAGTCAAGGTGGAGAAAAGGGGAACTCTCTTAGGTGGATGTGGGGGTGGGACAAGACTATGGTCAACCAATGGGATTACAAGCACCATTGATCAGGTAAAATTAACTCCAAGACCAAACGGGGAAGGGAGTCATGTAGCAAGTGAGCATGACTGTAAAACGGGACTTTATGTGGTAGCCATCAAACATATATTTTAAAAGATACACATGTGTACTGACTTGGTGAGTTGAAGACATTGGTGGATTTTTCTAGCTTTAATTGGAGATAGGGGATTAGGCCATGGGGAAGCTGGCTGGGAAAGTGGGCATTACCTGCTAATTACAAGATCCCCGAACAGTTGCTCCCAAAGCCCTGCACGTAGGTTTTCAACACAATGACCTAGACCTGACATCGGCCTGAGGGGTAGTTTCTCAACACTGCCTTGTAAGACTTGAATGCAGAAGTTTTTAAGAGTTTCCTCCAGATGGATGAACTGTAGTCACTGGACACCTAGAATCAGAGGCAGGGAATAGTAACTTATGCGCTGAAGAAAAATATAGACCATGCACCCTAAAGGAGTCAGCACATCTATTAAAGAATTTAAATTTTATTTGGAAGTCAAAGGGAAAATGCCAAATACTAGGAAGGAATGTGTAACACTAAATTTAAATTTTAGGAAGATCAATCTGACTAAAGAGCTATTAGTACACACAAGGGGTTAGAAAAACATATCCAGGCAAAATATCAAAATTATCTAAACATAAAGATCTCATACATGTGATTAACAAGACTAATATCACATCAAGGACAAATGGTGGAACTAATGAAAAGATGTTCTTTTATACATGAAGTTTGAGAAGGATAAATTAAAAATGAAACCCTACTTCTTCACCATAAGAGAAAAAGCCTGTGGTGTCAAAGATGATGAGGGTTTGGAGAACTAACCTGTTGCATTGCTGTGAGACTGCAGATACGAATGAAATTTAGCAGCATCTATTGAAATTAGAAATATGCATACTGTGTAACTCAGTAGGTCTTCTTTCTGGTATCTTCCATCAGAAATACTCATTCACACATACAAGAAAATTGGTGTGAGGAGATATATTGTGTGAAATAATATAATGTGGAAATTATTGTACAAAGGTGGCATGAGGTAAAGGTGGGATATTTCCTTCTTATTTTGAACTAACCGGGGAAGAGAAGGGAAAAAAGACATCAAGTCTCTCACATTCTCTAAATACGGACAACAGATAACCATAAGAGTACCAGCCTTCTCCTAGAAGAATGCAGCTAGATGCTGTATTTGACCCAGTTGGAAACTCACCACACCTCCTCCTTACCCCATGGAGTAGAATTAGAGAGAAGAACAGAGCTGCTTGGACAAGATCCTTCCAGTTCCCAATGAAAAGGATGGCAAGGAGAATCTCTGGAAATAGGACACAGATTGATACAAGAAAGGAAGACTGGCATATTTGTATCTGGTTATATTTCTGCATGGTGGTCAGAGACACCAAGCTGCATGTTATGAGAGTTGTGGCATAGAAGGGCATCCAAAAATGTCAAGGCACGCCCATCCATCCTCTCATGTTCTCCATGTCTCACCTTGGCTCACAGAACCCAGGTTCAGGAGCCACAGATTGCAGGAAACTGGGCCTTGCTATCTGGTGGGGACTGCTTCAGTGGACTGCCCTAAGCTGGTCCTCTGGCATCTGACATCCCACCTCTCTGACAAGGAAGTCAAAAGCAAATCTGGGAGAAGAGCTGCTAGATGGGCCCTTAAAGAGAGCATACATCATCTTCCTCTTCTTGACCAACACCAAGAAGAAAAAAAAAAGGGAAAGGAAAAGAGGGAAAGGAGTCATGTGCAGTCTATCCTGCAAATCCAAGCACTGCAAAAGCCACATTGATTAGGGTGCGGGGAGCGGGGAGATGATGAGATATTGCCTGAGTAGAATACGACGTTGCTGTGATCAAATGTACAGTACTGAGTGGGTGGGACTGGCTTCATCGCAGAAAGTGACATTGCTGATTCCAGTGAGCGGTCATTAAGGGATCCCACTAGCCAGCAGGAGGGGATTTGAGAGACTTGCACAAAGCACTGCTGTAGTTGCTAAGAAAAATGAAGCTTCTTTGTACACCTTAGAAATGTGACTACTTAAAAAAATACTATGCAAACTAAATGTCTAACTGTGAGAGAACGGATAAATAAATCTCTGTTGGGGACACATACACTGTGAATTCAGAAATCATCCGTAGCAGTTCAGAAGAATAAAATGGCATTACACTATTGATATGAATATTTCAAAAGCATGTTGGCTGAAAGAACTGAACAATGTGGACACAAGACCGTATTATCTTTTCCATGAATAAACTTTTGTGAATGCTGGCTGCCTGTGTGTATATCCTGTTCTCTATTTGGGAAAGAGGAGCAAATAAAATAGATCAAAGTAAAAAAAGGAAGCTTCATGTAGCTTCATGTACAAGGTGCCGTAAAAGGTGGAAATAAAGTCATAAAATTGCTTATAAACAACATGCAAACATGAAAAAGACTGAGAGCCATTTTGCCAAAATGAAAACAGAGGATAATTTGGAGGAATGGGTATTTTAGTGACTGTTATTTTCTTCTAATAAAAAATAATTAAATGAAGAGAACAAATGAAAGGCACATGAAAATACATTCACATGGAAGAAAATAGATAAAAAATGAACATGCCAAATGATAATCAACTTCGCTACAATAGTACAAATTCTATGAGAAGAAACATTTGCACTAATAGTGTTTGAACAGGATATCATGTCTGCATCTTGTACTATGAATAACCAGTATGAAGACAATAATATGCAATGTATTAATTATTGAAACTATCCTACTAATTGGTTTTGAAACTGTCTCATTTCTATTTGTTTCTCAATAAAAGTAATAAAAAAAAACCCAAATTCTCACCAAGTGTCAAGGAAATGTTATGTCCCAACTTATTGATTTCCTGATTATAATAATCAAGGTGCTCATATGCAGCAGGCAAAGTGAATTGTAGTGTGCTCCTCAGGACAGCAATTTGGCAAGAAATATAACAAGGCCTTTGAAAAGTTAGTGACAATGAATGCATAATATATTTCCAAAAATTAAACAATATAATAACTGCACTGATCACTGACATTTTTGATGATGAATGGTACATGTTTATCTGTATTCATATGTTCTCTATAATAGGCATGTGTTATTTATTTTATAGACATGTACACGTTGTGAAAATAGTCACAATTATCAATATTGTATCTATAGCTATATTTCAATTGTGTACACTTCTACTTTGGCAATTCTACATGTAAGAATCTATTGTAAGAAAATAAAAGATTTGCAATGATTTAGTACACAACCATCCCTGGCGACATTGTTCACAACAGCTAAAAACTGGAAACAACCTTCCAGTGTAACAATAAGAGAATGTTTAAATACATTTTTAAGCAATCGCATGATGGAATGAAAAGTAGTCCCTTATAAAAATGGTGTTTTCAAAACACTCTGCTTTGCCTGGCAGAAATCCTTCTGATATAGTGTTGTGAAGGATAGAAAGGAAGATAAACAGGGCTGAATTAACACATAGTAGAGGGGTCTAACCAAGCTTGAAATCCATGCATTTGTAGAGGCATCAATCAGCCGAGCTGCAGAATTTTTCTCTGCTGGTATTCAGTAGCCCAGATACAGAAACACACTCACAAAAATAATGATCCTTTTCTGGAAAGCAAATCCAGTGCCAAAGGTAATGAACATTGAATTTCCAGGGTGTTATGTTGTAGTTTGTAATCACTTGCCAAATGTACCCTACTCTCAAAAGACCATTCACTAAGAGGTCCAGAAACTTGTTACCTCAGGAGATTGTTCACCTACAACACTCAGAGTCTATTCTTCTATGCAGAGGAATATGAATCCAACTGGTGCTCACAGCAGGCCCATATTTCCATTTGAGGATGCCTCATGTTTCAAGATGGCGGAACTTTAAGATCTCTTAGACTCAGTTCCCAAGAATATGATTGACAGAATACCTGCATGACTACCATTATTCAGGTATAAACAAGAACAAAGACTATATTCTGCACTTCCTCTGCCAGGCCATTCCTGAAACAAGATTATCAAAGTGCCTTAAAGATCATTGTCTAATTTGTTGCTGTAGTTATTAACCTACTGATAGCCCTGTATCTGGCAATATGTCCCCATATGAATAGTTATGTGTGTCAGAGACATTTGCGGCTAAAGTGAAGATATTCTGAAAACATGTCTACATTCCATAAACCAAGAGATCTTGAAAATTGTGAACCTTCAACTAGAACTTCTCTCTTTCTTTCTGAGAAATTGAAAAACAGTCACAATCATCAAACAAAACTCAAACCAGGTACGTATATTGGAGTCTCCAAATAAAAGCTTTTCTGAACCATAAGTTTTGTTAGGGCCTAACTCTTGTGGGTTCTGATTCTACATTTTAATGCAAATATGTCTTTGGTGCCATTGTGTGCACAATATCAACTCTAGTTCTCTTGCCTGATTTCTTTCTCAGAAATACATACATAGCCACTTTCCAGAAGGAGGAGGTCTACTTGCAGAGTTGGTGCACCATTGAAATAACTTTGAACCGAGGTTCCCATCTTGGTCCTGTTGAATGAACCAGTGTCCGGCCCTATAGATTTTGACCTACCTCTCCAATTAGCAGCCTATTAGCAAAACGCTAGATGTGTCATGAACTCCGGAGAGATCATTTCATGTCCTATAAGCTCCTTTACATATCTGCATTGAACAGTAGCTATGTTTTCTACCCCTGTCAACTTTCCACAAAAGTGATTGCTACCATCAGTGGCATGCACAATTCTCTGGAACTGGTGCCCTATCCTGACTCTACTCTTTTTTATTTATTTTATTTTTTTTAATATTTGGGTGTTGCAGTGTCTCACTATGCAGCTTGAACATGTGGTAATCCTCCTACTTTCACCCTGCCCAGCAATAGGATTCCAGATGTGCACCACTATGCTCAGACTCTGGTCAGCTCAGCCCACCCTGGGGGCAGGGATGGTGCAGCATGTGGAGCCAGGGGTCAAACTGTTGTTCTTGTGCTTGCCTAAGCTTGCCTAAAAAGGTGCTGAAGCTTTCTTGCTGGTCCCCCGACTCTACTTTTCGGACACAAAAGTCGCAATCCACTATGGAAAGCATATACCTTGGTTTCACTTAAAATGCATATACTGATGTTTGACATTAATTTTCAAACATTTAGTTTCTTAAATATTCATGCTCCATTTCTCACTCCAATCCAGATTTGGGACCCTGACCCTAAATTCTCACATGCACTTGAAGTCATTACCTTAATGCACATCCCAGAATCACCAAGTCATGTTTGGTCTTCTTGTTACTTTTGTTGGCATTTTAGGAGAATGAGTAACATGGATGGACATGCTTATAGGCTTAGTGGTAGATGCTAAGAGAGAAAGAAGGTGACTAGGCAGACTGTAGAGGAAACACTGATAAAGACAGATTTTTTTCTCTGTGGGATAGGATTAGACCTAGAGTACAAGTAAAACTGGTACCTGACAGTGTTTGGAAAAAACTGTGCTGAGGGAAAGATTGGGCATACAATTTTGAATCTCTGAATTATATTCTTGGCTGTTTACTTAACGTGAACCTTTGCTATTATATTCAAGAGAAATAAGTTGGACAAGAGAAACCTGCCTACCAATACGTCCTCTATTTTTGGATCCTGTATCTTCTTTTTCTCCACTAACTTCTTTACCTTAGCCTAAAATTATGTTCAAGCTATTCATTATCTCAGAATGACAACAAAAGTTATAGCAAGGGTAGATGATGTGATTTGGGTAAAATTCAGGGAAAACAACTGTTAGATTACAATGAGGCTTTGGTCCAAAAACTCAAGACAGTAAGTAGCCTGTTGGGAGGTTTTGTCCTTGTATAATACTTTTGTTTGGCTTGAACTTTGAGGCCACCCAGATTGAATACTTTTTGTTTCCTCATAAACATTTGCCTGAATTTCAAGTTGTTTTATCAGAAAATTCTGATCCTAAAAGTGTCCAAGATCCTGTGGCTGAGGAGAAAAGCCAAACATGAGAAGATCAAAGATAATGTCAGTGAT
>NW_004524632.1:3590696-3598875 GCF_000260255.1 Octodon degus
AATGTGTCACTATGTCATGCATTTATAGATACCCTCTAATAAATGTGGCCATTACATACTGTAACTATGTCCTAAAAATAATTAGAGCACACTCAAGTTTAGCAGTGTATGATACCCATCTCATCCATTGATATTCTGATTGTTTTCTGAAGTGAAAAAGTGAAAGGTAAAGTTACTACAAGTTTCTCCTCATCAAAGTTTTCTTCTTAGGCAAGTAGTCCTAGGACTTCTCTGAATCTTGAGCCCAGGCCAAGCAATCTAGCCTGTGAAAGACTGTGATTATTTGTGCAGATGATTACAATAAGAACTGCCAATCCATCCAGAGCATGGCATACACAAACAGAACCACAGAAGTAAAGTGAACTGCTGCATGACCCATGAAAGGTATGAAATGAATTTAGCTCTCATGAGCTCCTGGAGGTCAACCTGATCTCCACTAGGCAAAGCCATCTTCTATATGGATCTAACCAGGACACCATCAATTATTTAAGCTTGTTTTATCACCACAGTCTGGTATTATAAGATCAAATAGTGTGAAGTAGTCAACCAAAGCGCCAGAGTTGGCTTATCCAAAGATCATTGGGATGAAAAGTTAAAACCTGTTTTCCCCATGTCTCTTAACCAAGACCTTATAAAAAAGAACTTGTCTTAAAAACAAATTGCCTAATATATTTGGGACTCTTAGAACTAAAGAGCACTTAACAAGTATTCTCAATAGTGAGAAAGAGTTTGTAATTTTTGCTTTGACAGTCTGTCATTCATTTTAATTTGACAAAGCCACTCTTAATGCACAATTCAGATAATGCTGAAGTGTCAATACATTTCCCTATTCAGACAGCTCATTAATGTGCCCTTCATTCATTCACTACATTTCCATAAGAAAATGGCATTGAATATACCAAAAAGATGACAACCTGCAGAAGACCCAGTCTTCTTTTAAGTGAGAAAATCATTAGCTCTCCTCCACGCAGTCATTATTGCCAATATCTCTAGTGAGCAGCACATTCTCCTGCCCTAAGCTATTATTGGTGTCCTTTTGAGGTCAGAGGTATGAACGGAGATGGTTTAAGGATGACATATGTCAATGTAACCTTTAAAAGTTCCCTTTGAAAGACTTTGGGTAAAAGAGAAATCTCTGAAGGCCTGAACTTTTGCAATTCGGTAAACAATAACCAGTCATTTCCACTGAAGTCTCCCCCCAGGAGCCATTTAGTAAGAGGCACAGCACTTGTCAGGACTTACTCCTTGATTTTTGGATCTCATAAACAAGATGCTGGTAGAGGGGTCTTCAAGGGAAAACAAACCCTTGTTACTAGTTAGGGTTTATACAAATTAAGTGTCATTAACAGCTAAAATTTGTTCTATATAGTTTAGAATGTTATTGGATGAACTGTTTCATTTATAATTTAAATATTAGATGAATTGTCTGGTTGACAATTGACAGGGTGAGAACAAAGCTGATGCAATTGCTATTGTTTCCATGTAAGTAAGGGCTTGTCAGCAGACACTGAACCTGAAAACAGGGTACATAGTGATTATGCATCAAAATCGTTTTGCAGGGTCCTCTGCTTTGGTGGACATTCTCCCAGCCTGGGACAACATTTAAGCATGACACAGCAATCAAAGGACACAGCCACAATTTATAAACTTTTGTTCTCTTACCACGTGAAATAATAGTTTTGAAAAGTATGGAGCATATTACATAATTTTGTATTATCACCTAAAATCTTGTATTATAAAGTCAAGTAACTCTAAAGCATATAATTTGAAACGTATGTTAAATGTCCACATTTTTAGGGCTGGCAAGATAACTCAGTGGACTAAGCACCTGCTTACTCAAGTTCAGTGACCGGGTTTGATCCCTGGTGCCACATGCTGCACCAGCCCCACCCCTAGTGCACTGAGCTGGCCACCAAGTCTGGGCATAGTGGCGCATGCCTATAATCCCAGCACTAGGGAGGCTGAAAACAGGAGGATCACTACAAGTCCAAGCAGTGCAGTGAATCCCTGTACCAAATACACAAATCTTTAAAAATCTACATTTTAAATATAGTGTTTTGTATTTCGAATCTAGTCTAAAGCATGTAATACTTTATGACTTGATGTGTGTCTTTATCTACTTATATTTTTATGTAAACTAGATCTTGTTTATTACTTAAAGATTTCATATAATTCTATCTCCTTTTGAACTCATATTCCCAGGGCAATTTCATCATTTTGTATTTTTTAAATATTTGGAATATTATTATGTGCTACCCTTTACATGGTTTTGTAGTGACGCTATGCATCTTGTATATTTCATAATTTGTTTTCTGTAACTATAAACTAGTAATGGTTAATATTTGTATCTTTAGGTTGAAATATCATAATTGACATCATTACTCAAAAAATATAATGTTGGGATAGGTGAATATGTTTCTTTATATGGACAAAGAGTTGTCCAGGAATGAGAAAAGACCTTGTGACAGACGTACTGTCCTGGATTACGCAGGTAGGTGCAGCAGAGGCACGAGGCTCCTTATGAAAGGAAGCCCAAAGTGCCAAAGTCAGAGAAGAGGCACGAGGACTGAGGCAGAGGTTAAAATGTGCACATGTGAGAACAATGTTCCCTGGAGATGAAGACAAAACCAAGGAACACACGTGGCATCGGAGGGGTGGCAACGGCCTGGACACATACTCACGTATGAGGTTACCAGAAAGAAGTCACCCTTGCAGACACCCTGAAATTAGCCCTAGAAGACGCCTTCAGAATTCTAACCTCCAGAACTGCAAAGCATTAAGTGTATTCTGGTTCTCAGCTACTGATTTTGCAATCACTTATTTATAGGGGCCGTAGAGAACTAATACAGCGCTTCCATTTAAAAACATCCACTTACAGCCAGTCAAATAGCTCAGCGGATTAAAGCATCTGCAAGTAGGCACAGGGAACAGGGGCTCGATCCCTGGCCTACAGTGCCGGCCCCGCCCCTGGGGTGCACTGAGACTGGGCATGGTGGTGCACGCCTGTAATCCCAGCTCTTGGGAGGCTGTAAACAGGTGAATCACTACCAGTATGATCTAGTATGAGACCCTGAAAATGCTGTAGACTGTTCCCTAAAATACAGAAAAAAAATAATAAAATTAAAAATGGATCCACTTAGCCTAGGACAATCATTACTAGAATAGAAGAGGATTTAGATTAATTTCATACTTTTTTTTTTTACTTTTACAGTATAGATACACATAAAAAGCCTGCCCCTAATATAGGTGCTTCCTTAGATAATGGAAGCCATTTCTTTGGATTTTTCTTCTAGGACAAAAGCCACAAAGTGACACAATGTTAAAAAGTGTCGTTAGTATCCATCAGCTAACATTTTAGTTGAGCTATGCAAATTCAAGCCTAGGGCAAAAGCAGAAAGGCGCTCCCTGCCCTGTGTGAATTCTAGCCCTGAGTGTGAAAGCCTTCTTTGGTCATGTGGTGTCTCACTCACCTCTCCCTGCTCCTGAGAATCAATCTTGGTTGATTTGTTACAAAATCAGCATGCAACAGTCTGCATGGCAACAAATGACACTATATATCACTAAAGTAATACAGAGCCTAAGTTTCTGAGAAATGCATCTAAGAAGATTGATCAAAATTCAAATATGTCTATTAAATTTTCTGTTAAATTTTTATTGAAAGGCATGTTACTTATTTAAAGGCATGTGATAGTCTTATAAGGCTTGGGATGAAATACAATAATATTAATTTCAATGTTTTTTTATATTATATTTGGACTAAAAGCTTATATTTTGTGCTTGGAATATATTTCTGGAAATGTTGGAGTTGAACATATGACTCATTTGGTTAATGAATTACTAAATCGTTGGTCAAAAACAAATAGACAAATAAGATTTACATTATGTCACAAAGAGTATCACTGTATTTCTAGGGTGCTCTATTTTTAATTCAGATAAACATGATAATACATATCCCCATGACAACAATTTAGTTCTGAATCCTAAATTTAGAACCACAAGCAACACATTAGAAAATCAAGTCAGCAGGAGAATTTATCAGTATGAGGACAGACAATACAACGCAAAGAGTTGAAGAGTATAATATATTCTTTTTGGAGCATTGGAACAAAATGAAGAATAAAACTAGAAAGCGTAGAGTCTAGCAGTCAGTTGCAGGTCAAGACAAATTCTCACGTCTACAGAGCCTCACTCTCAGTTTTAAAGGACTTCCATGCCCTAATCTTACAAGAATATCTCATCATGGCACCTACAGGACTGAGATCTGCGGGCAGCCTAGTAGGGTGCTGGCCACTCGCTGTAATAATTCTAACATTAATAAGAGTTGGTTACCTGACACAACCAAATTTGTGAATGTATGTGGATTCCAATCCAAGTCAATTCACAAGGCCAGCACCCACTGGTCAGGGTGAAAGGTGAGTCTCTTTGAGGAGGGATTTTGGTTGCCACTGAGAGTATGTGCACTAAACAGCTGTTGCCCAGAATTCTTCAGTCCATTTCCAAGGTAATTGTATACTACAGATGTTCAAACTTTAGCGATTGAAATCTCCTATGCCTGTGCAGGGATGTGTAAAGATTAGAACGGGTGTGTTCTCAGCAATGCCTGCTACACTTAAGGCTCAACCACCTGCAGAATACAGCATTCAACACTCAGTATCACACCATCCCTTGAAGACAACCACCAGCTATTGGATATTCCACTATGGAGAGGTCAATTCATGTTTGCTAAAAGTCAAAATTTGAAAGTATGTTTATCTTTTTCATAGTGCCTCAGTGAAAATTATCATCAAAATAGGTGTACAAACTACTAGAGGTCTTGTGTCTTGGCTAAAATCCAAGAGATTAATTTGATGAAAACGAATGCATTACAGACAGCACTAAATCACAGAAGCCACTTTCTCTCTAATATAACTCATAACTGCACCAGAGATACAGCTCAATAGCGTAAGAGCCTTTCTGCCCTTGAGTTCGAGCCTCAGTACTGCAAAACAAACTCTATATCATAACCTGTAAAGACCGAACCAAAACAAGGATAGAATAACAATTAAAGGCTCTATTGTAGATCAAGATCAAGAATATATTCGTAGTTTTAAAATGCTGACTTCAAGAATAAAATAGGCTTACTGACTCAGTGAGTCAATATTCAACATATACTCCTTTTTCATCTTTACCCAAGCCTAGCAACAAAAAATGGAAACATTTTTTGCCAGGCAAGCACTTATTCTACTGATCTATCTCCCCAGCCCCTATTCTCTCTTGATCTCTTTGCTGGCTTCTTTCATTGTGATCTCAAATAATCAGTGTGTGTTATATGCTTCCCCTTAGCATATTTAGGCTCCACTAGATTAGAAGTCTTTGCCTCTCAGATGGGGGACAGAGAACTATAAAATACTTCCACCAGGATCACACTGGAGTTATCAGTGCCTCTCATTTGGACACCACGGGCTTCTCATGCCCTTGAGTGGCAGGCGAAGAAGCCTGCAGTTCTGCACCAGCCAGGGCAACTGATCCTATCTGTCATCAGGAGTTAGGGTTGACATTGCTAAACGGGAGAAGAAGCAGTAAGATTTATTCACACTTAAAACCACATAGAATTAAGAGGATATCTACCCACTGTACAAGCATAAGAGATAAACAATCCAAAAAACCCAGAGTCAGGTTAATACTTTGCATATTATGTTAGCAACATACCAAAACAATAGGGTCTAGTGTTTCACACAAGCCTCACTGAACAAAAACCCAGAAAGCATCCTGATAGGAATTGATGAACATTATGTGATTTAAAACAAGCTGAAAGCTCAAGCCAAAAATCTTCATTAAAAAGTAACTCCTCGCGGGGCCTGGCCCTAGCTCAGTCCTTTAAGTGGCTGCTTCCACAAAGCTGTCAGCCTCAGGTTCCTGGAGTTCGAACCTTACAACTCTCCCACTGGCCAAAAGTGCCCTGAAGGCATTTGAGGAAGAAAAAAAAAAAGTAACTCCTCGCATTGTGTGAGCTAATTCTTAATGGATTAGAGTCTTTAAATTCTTGGTACATATAAGATGAATTATAGACATATTTAAGGTAATGCAGCTGATAAACTACTTGCAGAGAATAGTATGTGCATTTTGATATTTTTTCTTATACTCTTAATGGTATATATAATTTGGCCAATTAGAGTAATATTCCAATTTTTAACTCATTTGAAAGTGTAGTTGACTATTTAGACATGTACTTTAAATTGAAATCTTACTAAATTTATTTACAATTACAGAAAATGACTTAAATCTTGGAATATTTATAAGCTTAATTTTTCAGTTTTCTGTGAGTTAGGCAGTACTTAGGAAGCTGTCAACAATTAAAATTAATTTAATAAAACACTCTATGTCACATTGATAGACATTTAAAAATATTTGAATATATTTAATTAACTAAGGTTTAAATGAAAGCAAATATCATGCAAATTCTCCTTACATATGATTGCTAGATTTCAGCAGGCTGATGAAAAGAATAATGTTGTATACAAGCTGCATTTAAAATCAAATGGAAAGAATAATAGTACTAATTTATTTTTTCTTTTATACATGAGACATTAAACTCTACACTCCATGTGAATCTCTGAATAGCCATTGCTGAACATAACAACTGACCCCAAGGGGACTAAAGTACTGACACTTAATGTCACTTGTTAGTAGAATGACCAGCCTAAGATGCTTATTTTCTGGGAGCCTGTTCTCTCATCTACAAATGGTATGAGACTCCTAAATAAATGATAAAATATGCACAATTCTTAGCCCTGTGCTATTCCTAGATATCAAGTGACAATTGTTTTAACAGTGAGGCAACTTTATAAATATTGAAACATCAAGTATGTGGAACTAAGCTCTGGAAACCTGTCTTATGAAACGTATATTCATTTGCACACAAGTATACACGAACAATGGAAAGTTAAAACAGTATTTTGATAGCTAAAAGCAATTTAAATGTCTAAGATGGTAGGGGAAGAGCCAAAATTCATTAAAAATAAACATATGTATTCCGGTAGAAGTCTAAAAGTAGACCTGCAAAAATCTATCAATAAATGGGCAGGGTTAGGTGGCAGAGCAGGGGCAATGTGTTAGTCTGGTCAACTTGCAGTTGGGCCAGGAGATCTCCAGATGGGTTAAAAAATAAGAGGAGAATCTTGACTCCTTTCCAGATCAACTGAAAAAAAATTTAAATATGAAAACTTTGATAACAAAGCCTTTAAGAATACTCTTCATTTGATTTAAAAAATATATGTTTTAGCCACTAATGAAAAGCTTTATTATTTCAGCTATCATGAAATTAAGAATGAAGTGGACTCATGATAATAAGTGTTGACAAGGATGTGGTTTAATCTGATGCTGCCATAGTCTAGGGGTGGGAGTGTACAGACTTGCAGAACAACTTGTAAAATCCTATGTGTCAGAAAATATCAGTTAGCCTATACACTATAATCTACAGATTTCTAGGTGTATATCCAATAGAAATGGATGTATAAGCCAGAAAACTTCCCTTAAAATGTGCATGACAATGTCATTAATAAAAACCAAATATTGGGAAAAAGATAACCATCAATGTGCCAATATAATAAATTCTGTTCTTTTTATACAACAGAATAAAAATTTAGAGTGAACCATTTCAGCATAAAACAATATAACTGAAAAGTATAAGCAAAATAGTAAGTGCAATAAACGTAGGAATTCAGCTTGGCTTGACCGCAGCCATCTTGTTCATTACTGCCATTGACCAAGTAGGTGGCCCTGGCAGGAATTTCAAATCTTACAAGATAAAGAGTTGCTAAGATAATCAACTCAGTGGTTTTTGCTTATCACCAATAACAATGTCTGAACCTTTTATTAATTTTTAAATGTTAGTAGTTAATAGAAAGGTCAGGGTTGGCTGGGGGCCTATCTCTGCCTATCTTGGCATATGAATCCCTTCCCTTGTCTAGGGGTGCAGAGAGGTCTCTATGTTGCAGCTACCCAAGACGTACTCCTGTCCATAAGTTCTTATTAAGCTGCTGTCTGAATAACTTCAAATGGTCACTTCAAAATAGTCCTTCATTTATATCCCCACTTTTTTGTTTAGTTTTCTCAGAGATGGGTATTCCAGCACCATTCAAATATTGTACGTATGTGAATTCAGCAAAATAATCCAACATATGCCAATATGATAGTAATG
>NW_004524632.1:3606415-3608270 GCF_000260255.1 Octodon degus
TTAGTAAGGACTAAACCAAGACTTGAGATTGGGCACAAGGTAATGTATTTGATTTTGCTTTCTACAAATGCAGGGCTAAAGCCAGCAATTATTGGAAATTACATACCAGAGAAACATAACCAATTGTGCTAAACAGAACCAAATGTACGTCATGTATTCAAGGACGCAGGACATGTGTTAGAGAAAGATTTTGACTCATACCTCTATTCTGATTTATGTCAAATGTCCTGTTGGATTTAAGGGTTAAAATATTCAGAAATCATGCTTAGTCAAGATGAAGATGTGCAGTTGTTGATAGCAATGATGGATGCAGCAGCATGAGTGACATGATCTAGTCTGCGTAAGGGTGATACAGGGGAAAAAAACTCCCAACTTGAAAGATATCAGGGATGAGCTCATGTTCTCGAAACCCCAAGAATGTATTTGAGGAACAGTGGAGGTCAAGAGCAGAATGTAGTTATTGAGGGAAATAAAACTTCTGTCTAAGAGAGAGACAGAAGGGGTCTTGAGTGGCTCACCAAGGAATGTCCTCTCTGGAGATTTCTGTAGAGTAAATCCATGAAGTGAGGTGACTCTAATGTGGGAAACATGGGAACTTGCTAGATGGGCAACAGGTAGGACACAATTGTGGTCAAATACGATTATAAACACAACTGCCCAGGTAAAATTGATTAAATCGGGATCGAATGGGGAAGCGAGTCACATAGAAAGTGGACATGAATACAGAACAGGGGCTTTACCTTTAGGGGGTTGGGTTAGTGACTCTTCCTGGCTTTTTCAAGGTGATAGATACCAATTTAGATCCCTGATGTCTATTCCTAGGGAGGTGTGTGGCTGAATTTGTTTAATCTTTTGTCTTGAGGTCTGGCCCACAGATGGAGTGCCTGTCTCGCCTACAGTTGCAAGACATCTTATCTTCCATACTGAGTCCTTGAGGGCCCACCTCTGTCTGACTGCCTATAATATTTCCGGCTAACTCATCTACCTACAATGAGGGCATGAATATGACCACTTGGATCTCAGAAACCCAGGAAAGGTAATAAGATTTATCAGGTCCAAACAGATGAGGCAAAAGATATCCCGTGCTGCCAGAGGTGGAGTACCCACACATACTGTAGCTACATAGGAAGATCTGTGTGCCCTCGCTTAAGCTTTTGACATCTCTTGGCATATCCAAGTCACTGTATTTCTGAGACAAGAGCCTGCAGAAGCTGAGGCTGACCCTGTGTGAGGCTCAGGAAACAGAATTCAATGACATTCATCCCCTTGAAGAGATGAAAGTCCATTGGGATAGCCAGGGAAGGGAACAATGACACTCAACTTTCACAGGCGTCAGAATCAGATAGGAAAGATTTTGTAAATATGGATGCTGCCCAGAGCTGACCAGTGATGGGCTAGGGATGGTGTTGATGAAATCCACCCCCCCCAGGGAACTCTGGGGATGGAAAGAGATCAATGATACCTATGGATATTTTGGATAAATAGGAAAGAGGCCATTGAGCCAAAGGTACTACATGTGTGAGATCATGTTAAGTGTAAACTAGAACTAGCCTAATGCCTTTAAGGACTTTCCAGAAGTTCTGCTTTGTAGAGCTACAGCACAGAGTGCCTAGAGGAAGAGGGGGAGTTGATACCAAAGACCAGGTAATGAAGTCTCACGTGACAAGCTAAGGTGTTTGTACATTTTCCATTGGCCTATGGAAAATACTCAGAAATCTGTGAAATACTATAGAAAAATAAAATTTTCTTTTTTTTTATTAGCTAATGGTAGTATTCTGAGAAGGGTATTTATTTTCTCTGTCTCTTTCTATCCCTGTCTCTTTGCCTCTCTCTCTGTCTCTCTCTCTCTCTCTCT
>NW_004524632.1:3608445-3621066 GCF_000260255.1 Octodon degus
TCTCTCTCTTTCTGTCTGTGTCTCCTCCCTTCCTCTTCCTTCTCTCCCTCTTCCTCTGAAATCTCATATGACATGAAACAAAGGTTGGCCCTAAGGAATTAAAGGATAAACTGCTTGAAAAAACAAAAACGAAATAGCACAGTGCAGAGGAATCCTTGATAAATCAACCTTTTTCTCTGTAACTTTATCTGTCTTCCACTTTCTTTCTTTTTCTTTCTCTCTCTTTTTTTTGCATCTTAGGGAAGGCTCTATAGGATGTTCAGGGTCTCACTACTAGATCGGATTCATAGTGATCCACCTGTTTACAGCCTCTCAAGACTGGGATTACAAGTGCGCGCCACCATGCCCAGTCTCAGTGACCGTCTCAGCTTGCCCTCGGGGCCGGCCCAGCAGGCCTGGCGATCAAACCTGCAACCCCTGCACCTGCTTACAGGCACTGTAATCTGCCAAGCTATTTGGCCTACCCTTGTCCTCCACTTTGACCCATTGTTCACGGGACTCCACCTTGTACTGACACCTAGAACTAACTCACTACTAGAAGTATCTTTCTTGAGTGAAGATGGCATAGAATAAGCACAAAAAGTTGTCACTGGAAGTCAAATAACTTTGGCACGAGTTTTGGCCTGCTCCAGATCTGAACCTCTGCCTTCTCATCCACAAAAGGAATTAGCCTCTACCCACCTGGTACCATAGCGTTCACTGGCTTAAACTAACACTTACCAAGCTTGTGAGACCTCCCGTGAGATAATGCGATATCTACAGTTAAATGCATTAGAAACTTTACACTGCCATGCCACTGTCAAGAGATGATCATTACTACTAAATACAGCAATTTACACAAACTGCTTTCCATTTAGCATCAAATTACAACCCAGTCCAACGCTGAGAAAGCACACCAGTAAGTACGTGTCAGACAACTTCAGGTTGTTTTGTTTGACTGAGATACTAAGATGCTTAGATGTTTAGTATCATTTGTGCGTTGCCTGGATCACAAGGTATCTGCTCAGAACTTCAAAAATTAGGAGTGTTGTTTCTCTTGGCACTTCCTTGTGAGAGAACAGGCTTGGTTTTAGCAAATCACGCAGTCAGTTAGTGGCAAAGACGAGCTGTCAGGACCACTCTCTGAATTCTTAGGCTGACTCAGCACAGCACGGGGAAAAGACACCGACTGAATATTTCATGCTTTTCTAAGGTTGGGAAGCAGGCAATTTGGGCACTTGCATGTTTGCCTCCTCTTCTCCTGAAGGCTTTTGCTTCACTCTCTGAGGACTTCAGGCCACCTTGGGAACTTACCTCTTTCCATACTTCAGGAGGGGGAGGCATAAACATTTGTTGCGGTTTTATTTATCTTACCCTCCCCCGCACTGGGACTAGACATGCACCACCACACCTGGTTACAGAGCGGCATGGCACACGGTACTGGGGATTGAACTCAGGTCCTCGCACTTGCCAGGCAGGCATTTAGACAGCAGAGCTATCTCCCCAGCCGAGTTTTATTTATCTTTCAGGAGAAAATGTGCATGTTCTTTAGATAACTCAGGTCAAATGACAGGTGGACACGTAATAGATATGTAGACACCAATAAAGTTAAAAACATAGTCCCTTTTTGACTCTATGAGAGCTACCAGCTGCCAAAAAGCGGCTGGCCACCTAGCTACCAGTCTTTCCCTCTGCACTTGGGCAGGCTGGTTTTGCTCATGTATTCCCTATTTATGGGGCTGTGGTGCTTTATTTTCCTCTAAACCTTTCTCCCTCCATCTAGAAAATAAAACTGTGAATAGTGCCTACTACAGAAGGCAGCTGAAAGAAGTGCAGGGTACCATCCATTGGAAGCATGTGGCGCAGAGTAAGCTCTTCTCATTCCCATCATAAAAGCTGTTTCACACTCTAAACCCCAACGGGAATTTAGAAACACAAAGCAGACAGAGGTAGGATCTCCATTGCTAAATGATGACAGCTGTCCCAATTTGAAGGTATCGTAACTGTCCTACTAACCCATTTTGAAACTGTCTCATTGCTATTTCTTTCTCAATAAAATTAATAAAAGAACATAACATAACATAACATAACATAACATAACATAACATAACATAACATAACATAAAACATAACATAACACTTGGAGATTTTAGAACCTGAATTTGAGTTTCGCTTCTATCCTCAGCTTGTTGTGTGACTCTAAACAGACTGATTCAGTGCCCAATCTTCCCATTCTTTCTCCTTCACAAGGAAGAAGAGTAAATACACTGAAAACACAAAAGATCCCCAGTGCATGAATCTATAGAGGGAGTATAGGCCCTTTCTTCTACCATCTTTCCAATGATGAACACTATATACCTGTAGCAACAAAAATATTCAAGTCTATTGTCAATTCTAACCCCAAGTGTACTGTATCAGTAACCCTTGCTTCACCAGACTGGAGTGGTTGTGCTGCATCTTGTGAAAGCCTCATATGCTTTACTGAAACTTATTTCTTCCTATGAGAAGAGTCTTTGCTTGCTAGAGTAGGTTGAGACATTGTCCATGCACCTTGCCAAACCAACTGCATCCCAAGAAAAAGTGGATCAATGGGCCAGCTTGACAGCTTAGCAGACTAAATTGCCCGCTTAGGCAGAGAGCATGGGCCAGGGTTCAATCCCCAGCATGCTGTGCCAGCCCCCCCCCCAGGGCACTCTGAGAGGGCAGATGAGACTGGGTGTGGTGGAGTGTGCCTGTAATCCCAGAACTTGGAGGCTGAAAATAAGAGAATCACTGTGAGTCCAGTCTACATAATGAGACCCTATAGACCCTGCAGACCCTGTACCAAATACATAAAAAGAAAAAGGTGGATTGATGAATGGGCTTAAATCCTAGTGATAATTCGTTACTTATGTTGATATTGCCCTTGTTAGGGACACTTAGTCTGCTCTGTGGGCTGGTATCATTGACTGAATGCCTGTGTCAACCCAAACTACATATTTTGAAACCCTGGATTGTATTATGGCTCTATTTGGAGAGAGGGCTGTTAAGGTAATAATTAATTATAATTAAATGAAGGTATAAACAGAAGACCCTGATCTTATAGGATTGATGCCTTTATAAGAAATGACAACAGGGTGATAGTTGCCATTCCGCTCTGCAGTCACCTGCAGTATCATGGTTACCACCAAGTGCACACCAAGAACAGCGCCTGTGAGCTTTCAATAGGAAGGCAGCGATTTTCAGGTCAAGAGGAGAGCCCGCCATAGACACTAACCCTATTGATACGTTGAAAGGGACTATATTTACATAATTTATTACCCAGCCTAGGACATTTTACATTTTGTGATGGGAGCTAGTCAAGGTCCATTTGGGCGGCTATAATAAAATATTTTAGCCTGAATAATTAACAAACAGCGGGAATTTCTTATTATACTTTCGAGGCTGGGAAGTATACAGGCAATGTGACAGTAAATTAAGAGTGTAATGATTTGGTGTGGCATCCTCATCTGGTAGAAGGGACAGAAAGCTCTCTCAAACTTCTATGAAGATATTAATCCCCATCCCTGGCACCACATGCAGCACTGGCCCCGCCCCCGGGCGTGCTGAGCCTGTGATGGCATTCCGGCATAGTGGCCCATGCCTGTACTCCCAGCAGTACAGAGGCAGAAAACAGGAGGATCACTTCAAGTCTGAGCTTCAAGTAGTGAGACCCTGGACAACAACAACAAAGATACTAATCCCACTCATCAATGTGGAGCCCTTGATATCCAATCACTCCCTAAAAGTTATCCATCTTCGTCCCACCAACAGTAGAGATTAAGTGTCAATGAAAATTTTCAGGGACAAAATGCACAACTCTCAAAATTTAGGGAGGAAGGGTTTATGTAGCTCATGGTTTGCGAAGCTTTCAGTCTGTACTCAGCTGGCTCAAAGGCAGGGCAGCATGGCACGGGGGCAAATGTTCAAGATGCAGGAGGACAGCAAAAGCAATAAGAGAAAAACTGGGAGAGAAAGCCTCTTTTCCTGCCTTATATTGAATGCGGGTTATCCACTCAAACCATCTCCACGCCCTCCTCTTTCACAAACTCAGCATGTTTATAAAGGACCCTGTTCCCCCACTGAGTCTTCTAGTTAATCTTCTGAACTTCTCAAGGTGACACAATGTATCAACCATAACAACCACTAAAAGTAGAGATTAAAAATTTTCATTTTTCTCCGGCCAAACACAGATTACAGCAGAACCTTAGAAGACTAAATCAGCTGTCTTGGACTCTCTCGGAACTGGTACTTATCAAAACTAATGACGGACCAAGTTTCCACTAAGACATAGCAAATGCCTAAATTGTACATCCAGATGAGGGGAAAAAGTAAGAGTGATTCAGTCACTGTTTCACCTGCCTCAGTGTCCCTTCACCACCCCAGAAATCCCAGTGATAGTGTATAATATTAACCTTGACATTTCCTAGAGCAGGTCACATCCTTGAGAATGATTATTGTGATGATGCATATTACAAACCACTCTGTCATTAATGCCTTACTAATACACACATGCAAGCTATCCTGTGTGTAGATGTGCAAATAGACAGACAGACAGACAGATAGACAGACAGACAGACAGACAGACAGACAGACAGACAGACAGATCCCTTCCTTCTACTGGTCTATTGAAAGAAATAGTTAATCCTTAAGTTAATAATCTTTGTTTTATTTTTTGGATCAAATTTGCATGCTTATACCTGGTAATCTGAACAACTAATTTGAAGATAACAATAAACAGTATAACAACCATTGTTGAATTCTTAACATCTTCAGTAAAATTCTGTAGTTTCTAATCTTCTTATTATTATTATTATTTATTCTCTCTAAAAAATAAATTATGGGATTTGAGTAACAGAGAGCTGTGATCCTTTCCTCTTGAATGCAGTCATACGGTTTATCTGAATAGAAGCCTTTTGAAAAAGAGAGGGAAAAAAAAAAAAAAAAGGAATGACCAAAGTTTTTGTTTCTTGCCTCCGGGAAATCAAATTTGATTGCCTAGAAAATTGTGAGAAACAAGCTTCTTTATTTTCCAAAAGGTTTCCAGGAAGAGTGATCGATAAAAGGACATTGTGGAGACCCCATTCGGGGCCTGCGTGGACACAGGCAGTGGGGAATAATCTCCAACCCAAGACTTCTTTTCAAGATGCCAAATTATTACAACACATTGCCTGGGACCTGGTTGTGCCTTTGGAGATTGGGAAACCATTTCCCAAGACCTAGGCTGCTTCCCCCTTCTCTCAGGAATTCTCCCACTTTCCATTTTATCCTTACCCTCGCCCACTCCCATCTGCAGAACTTCTTTGAGAAAGCTGTAGAAGTTGAGTTTCTGAAGCTTATTCCCTCCGGCCTGAGATGTATGTTTTCTTTAAATTTTTCCTTACTTTTCATTTTTGTTTTTCTCTTTCGCCTTTCCAAAAGAAGATATTGACATTTTCTTTCTAAAGCTGATGCCCCCACCTATGTTTGCAACTTTTTCCCCCTGTAAAGGCTTGCTACATCAATTATTCTGTCTGTTGGATATTTCAAACCCCCTCCATTGGTTTCTTCTCTTGATCCTGCACACATGTTGAAATAGCTACCATGCTTTAAAAATTCACAAGCAAACCTGATCTCAACCCTGTTCCTTCTAAAGTCGCCACCCCTTCTCGCTCTCCCTTCTTATCCAGGTTTCTAGAAATACTCAAGACTCTTGTGTACAGTTGTCTCTGATTATTTGCCTTGTAGCTTCTACTCTGGGAAACTAATGAAAATGCTTTTTAAGAGGCTATAGTAGCCTTCAATTGTGAAGTTTATTAGCTTGTACTTTTCTTATCTGGACTTTCTATCATATTTTATGTCGTTGAATGGGTGCTGTGAAACCATCCCTTCCCTTCACTTTGGAGTATGGGTTCTAGGAAAATAGGGGTTACAACTTGACCAGAATAAATGCCATTAGGTCAGTACAACATTGTTTTATGTTGCAGACCACTGGGAATTTATGCCCACATCCTCAAGATTTTAGTTTCATAGGAACCAATGTTAGATTTTTTTTCAAATGGGAACTGTTTCATTCACTGTTAAATTCCAAGAGCCTAGTACCAGACCTGTCATAGAGCAAGCACTTGGTGAATATGTGCAGAATTTTAAGTATAACTTGGAGGTGCTAAGTTTCATTTAAAACATAGGAAAGTGAGAAAAATTCAGTAAGTCAGATTTTCCTTTGAGATCCCATCTTGAATAATCTCCTGGATAGTTTGTAAATTGGTTTCTCTCTGCCACACCAGCTATAAGCTGAGTACTTACTGTGTTCTGGGCACTTGGGAGGAAGCAGGACAAATGCCTGTTCTTCCCAGGCCTCACAGGATAAGTAGGGAGATAGAACATAAACAATGTTCATATTAGGCCGGATTAATCAATCTAGATAAAGAGAAATGAACAGAAAGATGGCCAACACTCTCCTATCTATGGTACAGGTATGATCAGAGAAAGACCCGCAGGAAGGTTGAGGCCTGAGGTGTGCAAACTTCTGCTTTATTTCTCAGTAAAATTTGGAGAACGTGGAAGTTGACAGAGATGGCAATACATTCAGCATATGAAGATGTAAGGATACCCTGCATCCTCAAGGAAAGTAACTTCCAGGAATTTGTGTTAGTGTTAAAGTAGACAAAGTGTCATCGACTTCAGAGGGCTTGGAGAAGTTAAGAATGAAATGAATGAATGAATGAATGAATGAATGAATGAATGAATGAACAAATGATAAAAAATATATATACAAGGATGGCTTACAGATGTTGATTAAATACCAACTTTTCTTTTTGATTCACTCAGTATTCAGCAAGCACCCACTATGCACCAGAAATTCTGATTTGGGGGAATGACTAAAGGCCAACAGAGCTAGGACATAGAATGAATGACAAGGGAGGAAAATAAGACTGAAATTCAGCAATCATCCCTGGGCTAGCTGGTCATTTTCTCTGCAGTTTCTGACTTGGCCATGGCCAATATCTGTGATGACTTCTGAACTGTCCCGAGCAAGCAGTCATGTGTGTAGTCACTGCAGGGTTCTTGTTGTTCAGGGTGCTCCCCTCTCTTACGTAGTTCCTGCATTCATGGTCCTTGTTCACTGATGCCTGCTTTCACTGACCTGGGTCACCTAATACTGTTGAGCCTTGAAGAGCCAATGAACTGTGACCCCCTGGATGCGCTAGCTTTATTTAAATGCTGGCCCTTTCCTTCCAGACTTATGTATAGTTTACCGGGAGACTACACAATGCTGCACTAAGGTTATTACACCCAATGCTTGTTGGACTGTAAGTTCCTTGAGGATAGCTCCAGCTTCACCTAACTCATTTCCCCGCAATACCTGGGAAAAGGTAAGCATTCATTAAAGGGAAATCAGGTGAATTTATAGGTAGATATAAGTGGCGTCGTCTGCTTAAAAATTGTTATTAAATAAAAAACACTGTAAGTAAGTCCCTAACCTACTTGAAAGGAGGGAGAAGGCTTCTAGTAACAGGTAAGAATAGTGCCTATGGTGATTTTATTTCCCAATGTACAAACAAAAGAAATAAAAATGAGTTTGAAAAGTTTTAATCACTTGAATCCATCAGAAGTAATAACAAAATTTCAATAAACTGTGAGATGTTTGCTTTTCCCCCACATATTTAAGACAAGGGATCATAACATAAAGATATTTTAAAGTTTCTCTCAATTTGTTTTTAAACCTTTGGAGGGGTGCAGCATCGGATATAGAACCCACACTCTCATAAGTGGTAGCTAACAGTTACACCACCAAGCCATGCCCCCAAAACCCATTTGCATCCTTTATCCAAAGAACTCAATAGTTAGTGGTTGAGCCAAGCAAGTCCTTTACAGCAGAACCCTTCAGTCATAAAGCTAAGCACTTGGTGATGTGCAATGACACAAGAAAAGCCCAGTGCAGATTCTCTGGCCTCGCTTCCCACCTTTGTGCTAGCACATTCTCCCATGAACACTATCTCTTTTGCAATTAATGTATGCTTTCTTTAAAAATATGCACCCTTCCTTTGAAAAAGGTGCTGTTTATTTAAATAGGTAACAACTGCTAAAATTTCCAACATAGATCATAAAGAAGAGAAAAAAACAAGTCAAAAGTGTACTTCTCTGTTGCAAGTCATATTTTTTTTCTGTTGCAAAAGAATGCATATGAAAATCAGAACATTTTTGAAAAGAGCATTTGAATTAACATAGCAGGATTAATTAGGAGCAATTTAAATATTTAACAACAATAGAAGATAATTAGGACTCAAAAATAAATGGAGCTGTTCATTGACAAAAGAGATTATAAGTTCTTATGAGAACCGAATGAAAACAATGAACGCACATAGTTTTCATTGACTCATATTCCTGTTGCATCCTGGGTGTCCACCCTGTGACTCTAGCAGCTGGTAAGAATCCCCAGTGAGACAGGCAGGGCCTTGTAGTGTGCAGGGTGCCGCCACCCTCGTAATGTATGGATAAACAGCAGCAGCAGAACCCTGGGACTTGTCAGAAGGGTGTTGTCTTGAAGCCCACTTTGGGAAGGTTAGCTCAGACTCCGTTGGCATAGGAAACACCCTACTGCTAATGTCGTCGGTGGATGGATACTCAGATGTTTTGACTGCGGCAGATAAAGCTGCTTTGAACACCTGCATGCACGTGTTCAGCAGATAAGTGCCTTCATTTCTCTTGGAGTGAAGATGTAGATTTGCTGCATCATGGAGCAGATAAATGTTTTAAAGACAGCTAAGCAGTTTGGCAGTTTCCTAAATCAGCTGCGGCATTTTCCACTTCCACCAACAACCCACCTATAGGTAGCCTGAAGTATAACATTGGTTTTAATGAACATTTTTCTGATTACTAAACATATTGAGAACTAGTCCATGTGCTCATTAGCCACTAAAGGACATGAACTGTCTTTGAAATTTTGCTCTTTTTAAAGTTGTATTTTCATTATTGTATTATAAGATTTCGTTATACAAACAGCTCTCCATTTCTTTATTTCTTTATTTCTTTATTTATTTATTTATTCATTTATCTGTTATGGGGTCTCACTATGCAGTTCAGACTCATAGTGATCCTTCCATTTCAGCCTCCCCAGCACTGGGAATACAGGTGTGCACCACCACATTCCGCTTCAGTGGCCAGCACAGAATGTGACACGAGGGACATTAAATCCCGGTCCTTGTGCTTGCCAGGCCACTGAGTTATCTCCCCAGCTCTAGACAGCTCTCCGTTTCTATGGGCTTCTTACGTGTGCATTCAACCACAGAGAGAAACTATTTGAAAAAAAAATGTATTTGTATTGAACATGTACAGAGATTTTTCTTATCATTTCATAAATAATGCAGTATAAAATCTATGTAAATATCATTTATATTGTATTAGGTACTATAGGTAATCGATACATGATTTAAAGCATACAGCAGATTATACACAACTTTCATGCAAATGCTATGTCACTTATATAAAGGATCTAATGCCAGTTTTGCTGTCTGTGAGAGGTCCCTGAACAAATCCTCCACAGATACAAAGAGACAACTGTATATCTGACTTCACTTATCTGTTAAATACTATGTCTGCAGTTGATTTTTTTAATGTGTAGTTTGTTTAAATATGAAGATCATTAGAACATTGTTTCAATATCTTCCATTGAATTTCTCTTTACTAATTTACAAAAGAAAAAAAAGAGTAACCATTTTAAGGTTTTGAAGATATTTCATTAAGTTTTATTTGGAAACTGTATGTACATTTGGAACTTGTGTTTATGTTACATTTCAATAATTTCTATTGCAGACTATAAAATACGTTTTGAGATTCATTTTATACATGGAGATATTCAATTAGTCTTTTGTACTCATTTGCTCCATGTCCATCTCAACTATTTCTTTCTTTTTTCTTTTTTCTTTCTTTCTTTTTTTTTTTTTTTTTTTTTTGGTGGTACCAGGGATTGAACTCAGGGCCTTGTGCTTGTTAGGCAAGCATTTATTCTATTGAGCTATCTCCCTGGCCCCTCAACTATTTCTTGAGAATATTTTTCATTATCCGTTTACAGCGATTCCTCACTTAACCTCATGGAGGTTAAATTCCAGACACCCCCGTGATAAGTAAAAATCAGTGAAGTAGCAACATTATATTTATTTTAGTATTCATATATTTTTAAGGCATTATAAACCATCCCCCACACTCTTGTAAACCTTTACCACACTTTTAGAAACACTTCTAATGTTCTTAATCATTGTCTAAACTTGCAAACCTAAGTAATCTTAACAACATACATATACTATACTGTACCACAAAATCCTGCAATAGAACAAAACATCCATGATAAATAATTTAGACTAATATTTCTTGAAAACCCACAAAACAGTGAGTGCACAAAAGTTGAACTGCAAAACTTAATGAGGGACTGCTGTATTACCCATGATGCCTTTGTGTTTTTAGAAATATATGAGAGATTCATCTTTTGAGTTTGCATTTTATTCCTTTAAATAATGTCCTTTTGATAATGTCTGTTAGTCTTGATTACATCAGATTCATAGCAAACTTTAAAATTAAAGTGTATAAATCCTATGAAGTTTTCATCCTTCATAAATTGTTTTTGGAATAAGTACTCTATTTTAGCATATTTTATATTTTCATATGAACTTTAAAAATTCTTAAATATTTTATTAATGGAAAGACTTTAAACTATGAATTCAATTTTTTAGATAGATAGAGCTTATTTTGGTTTTAACATTGTGCTTTTAATTTCAGACTTAGTAAGCTGTTCTTTCCAAAAGTGTTTCATTCATTCTAAATTGTTGAATCCACTAGGATAAAGTCGATTGAGATTTTAGTGCTCATGGGAACTGCAAAACTGTCCTGTCTTCCATTTCTGATATTATACACTATATTTTATGTTCTTACTCAAACTTGTTAGATTTTATTAATTCATTAAACTTTCCAAACACTTAATTTTTAAATTTGTGGTTTCACTTAGTGTTTATGCATTTAAGTTTTAAAAATGTCTTACAAATTTTATTGAAATTTTTATCCCATTCATTCACTAATTAGCTCTTCTTTCTAGTTGCTAAAAGTGGAAACAGGTCATAATTACAGATCACTGAATTTTTCTTTCTTTTCAAGTATAATAATTCAAAACTTACATTTTCATCAAGTGTTATCCGTAGATTTTGACACATTGTGTTTTCTGATTCCTTATCCAAGATTCCCACCTACCTACCAGTGACTTTTAAAAGATGTTTCTACCAGGGATCAAGTTTAGGGACTGCTGGCTGGGGAGATCACTCAGCAGTCTAAGCACCTACCTGGAAAGCTCAAGGACCTGGGTTCGATTCTCGGTACCACATGCTGCATCGGCTCTGGAACCTTGGGCATGAAACTGGGTGTGGTGGCACACGTCTGTAATCCCAACGCTGAGGAGGCTGAGACAGGAGCATCACTACAAGTTTGACCTGCATAGTGTGACCCTGTACCAAATAAATAAATAAAGTATTTTTTTAAAAAAACAAAAGTTTGGGGACTGCTGACTCTCTCTTAGACTTCCTCCTCCCAGGGTTGCCTGAACTTGACCTATCCAAGACCCTCCAGGAATAGCAATAGTGAGCAGCGTGGCCCCTCTCTTGAGGAGCCCAGGCAGAGTCAATGGACATGAACAGATGGCTGTTTCAGGTTCAAGCACAAACCCCAGGGCATGGCAAAGAACTGACAAGGTCTGTGCAAACACCTGGAGCTCATGCTCAGCGGCCGGCCCTGCACCTGCGGAGCGCACCCTTTTCTCCTCAAGTTCTCCAGAGCAGTCCATCCATGCACTGAATCCTGTACACTGGGTCCCAACACTGCAGTGTGAGCTCAACTAACTCTTCATTTTGACAGTGCTGCCCTCCTTTTCAGGATTTCCATTCCAAACTGGGCACAAGACATCAAGGTTAAACCATAAAATTCTAAAAGCTGGTAACTGAGACAACTGCCAGGGCTTGTAAAACAATTTTTTAATGGATTGCATGAAATATCTAATACTTTATTACATAATATCATTTGGGTTAAGTACTCTTGCCCATTTGTAGGCTCAGGTAAGTGTTCTTCGCGTGGTTAGGGTAGGCTATATTAGGAAATGCTGCTCTGTAGTTTAGATGCATTAAATTAATTTATGATACTTTCATACAATTTGGTTTATCAGGGTTCTCACAACTATCTTAACTTGAAGGCCATCATAAGTGAGGAGTTTTTCAGACATTTTTTTCTGCTACTCACATTTACTGCCACTTTCAAAAGAACAAGAAAAGCTGGTGTGAAGCTGCTCCTTTGAAACATACTGAGCTACGTGTCATGGCACAGCATATGGTACAGCTTAACAAACATTTGATGTGCATTTGAACAGAAAAAATACTGAATTCTCGTTCATTTTGTCACTGGTCAGTCAAGGCTCTGTCACGTATCATCATCATCCTGGGATACAGATCGGTGAGGCAGACTTTTCCCAGGGCAGCCTTAATACCACCTCACAGGAAAGGACTATCAAAACACCCACTGGGGGGCTGGAGAGATGGCTCAGTGGTCTAAAGCACCTACTTAGAACAAGCTTAGCAAAGCATCAGGGACCGCGGTTCAATCCCCCAGCAC
>NW_004524632.1:3621191-3636104 GCF_000260255.1 Octodon degus
AAAAAAAAAAAACATCCACTGGCTCCAAAACATTCCACCCAAGATGATACACGCTTGTCAAACCCACATTTTATCATCTGAAAGAAAAGGAACATGGCTAGTTCAGATGTGAAGGCAAAAGAGTTGCGGAATCCTCCAACAAAACAGATGGAGAACTTCAACACATATAAGCCCTGTCAAAGACATATTAGGTTTGCATGACCTTTGGTAGCATCTCCAAGTATCTCTCCAATCAATCACTCCTCTGTGTTCCCATCATCTGCACCATCGTTCAATCCACTCTCAGTCCATCTGGATTGGTGCAAGAAAGCTTTTAATAGATCTGTCTGCATTGCCACTTTGGCTCTCTGACGGCAGCTAGAGTACTCAACAAAAATCTAACTATGCTACATCCCCTCTCCCTTCTCATTCACCAGCCTGTGCATTAAAGCTTCTTAATGGCTTCTCAATGCACTTAGACTAAAATGCAGTCTTTCACTGTGGTCTACCAAGCTGCGCAGAATTTAAACTGCAATCTGGTTCTGGCTCCCCCAGTCCACTCTGGCCTCCACTGGCTGGCCTCAGGGCTGGCTCTGTGCTCTGATGGAGGAATCCACTTAGAGCACCACTGACTTGGCAAAGGCTCTTCCTGCTGTCTGGAGCACTCTTTCTTTCAGCTTTTACCTGGCTCAGTGTAACACCCACAACAGAATGTGCATCTCAGCATTTTCTCAGGGTATCACATTAGCCAGGATGGTTTCCAGTGGTAATATTTATTTGCCCAGTTATATTTTTCTTTTGTATAGACCACAAAGTTACATGACTCAGTTCAGAGGTTCATTTACCTATAGCCTGTGCTTGACAAGTTTTTAACTTTGTTTTCATCTCACATTATTTTCTCACCCCTTTTCCCCTTCTTCCATTGGCCCCCTTACTTTAATCCACTTGAAGGGGTTTTTTAAAAATTTTCTTTATAGACAAACGTTTTCTTTATGTATTTAATACAGGGTCTACAGGGTCTCACTACACAAATCGAACTCCTAGTGATCCTCCTGTTTTCAGCCTCCCAATCATCAGGATTACAGGCATGTGCCACCATGCCTAGTCTCAATTGCCACCTCAGTGTACCATGGGGGGAGTGCAGCATGGCATGTGGGGCTGGGGATCAAACCCTGGTCTCTGAGCTCTGCCTAAGCAGGCACTTTAGTCTGCTGAGCTATCTGGCTGGTCCTATACAAACTTCTTATCCATACCTATAAACATGCTCACATGACTTTTCTGTATTTTGATTCTTCTTTTCCTCCCACAGCATCAGGTAGCTGAAATCTAGGATATGAGGTTAACATCATATTCATCCTCTTGGGCTAATTCTCTAAGTATTATCTTCACCAGAGATGAAGCAAGCTAGATTTTGTGGGGTTGAGCAGGGCTTTGTACTTCCATGGACAGAGCTTTATAGAGGCATGAATGGAACCTAGCTTCACCTAATCTTAATGACAGTACCTTACTCCTCCTTTGCTGTCAAATCATCTTGCTATCACTCTATCTTTTCGGAGAAACAGAAATTTTATATCACGAAGGACTAAAGGTAGAATTAAATATGCGGGCTTGCCTTCCCTCCCATTCTCTTTTGCTTTAATTAGTATTCCCTAGACACACTGATCACACTCAGCATTTACTTTTCTGCCTTGATTTGGCCCTCCCAAACCAACTGTGGCAAACTTCAAGCCCTGTGCCAGCTTGGAGCTTTGTGCAAAGCTTTCCTGCTTGCCCTGACCTCCAACCAGCTATTTGGAGTTGGCAGAGCTATTTACTTTCCAGAGTCCCTTTGTCAATAGATCAAGTAGAAACACTGCTAACCCAATGGCGCTCCAGGCAGCCTGCCCATCAGGAGCACCAACCTGATACATTCTATGTACAAGGAGATTTAGCCCTGAGACACAAGCAAACAAAACTTCCTGATTTTGATCCAGAATGAGTATTAGTGTTGTCTGCCCCTGCATTGCCAGGTCAGTGAGGAATTTGTGCAAACATCTCTCTTGGCTAAAATAGCCTTTCAGATTTTTGTACAGTATTAATGGGCTTGGGGTTGGATGTGCAAGAACAACTTACTGAGACTCTTGCATCGTTGGTAAGAGTGGCAACCACTCTCGCACTTCCAATTATTTTTTAAGTACCTGCCCTGTGACAGTCACTGCTCTAGATAGAGGAGATATTCAGATTGCAATGCAGTGTGCAGTGTCCACACTACACTCATTCTGGAAAGAGTCTATTCAGAGAAATGAATTTAAAAAGTGAAGGAAGGTAAACAATCACAGCAATGTTGATGCCTTCTCCTGCAGTGACTGATGCCTGAGTCCTACCTGACGAGGTAAGTGTCACAGAGCTACAGAGAGAAGAGCTGCTCCGCTGCTGCTCATGGCAATTTAGAAACACTTCCAACACCTCAAATGGAAATGGACCATAAAGCTGTGGAACTCTGATTAACTGGTGATGTTGCCTGTGTCGGGCATTGTGGAAATTAACTCCCAAGAGTGTCAGAAGACACATTAAAACTTCCACGTCCTCAATTTTCTTATCTAAGAAAAAAAGTAACTTGATACTCTTTCTGCAACTTAGCAAGTCACATGGGATGACTCACTGAGCTTGTTATGTAACCCTAGCCTGGTATTTATATACACTTTGTTGTTATTCTGATACCTGGGCTTCCTGGAGAAGTGACAGTATCACTTCTACTTCTGCAGTCTTTCTCTGTGACCCAGTATCCTCCTCCCTCTGCCACTTCTCCATTCTTCCCACTTCCTTTTACTTTTTAATCACTTACAATAGCAGAAGAAAGTTTTTAAGTTAACATAATTCATATTTTTTACTAGATAACTTCGAGATGCTCATTTTAGCAATTTATTTTATAATGAAACATTATGTTTCAGAGACATACTATAACTTTCACGCTGCAGGCTTTGTAAGTTTTGATCATTACCTTTCAATCCCTACCCTCAGTCTCCTGAGAATAGAGCTACCTTTTCTAGGAGAAAACAATGAAGATTTTCACAGCACACACATGAAAATCTCACTCCAGGTCGGTCTAAGATGAGGTCGTTATTCATGCTTGCACGGTTCGTTTCAAGGAGCACCGTACACTTCCCTTACTCATTCAGTGAACTATTTTGGCAGGTATGTTTGCTACTCGTGTCTAGGCCTACCTCCATTCATGAAATTCTGATATCAAGTTATATAGATAAGCATACCTAATAAACAGTTTGCATAAAATAACTGTTTCTTCAGTGCTGGTTTATTTTTTATTTTTTATTTTTTTCAGAAACAGCTCTGTGTTTCAAAATAGACACAGAAGCAAAGGCGGAATATTCACTGGACAGTAGTAAAACTGTTGATACTTTGGTATGTGACCTTCCAGATATTGATATGCATTTTTATACTTTTAAATTTTGGGTCAAGAGTGAAGTCATCCTCTACCTACTACTTACAACTAGCTTGCTTTATATTAATTCCCTGTGTCATTAAGGGATTGACCCACCATTTAAACAACAACAGAAGAAAGATTGGACCTTCGATTTCTTCCTCTTCTTATATCCCTGTTTGAGAGTTGCACGTACTTGAAAGAAAAGCTCAAGATTCAGTCTTGTGGGTAGCACTGAATCTAAAAAGGAAGATTGAATATAATAGTCCTAAAACAGAACTGATCAGGAAGCATAAGGACACATACTGTGCTGAGTTGATCCATGTCATACCCTCAGTATCTACTTAAGAGTTTAGCCAAATCCTGAAGTCCCCAGCAAGACAAGAACACCATGCATGAGAGACCGCAAGGTCAGTGGGCTGCCTTTGGCTTTCAGAACCATGAGGGAAGTGAGGAAGTGGTAAGGAATCTGTCTCACTAAGCAGCAGTGAGCGCTAACAATGGCTCTGGCTGCATTCTCTCTCTTTCTCTCTCTTTAGGCTGGTCACATTGAAAGCAAAACCCTCTACTCCCTGCCCAGCCCTCTTTGCTTCTTTCAATGTCTTCCCTTCAATGCACTAACAGTTCTCATTGTTAAATTAAGCATCTGAAGATCCTGCAGTCCATAGCATAAGCTAGGTTTATTCTGCTTTCCCCAAAACTGGCATGAGCATAAAGTCACTCTTCACAGCCCACACATGAGTATCTCACGCACCCTCAGGAAAAGTCTGGACACCACAGAGCCACCATTTTCCTCTTTGCTGGCCCAGCTACATGTTGTCGCTGAGCTGCCATCCAGTCCCTATCGTTAGCATGCAGTGCTGTATAATAGAATTCATAGTTAAGGAAGCTCAGATGTGCTGCAAGAATAATGTTTGTTTATTTAAACAGCAGCTAACTGTGAGATCCACAGCCAAACTCAGAGAACACAGGTAAAAGGTGCAGAAATTATTAGAAACCATCATGGTGGTGGCTTGGCTTTTCTTCCCAGCCCCTGTGTCAGGCTTCAGACCTAAGTCGCATCCTCTAGGCTGTACTTAACTCAGACGGGAGTGTCCCAGAGTCTGGCACTGTCCTTCAAGAGGTAAGAGACATGGGCAGGGGAAGGGAGACAGCTACACATCTCAGCGCACTTTTCTCTTCTGGTAACTATTATTGGCCATTTACTCATTTTTCCATTTTTTTCCTAGCTCACTTTTCCTGTCTCCTATACCCGGTTAAACTTGAAATTTAATACTAGCCTTTCTCACTCTGAGTCCTAAGGGTCCTACTTCAATCCCATTACCAAGCTACTATTTTCCTCCTCCAGGGTTAAGAGCCTTTGCAACTGGTAATATATATCATTATCTAGTCCCAGGCCATGACTGGTACTTTTCCATGCCGCTGGCTTCTTTTTGAAATCACCCTGGTTTTTCACAGGGCTGTGGTTTATCTTTTTTTTAATTTCCAAAATGAATAAAGACCAGGGGGTAAAAATCAAGCAAGATGGCATGCTGTGGACCCAGATATGCCAACGACCCCCTAGCATCAAAAAGAAGTGAAGTTTATTGTGTTCACTCCTTTGGAATTCTACAAATGTCACCCATGATTCAAAGCATTGATACCGTAATAATTAGTCTTTCTTTGAAAAGTCAGATGTGTGGTGTTGTTTATTAAATACTGTGATCTTCACAGCAACCTATAAAGCAGATACCATTATTATCCGCATTTTGTGGGTAAAAGGCTGAGATGTATGCTTTTCTAAAGAAATGTAACTAGTACTTGGTGGGCCGGTGTTCAAATTGGATAGTCGGGATAGCATTTAGCCTTGATGATTAGCACATGCAGTCTTAAATCTAGGTGAAGGATTAAGATCTTACCTTGCTGTACCTAGCTCCTCCCAATGTATGTCTGAAAACTGTATTCTACGTACTTCTCCTATCAATCTTATTCCTGCATCCTAAATTGGTTCACTCAGTAATTACTGAACATCTCCTATATGCCAGAATAGAAACTAAATATCGTCTTGTAGCCGCAGCCTCTCATCAGTAACCATAACAAAAATATCATAAACAAGACAGTTTAAGAAAATGCCCAAAACTGTTGCTCATATTCATGGAATCCGTGAAGTCCAAGACTAAATCAGAGTCATTATCTACTAGGGTTGATTTTCTCTCTGTAGCCTTCCATGGTGAAAGGATAAGGTCTCTCTCAGCTCTCTTTCACGGGGCCACTAGTCCTACCCAGAAGGCCTCTGACCTCATAGTCCAATCACCTCCTAAGATTCCAAGGCCTAATCCTTTCCTATCACCCTGAGGGCTAAGATCCTAGCAGATGAATTTTGCAGGGATACAAATATTTCGAATATTGTCCTTACTCTGCACCATGAACACCCTACACATATTCCGAATTTTACATGAACAGTATCTTTGCTTTGTGATGAGTTCCCCTCCTTTTTTCCATTTCCCTACAGAATTCAAGACTCAATTCAAATTCTGCTTTCTCTATAAAGCTTTCTGTATCTCATCCATATATAATGCCTGTTGGACTACCATTGAAATTTGTGAACACATTCTTTGTACTCTATAAGTGAGTGTCTGTCTGTCTGTCTGTCTGTCTGTCTGTCTGTCTGTCTGTCTGTCTGCTACCCCTATACCTCTGCTTAAGGGCTTGAGGAATACCTCTCAAAATTTTCTGCTTCTTTGTAGAATGTCCAGAATGTAATAAATATCCTAGAACTGAACTGATCTGCTACTTAATGAACAACCTGAAGAGTTTTAATTTTGGAAACTTTTACAACTACATTTTAAAGAGCTTCCTCAATAGAAACCATCTACAAGTTTTTCTTGTCTAGCAAGAAGTCTTACAAAATGAAAGAAACCTGAAAGCTTACAGTTAGAGATTAAATTATTATGTTCCTGGGGCTGGGGAGATGGCTCAGTGGAATAAGCACTTCCCTGGCAAGCGCAAGGACCTGAGTTCAATCCCTGGTTCTGCAAAAAAAAATAAAAATAAAAAAAAATTAAATTATTATGTTCCCCAAAACTTCATATGTTGATATAGTTACTTCCAATAAAATGATACCAAAAAGTCAGGCATTTGGAGAGTAACTCCTCCATGAATGGAACTAAGGCAGCGCCCTTACAAAAGAGACTCTGGAAAACTCTATATATTTCCTTTCTGCCATGGATAGAGATGAGAAGTAAGTGACCTCATGCAAACCAGGAACTGAGACCTAGCCAGACACTGAATCTTACAGCCACTTCATTTTGGACCAGAAATGTAAGAAACAAATGATTGTGGCTTAAGGCACTCAGTCTACAGTATTCGGTTACAGCCGTGAAAACTGACCAAGACACTTATAAAGGCTGCAGTAATGAGATGTACATGTGTTAGAGTTTGTGGTCTATACAGGGAAATAATTTAATACAGGATATGTAATTTATAGAATTATTTTATAATAGTAACACAACGAGTCATATGCAAAGAGAGTGCAGGAAATTGTCCACACACTAAAGACCAAAGAATCCAGAAGAGGGCCCGGTTCACATTGCAGTGTCCAAGCTGAAGACCCAGAGCCCATTATAATACACCCCCCCATGAGTTGAACAGGAGATCCAGAGTCCAGAACAATGTCTCATGAAGGTCTGTTTCATGGGTAGGTGCTGGGAAGGCCCAAAGGTCACTGGCAGAAACTAGAAAGTCTGTGCCAGTGGGATGAAGGATCCATGCTAGCAGGTTGAGGGATATGACGTGGAGCCAGGAAACAAAGCTCAACGTAAGAACCAGAGCTCCCGGAAAGGTGTCACAGCCATCCCCAGTGACAATGGGGTCCTGAGTGCCTCTAATGATAATAACTGAACTACTATGAGGAAAACCAGCTCAACAAGCTTCTCCAGGAGACAGAGCAGTGCACCATCATTCCCTCCGTATCCAGGAAGTGATGCTCAAAGCAAGGACCAGAACTCCCCCAAAATGAGCCATACCTATTCCCAGTGATAGCAAGGTCCCAAGCACCTTTGATGATAAGAACAGCCAAATTCTCAGAACAAACTCCTCCAAGAGAACCAGCAGTGGCCCCAAGCACACCAATAGATTCAACAGCTCCCTAACAACTTCTAAGCTTCTTCCTCTCCAGTTCTGCCTCATGCTGCTGGCAACAATCCTCAGGTCTGCCTACCACACCCAGCACCACGTGGTTCAGTTTAGGTAGGTGTTACAAGTTGCTCACCAGTTGTTATTCCACCACAATAGCAGTGAAGAGTGAGGTGGAACCATGAGGCCACCGGGAGGGTCTGCACATGCTTCTCACAGGAAGTGCTAACTGTGTTTGGCCAGGTGGTGAGCAAATTTGAATCAGTTCGCCATAAGGCTGGATAGGTTTTCAAAACACTGATGTCCAGACTCATGTGAAAAGCTTGGCCTAATCATGGGTCGAGGAAACCAAAGGTGATATTTGACATAATATTAAAAGGAAACATACATAAAGTTCTTATAAATAGCAAAATTATAAAGATTCTTGTAGGCTGTGAAAAAGTTTTGATTTTTTTTCTGACCAGGATTAAATTAAATTAAACTCCTTATACTTAAGATGAAATGATCAAATGTTTAGCCATGGAGGTATTTTTGTTGATACTATAAAGGTAAATATTTCGGAGAACAGATAGTTTAGGATCCCAGAGATAATTTTCTTCCTGAACTGTATGCATGTACAATTGGTTTAAAAAGAATAAAGCAGTCCCCTAAGTCAGGAAGTAAAAGGTCTTCTTTTCTTACTCACTTGGCTGATGTTGCTGCTGGGGGTCTTTGGGTGGAGGCCACGCCCTTTTCGGTGGAGGCCATGGCCTCTTGATGGAGGCCACGCCCTTTTGGTGGAGGACACACCCATTTTGGTGGGGCCACACCCATTTTGTCGGAGGTTGAGCCCTCTTTTGCTGGCTTTTTCTCTCTTGTTTCACTTCCCCAGGAAATTTCAAAGTATGCCTTTTATACACACCCTCTATTAAAAAAAAAAAAAAAATCACTGTCCCTATCTAGGTCCCCAAAGATTTTCTAAACTTTGCATTATCATAGTGTAAAATATAAATCGCTTATTCTAAGACAGTCTTTATTCATTAGGAAAAGGATTATTTTGCTTGTGGGTGACAGAAATTTAACTTACATTAGCTTATACAAAAATGAGTTCAGCTCCTTATGTAATCAGAACATCCCAGAGGGCTTTATCTGGTCAGATAAAGCTAGATGGAGGGTTTCAAGTCTAATTCTCTTTCTCTTAAACTCTTGGTTCTACCGTCCCCTCTGCCTTACTTTCCGATATACACGTGGTAGCAAAGGTGGTGGCCAGCTGCTCCAGGCTTACGCTGTCCTCACAGACTGAGTCAAGCAGAAACAGTATGGTCCTATATCACCAGATATATGTCGCGCAAATCCTTCACAGTGGTCACCATCAGCGTGTATGCCTGATTCGGGACTGCTATTGTTATAATGTAGCTTGTCCTCTCTGGAACTCATAGGGATGTTTAGTTCCTCTTGGGATGAATAAAGAGGTTAGAAATTCAGCTTGAGCATGGTAGTCAGAGGTGGGCCTTTGGAAGTGGGCAGGTAAGGTAACCAGAAGGACCCTGCATAACCCAAAACAGGTGGCTGTATAAGTGAGAAAGAAACCGGAATGCACACATATTGCCTACTCCCTCTTTTGTGAGGTGACACCTACACCACTCCAGGACTCTGTCAGCAATAAGGCCATCTCTAGGAACAGCCCCTCTCAGTGGGACTTCCAGAACCATGAGCTGTGATCGGCCTTTTCAGCAACACTTACCCATTCTGTTGTACTATGACATTAGCCACGGAAGCTAACCCCTGGACCAATCCCTGTATCGACAGGGACCTAACACATCAGGTTTACCTGTGGTTCGACGAAGCTGGCTTGTGTAAATTTGGCAGAGCCGATTCCACATTGCTTTCCCCAATACCACACTTAGAAAGGTCACACAAGGTGTTTGAACTCAGCTCCCATGAGACACAGGAGTGTTTGAAGCATAAGCACCATCGAGACAAGAGCTGCACACCAGGACCATTTGCAGAAGTGGTTTATTTCCTTTCCAACCCTAGGAAATTAAGTGTTTCATTTGTGATGTCCCTACTACTATCATGTAGCACAGAGGAATTTCCAAAATGGAAGTTATCAATGCACACCAAAAAGTAGCTGGATTCTACCACATTTAAAACTGTTTCTTCTCAGTCACAAAGGGCAAAATATGCTTTTCTAGTGAGTCAAAGCAGTTTTCCATGCGGTTTCACCTGCACATGTCCCAAGGACCTACCTATAATTATCTTCAGCAAACAGAGAAAGGAGAAAAAAGAGACATACAACATTCTTGCCATTTTTAGAGCTATCTCTCCCTAGAAGTAACCTCCGAAAGAAGGTGAAGATCCACGACAGTAATCTCACCAAGTACAAGCACTACTCAACACACTGTGGAAGCTTAATAAGTATTTCTTGCCCTGTTCCGTAGTCATTGGGGGCCTATCAGATGTGTGAGAACTGTAGGTTTTGTTGGCTGAAATAGAGCCAAATTGGCCACTAGGTTGACTAAGCAAACACATCCTCTTAGGATATCTTGGAATATCTTAGTGTTCAAGAAGTTCTGGAAATAAAGACATAGGTACTCAAACTTATCCTTAGCTCTGAGTGGAGCCCAGAGAGAAGATGGAAAAGGAAGGGAGACTTACCTGAAGTTATCACATCTGCCCACTGCTGATAAGCCACGTTTCTGCTGCTCAGGAATCAAGAGTCCAGAAGAGATGGTAACGGTAGCAGCCAGCAAAGCCCACTGCACACATGAGTGGAAGAATTGCACGACAGTAGGTGGTGAGATCTCTCTCTCTCTCTCTCTCTCTCTCTCTCTCTCTCTCTCTCTCTCTCCCCCACAAGCCACAGAGGATCCAATGAAAGGAAATGCTATATGCATTACCAAAATTAGAGGGAAGGTCTGAAAAGACTTTGGGATTCTCCAGGATAGTGACAGAGAGAAATTTACAAAATCCGAACTTTAGTGGGAGAACCTGAAAGAGTAAATAAAATCCAAAAGGTACAACAGATACTGCAAAAGGGAAAGAAACTGCTCAAAGGGAAGGAACAGATGAGATGAGGGAAAGGAGAAAAGAAAGAAGGAAAGGAAAAGTACAGGTACATTATACGCAACATGGCTTGAATGATTTTACTGCTGATTTTTACTGGTCTATTGAAAAGAACAGATAATGTTTTTTTCTTCTTCTTCCTCCTCCTCCTCCCTCTCCTTTCTTAAACAATTTTGCAGGCTTATAGCTGGTAATCTAAACAACTAATTCGAAGGCAACAATATGCAATATTTGTTGAATTTTGAACAATTTGTTGAATTCCTATCATTTTGTTTAGTGAAATTCTGTATCGTTCCTAATATTTCATTTTATTATTTTTATTCTTTTCAAAAATTAAAAAGAAAATCAGAACATTTCTGCTAGGAGACAGCGGGAAAGAATTCAAAATATTTCAGTTTGTGTCCTTACTGCAAAATGTAACTACAGTTCTAATCATCAATTGGAGAAGACCTTGACTTTTCTTTAAACTGCTGTCATATAGCAAGGTTGAAACAGTAAAAATAATAATGGTATCCTATTTGAGTTTCTCATTCCTCACAATGAAACTCAGTACTGTAAATTTTTTTCTTCATGTAATTGTGTGTCAATAACCTCTAAGTAGTGGTTTATTTTGATGGGATCAGTTCATTTGCGGTTGTAGGCATGCATCTTCCTATAGTCTCACTTTGGTCTTACATATCCTGAAACATGGGCAGGCAACCATGAATCTGTCTTTGTTTTCTTCAATCCCACCCTGTACTAAGTTATGAACCTGGAGCTCACAGACGCTAGGCAAGTGTTCTACTGCTGAGAGGTACACTCACTATTTTAATTTTTTTTTTCTTTTTTTGTACCAGGGATTGGACTCCGGACCATGATCTGGCCAGGCAAGTGCTTATTCTACTGAGCTATCTCCCCAGCCTTACCCTCAGTATTTTTAAAAAATTTTATTTTGGTGTGAGTCTCACTGATTTTCTCAGACTGGCCCTGAACTTGTGTTCCCCCTTCAATCTCCAGAGTAGCTGGGATTATCAGAGCGTTGCCATGCCTGGCTCCTAACACCTTCCAAAATACTGTTCTTTCTGCTTGAAATAAGCCCTTATCCATTTTTTGATGACATCTTTTTCATCCTGTAAGAAATAATTTAGTTTTCATGATATCTTTTTTTAATTTTTTTTTTTTGTGTGTGTGTGTGTGTGTGGCCAGCTCAGCCCACCAGGGGGCGGGACTGGCTGGCATGGGGTGCTGGGGGATTGAACCGCGGTCCCTGTGCTTTGCTAAGCTTGTTCTAAGTAGGTGTTTTAGACCACTGAGCCATCTCACCAGCCCAATAATTTAGTTTTCAGTGACTTTTAATCTCACCTCCTCATTTGCCTCTTCCCATCTTATCTTGTCCTCAGTTAGTACTGGGCCCAGCCTCTCTTGTCTCCTTTGAAGCAACCCTACAACTGTGCTACAATAATATGCTGAGGTTGTACCCATTTCAACAATGATATCATGCAATTTTGGGAATGCAGATTTTTTTTTGTCAACCTGTTCTATATTTCTGAAACCTATCATTTTTGAGTTGACCTAATAATCATCCACTAAGCCCATGATCGATGTACATAGTGAAAGCATGATGTTTTAATGTTGTGAAGATATAGAAAACGAGGGCCAGCCAAATGGCTCAGTGGACTAAAACACCTGCAAGCAGATGCAGGGGCTGGGGGTTCGATCCCTGTGTATGCTATGCCAGCCCCGCCCCCAGAGCACACTGAGACAACAACTGAGACTAGGCGTGGTGGTGTGCACCTATTATTCTAGCTCTTGGGAGGCTGTAAACAGGAGAATCACTGTGAGTCCAATCTAGTAGTGAGACCCTAAACACCCTGTAGACCCTTCCCTAAAATACAGAAGAAAAAAAAGATATAGAATATTACATGAAATATTTAAAATATACAGCTTTTAAATAGTGATGAGTATCCACACTCTTAGCATTTCAGGTTAAAATTTCATATTGTTTCCAAATACCTGTATAAGGAGAAAATATAGAAAAACCTAGCTGTTTTATGTTTTTAAACAACTATTCATCAAGCAGGAATCATGCCCCACAGTGGAGTAAAGCACATTACCAAATACTATAATTAATCGATTCTAGATAAAGCAGACACATTGAATGGCTAATTATGATGTTCATGTCAACATAGCACTGGCCATTCAGTAGATAAATGAGTAGGAAAATATCTCCTCGGATACATGAGAAAAATATGACCAAAGTAATTCCTGCTGTACTAGCAATAAATCATAATAATTCAAAAATCTTTCCAAATACCAAAAGTTCAATATAATTTTCCCAAGAAGAATAAACATCAAAGTAGATTACATTTCTGAAAAATATAATTAATACTATAAACATATAATGCACATATATGTAAAACTAGCATTCCTTCAACAATTAATTGCATATTATGAAGGACACGAATTTTGATTTAAAATTGATCTGATGGGGACATAAAAGCCATAATGTTGATTTTCAGAAGAAAGCCAAATTGAAATTAGAGACTCAATACACTGCATTTGCTATTTTTATTATTTTCTAATATATATCGTGAGCAAATGGCTCACTGGGATGCTCTTGCTGAGCATCTCCCTGGAACTAATTCATTTAAAAGAGACACAGCCCTTGGCCAGGTTTGGCCATCCATGCCTGTAACAATACCAGCACTCTGGGAGGCTGAGGCAGGATAACCTCAGTATTATTGCAAGATGGGGGAACTTAGCGGGTTTATGAGACTCTGTCTCAAAACAAATGAACAACAACAACAAAAAGTACTGGGAATGCAGCTCAGGCCTAAGGCTCCAGGTTCCGTCTCTCGTATTGAGGCAGGTAGGTCCGGGGTAGCAGGGGACAGAAGAGAAATGCAGATTCATGAATTGCATTTCATTGACCAAGTACTGACCTTTGCTAAATTTAATATTGTCATACTTGCTTTGTAAATTCAGTGTTTACGAAGCTCTCAATATAATCAAGTCATTATGCAGAATATAAAGATAAATAAGACATAATCCTTTCTCTCAAGAGGCACATAATTAAGAAAAAGAGATGAACACATTGACAAGTTTATTTCAACAAGCATGTATCAATTATCTTCCATTTCCAAGGCAGTATGTTAATATTCAAATCAGAAAGTAAGATGATTCAATTACTGGATTTGATGCTCTGATTGGAAAGTTTCACAATGTATTGTATAAGCATGTGGATAAAGTTGACTCTTTCTATTGTGTTAGTATTTAGGGTTCCAAGGCAAAGACTTTGGAATCCTAAAAACAACATTCATCAGGACATGGAAGAACTCAAATAAAATGAATTGCATTTTGTAATTAATGCCAAAGTCTTCATGAGACTGAGTGACATCTATCATAATCATCAATGACTGCAGGCCTAAATCACTCCGAATACTTTGCAGATGGCCTGTATCTTGTACCAATGTGTTCAAAGTTTTATGATCAATGAAGATAAAGAAAGACTCATTGGAATAACAAGTGCACTAAAACTACAAAGCTCGACCCGGCAAAGCAAGAGATTAATACATTACATAGTTAAACTTGAGCTATGGTAACATTAGTCCTGTAATCTTTGTGGCTTAACACAATAAAGATTGATTGCTCATTCACACAAATTCTGTTCTGAGTTGAAAGAAGGGATCTCTAGGGATGTTGTCCTGCTCCAAGAGACTCTATGATTTATGCTGTTGTGAGCTTGCTAGACTGCCATGTCAACATTCTTCTTCTATGTAGAAAAGAGATTTGATGGCTTGAGTACCGGCTCTTCAATATTTTATCCTTAAAGTGACAAGTCATCTTCCCTATATTCAGTTGGCCTAAGAATTAACATGGCATGCGTAAATTCAGTTTGCTAAGAAATACAGTGGGATGCTTGATAATTCAAAAAACAGTACATATTGACATTGCATTGACAATTGCTTGGCCAAAGAAAAATGGGATGAATTAACAGTTTGCTTTGTAGAAATGAAAGAGGTGAGCATAAATATATACTTATATGAAGTATTTAGAGTAGACAAGTGCAGAGAAACACGAAGTAGATTAGTGGTTAATGTAGGCTGGGGAGAATTGGGAAAAAAGGATGGATGCATATTTTTAGTTCTGTAAGATGAAAAGTTCTTGAGATCTGCTTTATATCAATGTAAATGTAAATCCTATAGGCCAGATTCTGTGGAGCTATTCCTGCATCAGTTAGTAAATATCATAGCAATGGAAAGTAAATCCTGGGCCTCAACCCCACATCTCCAAAGAAAAAAGTGCTTGTTCTAACAAACTCACCAATTAAGGTCAAACCAATCAAAATTGTAAGACTCAAAGAGAATGGTTTGCTTCCA
>NW_004524632.1:3637347-3644800 GCF_000260255.1 Octodon degus
TATTTATATATACAAAATAGGATAGATATACAGCTACCGTCTCTTAATTCAAGGAGAAGAAAGATTTGTTCTAATAGTGTTTGGATAGGATATCATGTCTGCATCTTGTACTATGAATAACTACTACGAAGACAACAATATATCATGTATTAATTATTGTAACTATCCTACTAACTTGTTTTTAAACTGTCTCCTTCCCATTTGTTTCTCAATAAAATTGATAAAACAAAGGAATGCAAGGAATACGACCTCTGTCGAGGTGCAGTGAACCTTACAGAGGCAGAAAATGTTCCCCAGTATCCCACCATTGGCCAAGCTCAAACACAAGCCAGAGAAGAGGAAAATATTTCTAATGTAATTGAGAAATGGCGCCCTTCTGGAGCAGAGAGCAGAGCGAACAGAAAAGGCTGAGGGAAAACAAGAAGCGGCTCAAATGTCAACAACCAAGGATGCACAGAAAAACAATGATAAATTACTTTCAGATGCCAATGCTGCTTAAAGTTTTGACAGGTAAGTCGATCTTTTACATGTCAGGGAGGTCATAGGTCATAAATTTACCTGAGACCTCAGTAGTAATGGTGGTGGACGTGGGGAGAAGTATACAGCCAGATCTATGATCACTGAATTCTTGAGTTCAAGTGTTCTCAAATTTTCTGAGAATAGTAGAAAGTAATTTTATTACCATGTTTTCTTTTAGTATAGTTTGAACATCCTTTCTTATAATTTGATTGTCCTTAGTAGAAAACATTTTCTCAGTAGTGACTGTAACTTCCTTTTCTTTATTATAGGACTGAGGATTGAGACACAGTCTTTGTACTATTCTACATCTCTAGATTTTATCATTTAAAAAATTTGAGATGACTTAAGTCACCACATTAAAACTCCCTCCACTTAATCCTTGACAAGTCATTTCATCTTTCTATGCCTTGGTATCATTATTTTCAGAATAAAGGAGATAATTTAATAAGATTCTATTGATTCATTGATTCATTCAATAAATACTACGGTTTCTTTAGCGCTGCACTACGTGCTCGAAATACTGCAGGCAACAGGAAATGAGTGTCCTGTTTAATGAAAACCCCTACAAAAATCATGCTTGGGATGCCATGAGTACTGCTGGGCCTGTAGGAGCTGGCCTAGGGGTTCTTAAATCAGTTTCAATGCTGGAATCATCTGAGGAGGACTGAAAACGTGTGCTTATCTTTATTTACCTCTAAAATCTTTTAGATGGGGTCTTGCTACCCCATGTGTGCTCCCCCATCAGCATGTCCACACCTCCAAGGGTTCTTAGGGAGGCAAGTGATCAGACACCATCTGTTGCATTCCTTTTGGTGCAGTACCCACATAAACACTCACTGAATGAAGGGCTTGGGCCTTAGCTTTTTGAGGAAGTCATTGGTGACTTTATCTTGTAGTTATATAATAAACACCAGCTTAATTTTCTAAAGGGTTTTGTTTCATTTGTTTCACTTTAGAGAGTAAGAAACTGACTCCAGGGAAGAGACCTACATAAACTGTATATTGAAGAAAAGAAATAATGGTTCATAATTTTTACATAATGTTGCTAAATGTTCAGGGACCTGGTGTGTGTGTGTGTGTGTGTGTGTGTGTGTGTGTGTGTGTGTGTAGGGTCTTATCAGCAAGCTTGATCCTCCAAACAGTACCCACACAAAGCCATCATTTGCCTTGCTGAAACATATCCTCATTACATTTACAAAAAGAGAAAAAAATCCTAAGCAACCAAAAACTTCTGAAGATATGTTAATAGTCATTAATTATACTTATAGGATATTTTATTAGGGCACCAAAACTTGTTGTGGGAGGCCCTCAGGAAAAAAAAAATCCATTCATGAGGATTAAATGGAGTTAGAAACCCAGCCTCTCCATTTAATAAATGATCACATGCATGGAAAGCTACAGAGGTAATAGATTATTATGCTTACTTTATTAAAAGTGGCACTAAGTGTTTAGAAAGTGCTAGTTAGAAAGTCAGATGGTTCAGCCACTTTAAAAAAAATGGGGTGGCAGTTCCTTACATAAGAATGGAGTTACTATGTGATCTAGTAATTTAATACTAATTATATACTCAAGATAAATTCACACATATATCTACCCCCAAACGCATATGCAAATAACCATAGTAGCATCACTCGCGAGGCAAAATATAGAAGTGACTCATTCCCTTAATTGATGAATAAACAAATAAAATGTGGTACATCCATACAATGGAATATTATCTGGCAATAAAAAACGATCAATTACTAGTACAGCCTATGACATAAACATGAAAAACATCTTGCTAAATAAAAGAAACAGATCACAATTAAACAGGACGGACTCATCATATCCCAGTTATGTAAAATTTACAAAATAGGCAATACAGAAAATAGGTAAAAATGCACTAAATTGGTAGGAGCTAAATGATAGAGTATTTTAGCCATAATGAAAATTTATGAAGTTGATTGGAGGCGATAGATACTTCAATCTGTCGATATACTAAAAGATATTAAATTAGATCATTTAAGTGGAAGATTGCATGGCGTGTAAATTATATCTCAGTAAAGCTATTTTATATCACACTGTGGTAACACTTTCCTAAGTGAATTAGTGATATCTGTTTAATTGAGACTTCACTTCCTTGATTTAGGGGTCTTCCTGTATGACATCTACTTTTACAAACAGATCACAAGTGAACTTTTCCCTCTGCATAACAAATGATACAGAGAAAAATGTAACTGGATTTTACTAGAGGCACAGTTTCTGCCCTGGAGAATATAATAAAATTGACAGCATCACGTTTTGCATTTACTGAGCCCTGTTCCCAGGCTCCCACCCACGTGGGGACACAGGCCCTGGGCAGTCAGTCTGTCCTTTTTCTACTTTATTATCAAAGAGCATCCCAAGCTCTCCTCACAAAAGCCTCAGATGACCTCAGATGACCTCAGATGACCTCAGATCTTACTTCCAACCATGTAGCCAAAGGCTGCGCAGAAATCACTCGCTATTGCTTGATAGTGCACTTGACAGGGAGCCTGGGAAGTGGGGAACTCTCTACCTGGACCTATCTTTTGTGATGCAGAAATTTATGACATATGATAGATGAAAAAGACAAAGAAAATATCAAAGTGTTATCCAGCTCAAAGAGGAGAAAATCCTCAATACAAAGAAGACTCGTTACTTTGTTACATTATTATATCCTCACATAGGGTTTATGATGTGTTCATTTTGTAGTTTACAATTCAAGGAATAAAATTGCTTCTTTTATTAATGAGTTAGTGGTGGCTACTCTGAGACTCCATCTACCTCCTCCTTTAGCCACCTACTGCTCAATTTGCAGGATCTTGAGTTTAATGAAGTTGGCTTTATGTTTCTCTATGGTCATCTGAGCTCATTTGTGAGTCTACCAATAAATCTGACTCCACCAACCAGGGGCCTCACTGCCCACAACAAACTAGGATTACCTAGGAGGCACAGTGTTAACCCAGAAAGGAGAGCTCCCTCCTTTAATTCAACAGAAATTTAAGCCACGTTAAAAATCAACCTAGTATATCACACTAAGAGATAAGAATATATAAAATACCAACTTACACACACATACAATGACTTCAGAGTCATCAAGAATAGGGAGAAATATTTGTTTGACCCAGCTGGAAATGGAATAGAATTTTAAATCACAGACCCCTCTAAAAACAACAGAGGTTGAGGTAAGATGACATGAAAGGACAGGAAATTTGATTCTTAATCTAAACACAAGAAATCAAGGGTCCCTGTGTAGTTTGACCCTTGATTTGGGAGAAGAGATGAAGCTCTTCTGTAAACAGCAATACAAATGCCTTCAAGCAACCCCTGGTTTCACAGTGAAAAGAATCTGTGCTCTGGATATCACACGTTGAGTTCCTGAGAACTCGGAGCTGAAGGAAACACTCTGCCTCTTGGCAATGCTAACCAGAGAGTGGAATTAATACAATAGAAAAAATTGCTCAAAATAAAACACTAGAATAAAATTTCCCCATAGCAGCACACAGTCATCCTATGAATAGATATGAAGGTACTTTTCAAAGTTATAGCTGAGTAAAGTTAGGTGTTTCTAAAATTAGACTGAGATTTCAACTCACTTTGTAAGTTGTATGTTCAAGAGATCATTCTAAAACTTGCAGTTTCATTTGCTTTGTGCATAGCGGGAATGAGAAGAAGAAGAAAAGCACAGAGAAGACAGAATCCGTGTGCTGGGGTTGGGGTGGTTTGGTTTTGGTGGGTGGGAGGTGGCCTGGAACTAAAGGTATTTTCTTAGTTCTGTGGCCACAGCTCAATTATTGCTTCTCTCATAACCTGTCATAAGACATGGAGAGAATTCTCTCTCTCTCTCTCTCTCTCTCTCTCTCTCTCTCTCTCTCTCTCTCTCTCTGTCTCATTGAAGAGCAGAAAGAAGAAAAGATATATATAAAATGCATCAGTATTTTGAAATAGACTTTTGTGTGTCAACTCCCATATACTCCATCTCCTCCCCCACTCCTTTCTTTCTCTCATGGGTGCATAACATCAAACACTTGCATGTGTGTGTGTATATATATATATATATATATATATATATAATCTTAGTAAAGGAACTGAACTCATACATAGCCACACAAACACATACATATCCTGTTCACACATATATACATCTCCATCTATATGTATCTATTTATTGAGAAGTACTATCCCTTTGCTAATATTACATAAAGACAATAAGTTGTTAAATTAGAATCCATGTTAAGGCTGGCCAGATAGCTCAGCCGATAAAAGCGCCTAGATAGGCAGAGCGCAGGGACAGGGTTTGATCACCAGTGTCCCATGCCAGCCCCACGCCGAGGGCACACTAAGAAGGCAACTGAGACTGAGTGTGGTGGAGCATGCCTGTAATCCCAGCACTTGGGAGGCTGAAAACAAGAAGATCACTACTAGTCCAATTGGTGTAGTGAGATCCTATAGACCCTATACTAAACACACTTTTTAGAAAATAGAATTCATACTGAGATCAGTTGGATATCAAAGACTCAAATTGCAAACTGATTCCAAACTTTTATTCCTTTTATCCCAGCACCACAAGCTAGATTAAGGAATTCTGGTTTTTACAACCATCAGATACTCCATAAAACTATGCACAATTATTTGTAAAGTTCAAGAAAGTGATGGAGAACCTTCTAGAGCTTTCAATGACAACAAACAGCCAACTGCAGCATACATGTCATAGTTTCATCACCACTTCTGTAGAGTTTCCTGGAACAGAGAAAATAATCAGTGACCAAAGGGCTCTGCATGGTTTACAGACCATGTCAGTGATTCTGAGACAAAGCTTGGAACGTCCAGAGGAGTAGATTGTTTTACTTAAAGTAACTCCTTGTTATGCACATGAGATGAAATGTAGGTGATTCAAAGAACAGAAGGAAAACATTAAGATCTGTAGAGCATTTACTCTGTGCTAACCACACCTACTTCTTTTAAGATTGCGTTATGCTTCCCAAAGAGAGCTCGAAGCCCTTCTCTTTGCCACAATCTGCAGGAGCTTTGAGGGGAGCAAGCTGGTCAGTGACATCACAGATGGAGACAGCTACCCCATTCTCAGATAATGATACAAATTTGCTGTGATTAGATTGGATTTCACACTATACACCTGAGCATTAAGGAGTCAGTCCAGGAACATACAGGCAACCATATTTCACCTAGAATAAGCCTACCTAGAGTCACCTCTCATGCTAAAGATAAACCAGAGAACACATGAGAGAAAAATGTATGGATTACAGTGGAAGCAAACATAGTTTTTATCATATAAACATGAAATAGGGGTAGAAAACTATCAACTCCTTTCCAAAGTGTTTATATATTTGCTACTTAAGTGTGCTAATTTACTCCAATAGTGCTGGCTCAATTTTTAATTATAAAATTTGATTCTATTTTTATAAAACTACTCTCAGCACTCCCTCTTGGCACATTTTCTGACCAATTTTGGCCATTTAAAGATGGATTGAAACTTGGGAAACAATTGCTTTGCTTTAATGGAAATTGTATTGACTTTGGAATTAAACAATTTTGAGCATGAATTTACACTGAGAATGACAACCAAAAACTGGGGATTATCCCCAGGCTGCCTGTTGCCACCTTGAAAGTAGTTAGAAAACAGAGTTCAGAGATTTTAACATGCAGAATAAGTTTTATCCATTATTGTTTTTCCTAAAAAAATTAAAAATGAATTACATGGTTGATAAAGTTGGACAATATAATTTGGCAACCAAAAGCAAAATACCTTTTTCTGTTTATAATTTATAATTGCCTCATGCACCATGCCAGAGAAATGACCCCCAGTACTTTGCATGCTGGGAATTAAGACAATACAGGTACCCACAACCAAAGAATGAGTATTTGCTTTCCCCTAGGTTCTGTTTTGAAAGACAGCACAGTTTGGGATACTGAGGGGCTAGAATACTTGTTCAGAAGGCAGACTTTGTGCTTTACCATCACTTCAAGATTCCAGATGAAGGCTCAGTGGTGGGTGGATCCATGCAGATCTGCCTCTGTGGAACAGATCTGAGGCCCTTTATGAACAGGTCCAACCCAGCCAGCAAGATGATAGTGAACACAAGACTCTCAGTCTGAAAGCAGGACACTTCCCCAAGCTGAGAGGGTTTCTCTGCCTTTTGTTTCCTTCCCGGGGAATTAGACATGGATCTGTCTAAGAAAACTGCCTTGAACAGCTGAGGAGAACTGAGGCCACATTGTGACAGTCACAGCAGAGCCTCCCTTATTCCTCATTCGCTGAGTTCTTATGTGACAAGAGCGACTTCAAACAGCTGGCAAGGCTGCATCCCCAGGTTGTTCAGATGTTGCCAGTGGAGGAAATTGGAAGGGTAAGGGAGTTAGGAAGGTGAGTGGCCCACACCTCCTCCCAGGAAGGGGCAGGGTGACATTAAGCTTGCCCAAAAGTCTCAGTTCTTCTCACTCCAGTAAGCAAATAGGAAATTACAGCTGAATCTCACTCTTGTGATGGTGGCCTCTAACTCTGAGACTTGCTTCAGGGGTTTAAGAGGCTGGACTCAGACATAAAAAGGAAAGGATTGACCAGGCTCTCTAATAAATAATGAGAAATTTTTCACATGCATAATATAACAGTTCATTGTATAAAGATTTCTGTCCAGCCCATCATCTTTCTCTGTGGGGTTTTTATTATAATTGTTCCTAACTTCAGAGACAGAGAAAGCAAAACCCCAAGAGAGGCAGGGGATTTCTTTAGTTAAGCTCAACCAGAAGGTATAAGAGCTAAAACAGAAATCCAAAGCTCTGCGATCTAATTTCCCTCTGACATCTACTGCTGTCGCCACAGCTGCAGTGACACATTCAACTCTGGAGCTGCTCCTGGAAACATCTTAAAAACAATAGTCCTTAGTAGTAGTAAAAATGCTACAATAATAGGAGGAAG